>NC_041227.1:90731885-90763501 GCF_002837175.3 Physeter macrocephalus | reverse complement strand
GGAACCTCCATACTGTTCTCCATAGTGGCTGTATCAATTTACATTCCCACCAACAGTGCAAGAGCGTTCCCTTTTCTCCACACCCTCTCCAGCATTTATTGTTTGTAGATTTTTTAATGATGGCCATTCTGACGGGTGTGAGTTGATATCTCATTGTAGTTTTTTTAAAAAAATAAATTTATTTATTTATTTTTATTTATTTATTTTTGGCTGCATTGGGTCTTCGTTGCTGCATGCGGGCTTTCTCTAGTTGTGGCGAGCGGGGGCTACTCTTCATTGCAGTGTGCGGGCTTCTCATTGCGATGCCTTCTCTTGTGGCAGAGCATGGGCTCTAGGTGTGTGGGCTTCAGTAGTTGTAGCACGCAGGCTCTAGAGTGCAGGCTCAGTAGTTGTGGCACACGGGCTTAGTTGCAACGCGGCATGTGGGATCTTCCCGGACCAGGGCTCGAACCCATGGCCCCTGCATTGGCAGGTGGATTCTTAACGACTGCGCCACCAGGGAAGCCCTCATTGTAGTTTTGATTTGCATTTCTCTAATAATTAGTGATGTTGAGCATCTTTCCATGTGTTTGTTGCCCATCTGTATGTCTTCTTTGGAGAAATGTCTATTCAGGTCTTCCGCCCATTTTTTGATTGGGTTGTTTGTTTTTTTGATATTGAGCTGCATGAGCTGTTTGTATATTTTGGAGATTAATCCTTTGTCAGTTGATTCATTTGCAAATATTTTCTCCCATTCTGAAGGTTGTCTTTTCATCTTGTTTATGGTTTCCTTTGCTGTGCCCACCAATATAATTTTAAATTTGTCTTGCCACTATTTCCATAGGAATTTATACTACCTTCCGAAGCAAGCTCAGTCTTTAGTTTTCTTTCTTTTTGTGCTATGTTAAGTGTTATCAAGACTGTGCTTCCTCCATAGAATGAATAACTTTTTTTCCCATATTTGTCTACATGGTGAGAGCAGTTTATATAGCATGGGAGTTAATGCTTCCTGGAAAGTCTGAAAGAATTCACCAATAAAACCACCAGGTCCTGAGGCCTTTTTTTTTGGTAGATAATTTTTTTGACAGCTCTACAATTCCTATATGGCTACTTCTCCTTCTCTCAAAGTAGACAGATTCAGATCTGAGTTATTAGAACACCAGACTCAGAACTCTTAAAATGCCTTCCTGCACCTGGATACACAAAAGGTGCACAGGTACCTCCGACCCTGAACTCAGAGAATGGACTTGAGATCAAGCTGATGGGCCCTGATGTGGGCAGTTCCCTCAGCAGAATGTTTGTTGATGCAAGGTATCAGGAGTTCACCTGCAAAGGCATTGGCCTGGCTGTTGCTGACCCAGATACATCTATGTATGTTGTTGTAAGTGTACAGTGATCAGAGGGAGCATGCATGGGAAACTGAGTGTGTCATACTCTACGAATGGACAGTACTTCCAGCAATCACTGAGGCAGCAAAGTGGGGATGAGGGCCGCTGACACTAGCTACCCTCTTAGCCTTCACAAGAACCTACCAACTCAGGCAGCCATCTTTCCAGTCCAGCCTAGCACACCAAGGGCTTGCCTGCTTCAACACCACTCCTCACCATGTTTCCATGCCCCCCACAAGGCATGGAGCACACCTGCTCCCAATGGGTACCTGCAGGCAGTAGCGTGCGGAACAGTCCATCAGAGTATCGGATTTCTGGCCGCTCTGTGGAGCTCCTGCAACCCAATATGTTTTCCCATATGTTTGAACCTTTCTGCAGTTCTTGCATCTGTTTCTGGGAAATGTGAAGGAATTTAATGATCTTTTCTGGGGTTATTAAACCGACAGCTGTTGTCATTAATAGAAGACATTCTTTACTGCAGTGAATTTGCAAACGCTGGTCATAACTTTAGCCTCTCGTATACACTCTTGTTAATGACTAGAGCCTTTGTCTCAAGACTGGGGTTATGAACATGGGGGGTTCTGATGCCAGCTTTGAAGATGATTCATCTTCAGAGTGTGAACGCCCTCACTTCTTTTTTGTACTTTAGGCAGCTTTGGGGGCAAAATGTATAATTGGCAAAAAACAAAATCCAATCCACCGCCAGCCGTTGGCTTTCTTTGAAAATGAAGGAGCTTTAGTGCTAAAAAGGAAAGATTACATTTTACTGTGTGTTTCAAATTATGGTTCATTTTCTAGCAGAATGTTAGAGGCAGAGAAAAACCAACTTTTATAGTTTGAATTGAAGGTTATCTACACTATCATAGATTGGGACCTGGGACGCAGGGCTGGGCATACACGGAAAAACAACAGGGAGGGGAAGGCTAGCCAGTGAGGCCGTGATCTGGCCTCCACCTGCCCCTTGGGCAGTGTGGGTTTTGCTGACTGATAGCCTTAAGGGTTTATCTTTGGGGTTCAGCTAGCCTCAGAGGGCCTGGTAGCAGAAGGATGGGAGAATTTCTTATTTCACCAGATGAGATTCCAAGATGTAGGAGGTGGCAGCTGGAGTGGGGAGGGTGATATGGAATCTGGGGACAGCAAGGCCTGGCCGTCCTGGTAGCTGTCTACGAGTCTGCCAGGTTCTCCAGGTGGGTCTCGGCAGAGCTGGGGCTGACAAAACCATGTTTAGGCCCCATTCCTGAGGAATGGGGTGTAAATGGGTAGTGATCAGAGAAGGAACCAAGAAGGCCACCTCTACAGACTTGGTGGCACTTGGCAGTGGACCTGGCCCCCAGGTCCTCCTCTCGAGCACCCCACAACCCCCCACCATCCAGATCCATCGAGAGCCCGGGGGTAGAGGTGGAGGCTCAGCGGTTTGCTCTGGATCTTGCGTTAGGTCGATGGGGAGGGTCTGTGGTCTGTGATGGGGGGTCTGACAGGTCGGGAGAGTGAACCTGCTTTAGTGCCTGTTGCCTGAAGGTCCCACTTGCTCAGGGAATGAGGAACCAAAACCCACAGCAGGAAGCTGAGAGCACCCAGCAGTTGGGAATCAGGGAGAAGAGGTGGGGAAGGAAGGGGACAGCTGCCACCATAGGGTCACTGTTGTTTTCTTTCTCTAGTGATAGTGGGTTTCCTCTGAAACCTCATCCATCCACCCATTCAAAACCCCAAATGGAATACCTCCATGTACTGACATTTTGCCAGGCCCTGGGGATATGAAGGGCCTGAGGTCCTGCCCCCAGGAGCCCACAGTCTAGGGGGGAGACAGACATTCAAGTCACAGGGCACTGTGGTGACCGCTGAGTAGGGGCACATGCAGGGTGCAGTGGGGCATGGAGGAGGGGTATTAATTAACTCCTGTCTTGGCGTGGATCAGGGAAGGCTTCCTGGAGGTAGCAACTTCTCAGCTGGGCGTGAGAGGACAGGCTTAATTCACCCAGTCCACAGCAGGTGGCGAAAGTTTTGAGCAGAAAGGGCAGCAGTGCAGAAGCCTCGCAGTGAGCTCGAGGTTGGAGCTGGGATGTAGGATGTGAGCTGGGAGAAGCCAGAGGTGAGGCTGCAGAGAGAGGTGTGGGAAGCAGATTCTCAGGTATGCATTGCGGCTCAAGGTTACCTGACTTTCCAGGCTCACAGCTTACAGTAGTGTGTATAATTTGCTGTGATTTTCCTGTCGGCTTTACACTCTGCCCTGTATGCCAATTAGAATATAAAAAATCTAGCAAAGTGCAAAATAAATGCGATGTGGGGTATTTGCTTATGAACTGGCTGCTTTGCTTAGAGATTTAATAAATTCACAGTGTCTCAATATCTTCTGGGGGGAAAAGAAAGAAAAAACCGTCTCTTGGCATGGCTGCATTTGTTACCATCAGGTACCCTCCAGGATCAATCATTTAGGGGCGGCTTCTCTGCATGAAGGGGTCTGTCCTGTGATATTTCACATCTCATCTTTTCCCAGAGTGATGAACATAAAGATGGCCTCAAAGTGTTTCTCTCTCTCAGATTTGTAACTGGGGCGCAGATATTTCTGGTTGGACGATTCAGAGAGCAACATTCTCTGCCCCCTACAACCCACTACATGCTCCTTTGTAATCTCTGAATTGTACATGGGGGCAGAGATGCTTCCTGAGAAAATCCACCCCTGCCCCAGATTTCACACGAAGAAATCACCTGGGCTTGGGAGGAATTTAGAGACGTCAAATAAAATATTTCTCACACCCGAGCAATGCTTGGGTCCCCCTATTTTTAAAAAATAAATTTATTTATTTATTTATTTTTGGCTGCATTGGGTCTTCATTGCTGCCCGTGGGCTCTCTGTAGTTGCAGCGAACAGGAGCCACTCCTTGTTGTGGTGCGTAGGCTTCCTATTGCAGTGGCTTGCTTGTCTTTGCTGCGGAGCACTGGCTCTAGGCCCGGGGGCTCTAGTAGTTGTGGCTCGCGGGCTTAGTTGCTCTGTGGCATGTGGGATCCTCCTGGGCCAGGGCTCAAACCCGTGTCCCCTGCATTGGCAGGTGGATTCTTTTTTTTTTTTTTTTTTTTAAGATGTTGGAGTAGGAGTTTATTAATTTATTTTTTTTATTTATTTTTGCTGTGTTGAGTCTTCGTTGCTGTGCGAGGGCTTTCTCTAGTTGTGGCAAGCGGGGGCCACTCTTCATCGCGGTGCGCGGGCCTCTCACTATCACGGCCTCTCTTGTTGCAGAGCACAGGCTCCAGACGCGCAGGCTCAGTAGTTGTGGCTCACGGGCCCAGTTGCTCTGCGGCATGTGGGATCCTCCCGGGCCAGGGCTCGAACCAGTGTCCCCTGCATTGGCAGGCAGATTCTCAACCACTGCGCCACCAGGGAAGCCCCGGCAGGCGGATTCTTAACCACTGTACCGCCAGGGAAGTCCCCTGGATCCCCTTTTAAAATAAAAATATTTTCAAAGAACTCTCCTCCACTTTTGTTGACTCAAGCAATTTCTGTCATAATGTTACTTAAATATGTACCAACATGAAGGCAGGAGTAAAAGCCTTTTGCTAATGGCTCTCACATGCCTATAAAAACAAAACAAATGGGCAAATTATAGAACAGTAAACGACAAAATCAATAAAATTCAAATTAACAATGTTAATTTAATGGGATGTAGTTTCATCAAACCTAAATCACCGCGCTCCCTGTGAGCAGGGGGCTGAGTGGGTGGTGCAGCTCTTGGGAGCCTGACAGGCTTGCGGGAGACGTTCTCCACTCTCCTCTGTTACAGCTCCGTGGAAAGGACATCTTTGGCCTTGTCCCAAATGCATCATCTAAAGAGCACGCACACTTCTGTCCTTTTCTTCTTAGCCGGCCATAATTAACAAAAAGAAAATCTAATGTGGTCCCTGAAAGCTGGAAAGCTATTTTTAAGCCACACACCCCCAACCCCAAGTACTCAGGAGGAAGTAACGAACACCAGAAACAGGCCGATCCTGGCCTTACGGAGCTAATGGAGAAAACCAGACTCACTCATGGAACCATCTGCCAACAGAACGGCAAACCACATGATGTGATCTGGGCTGCAGCACAGGAGTGCTGACCCCTGGCCTGAGAAGGAGAGGTCAGAGAGACACGGACGATCAAGGAGCCAACAGGAGGTCTTTGAGGACAGAGCTGGCCATGGAGGACTTGTGGGGTGTAGACTCTGTGTCACTGGAGTTGGGAACTCTGGCTCCATCCAAGACGATGCACCTCCCTCCGGGGCTCTGGAGGAGAGACGGGAAGAGGGTGCTGCCCGGAGGGGGAGGGGCGGCCTGCCCTGCGGGACTCCGGCCTGCTGCTCTCACGCACTCCTGGGTCCTTTCCCCAAAATGCAATGGGGTGGCTTTCAGACCAGGTCACTTCTCAGGGAAGGTGAAGCCCAGAGAGTTCAGCCTGCACCAGTAGCATCACAGCCAAAGCAACAACTACAAAAAAAGGTTTATTTAATTAACAAGAATGTATATACCATGTCCCTGTATGAGGTGTGGAGTGTGAACGATATCAAGGAATCCAAGGAGAAAGAGAAATCCTGTGTGCAGACCACTGCAGTACAAGAGGAGAATGTGATAGGTCCTCTACAGGAGGGAGGAGGTTACTCCAGCTCAACTAGGGATAGAATCTAGGCAGGCTTCTAGGAGGAGGTGGCCTCTGAGGGGTGGGTAGGATCTGGGGGGTGGGGTGGAGATGGGAGAGCAGAGCCTAGATGAGGTGGCTTCAAGAAATTCTGAGAAGGTAGGGGCTGGAGTCTGGCTTAGGAGGGAGAGGTCAGGCGTGGAAGGGCACAGGGGCAATAGAACTGGTAATAGAGTTGAGCCATGGAGGACGGTGACGGCCACGCAGAGGGACTAGGGCTGTCTCTGACAGTCAAGGCAGAGCCCCTCAGTTTTCTAAGCCAGGACTGACCCCATCCGATCAGTGGGCCAGTTCCATCTCTCTGGGAGTATGGGGAGAGGACGAGGCAGGAGGCGAAGGCAACTGTCTGATAGAGGGGTCAAGGCCGTGGACCAAGGGGGTGGCAGTGGGGATGGAAAGAAGGGACACAAGGGACGGGCTCCCCCATCCCCACTAGTTCCTGGTCCAGCGAGGAACACACTCAGAAGAACTTCCTCCACTGGCCTTGGGTGCTGGAGGTGTGACCTCTCTGCCGCTGGACAGGGGTTGCAAAGAGAGGGGTCTTGGAGGACACTCATTATCGTCACCATTTGCCACCTCTTACCCCATCTCCTCCCTCCTGGGAATACTGACACATTCTGCCAGCTCTCAGTGCCAGCCTGGATGGCTGCTGTCTGATGGGCCTACCCTGCCCGACACTGACCTGGTGGACAAAAGGATTACCAGAGATTGACTGAATCCCTGAATCCATGCCAGGAAACAGTCTACTCGACAGCTAGCATACTCATCCACAGATTCAGCTACAAGCCGTAGACCCCGAGGTCTGCCGTTGTCAGTAAGAAGTTAGAAGAACCCCTTCCTGAGAAAGGGGGCTCCTCGGGGCCCTCTCAGGCACCCAGCTGCCACTGTGTTTGCTAATCCTCTTCCCGTGCCCTACGCCAGACTGCCCTGGAGAGGCAGCGAGCACCCCTGTGTACCGGGTGCATCAGAGCCCAGCCCCACTGCACTGTTGCCTTGTGTTCTCCACCAGGAGCTGTTGGAGGCTGGAGACATTCACAGGTACCTTGGTGGGCTGCCCCTAGCGCCCGGCACGGAGTAGGTGCCCAATAAATACTCGTCGAACTGAACTGAACTGAAATTCTTAGTGCGTCGGTGATGGTTTCAAGCTCGGGCTCCGGGCACAGCTTGCATCGGTTATGTTTCCATGGTTCAGCGTCTCTGCTCTCATCAGGTCAGCCCCCCGGGCGCACCCCTCTGCCTCTCAAACCCTCCCCTCTGCAAAGCCCCTGCCACCCATTTTACCCCTGGTTGAGCTCTCCTCACTTTCCTGGACCTTAGTGGTCTGCACTGCTTTGGCCACACGTTGCTCTGTTCTGTTCTGGGTCTGCATTTCCCTGACCTGGATTTTAGCTGTGATTGAAGGGACTTTATCCTGCGCCAGTTTCTCATTGAATCCACAGACATATGATGCGGTCCCCTCCTGTTTATCACAGCGAACGTGCTCTTCTAGGGCAGCAACACGCGTGTGTGCGCGCGCGCGCGTGCGTAGGGGAATGTTTGCTGTTTAACCGCGTCCTGTCCGCTGCTGTTTGTGGTGCCTCCCGCCCTTCTGGTGGGAAGGTGGCGCTGGGACTCATCGTATGGCTTTCTTTGCAAAACAGGCACACTTAAAAAAAGATAGTATATAATTGAGATAAATAAGAATAAATTTCCAAATGTTTTCATTCAGGCTTCGCATAAGATTGAGAAAATATCAGCCGTCTATCTCAAAAAAAGACAAAAATGATTATGGTTTATATTTGGGGAGGGTGGGAGGGTGATGGTCATTAGAGGCGGTGGTAAACCCCCTTCCAAGATGCCTTCTTGGCTGTGCCACTGTGTTAGGTGGGTCACATGCACCCCAACACTTGTGGGTTCCCTGAAATGGGCTGGTTAGGAAGCTGAAATGCTTCCCGGGCACACCAGGGGGGTTGGGGCAGCAGTGCCATCCGGAGAGGCAGTCTCATTTGGTTTCTGCACTCAGAGCTGGGTAGTCTCTCAGGAAGGTGTTTAGATGTGGTTGGATTCTTGGTACATTACCAAGGTAGGACCAACAGGATTTGCTTGTAGCGTGGACGTGAGGTGGGAGAGAAGGAGAAGAGTCAAGGTGACTCCAAGGTTTTGGGTTGAGTAACTGGTAGCGTTGCTGTTTCTTGGGATGGGGAGATGGAGGAGGAAGAGTGAAGGAGATGGGGAGGGGGGAGGAGCATGGCTGTAGTGCATTGGTAATGGGGGGTGGGGTGGGGCCAGGGGGGACAGAGAGTGGGGGGGATCCAGAGCTACACAGAGTTGGGTGGGGGGGATGAAAGTGGCCTCCAGTTACAGCCTGGGCCACAAGTTGGGACCAAGCCCCAGAAGAGACACAAGGACCAGCCCCGGTCTTCCAAATCCATGTTTTTCTGGTCTCCGAGACCGACTCTGGTTTGGCTCCCGAGCTGAGTTTTGGAGCGGGCTATGGTGAAACCTCTACTGGCATAGTGTGTCTAGTGATTCCACCCTGTGCCCGCTGTTGGGGCAGTGTGGGCGTCCCACCAAAGCTTATCTTCCCAGGGGTGTTGCTTATGTTCCATCAATAGGCCCTGGGCATTCTCCTGGCCCCCCACGCAAAGGCTTGGCCTCGTTCTAACATCTGGGTGAGTGGGACTAGGGAGGGGCACATAAGAAAGACTTTACCATCTTCTGGAGTGATCAACCACCCTGGTTCACCTGGGATTGTCCTGGTTTTAAACCTGAGAGCCTCACGTCCCAAGAAATTCCTCAGTCTTAGGTAAAGCGGGACAGTTGGTCACCCTGCCTTCTACCCACCTCTGTGGTTCACGGTCTTGTTTCCTATAAAGTTTTTTCATTGCACTCTGGACAATTGCTACATCGACATATTACTTTTGAAATGTTGGTTTAGGATCAGTGACTGCTTCACCTAAAAAACATCCTCCTATCCAGCTACACTTGTGCCCCACTTTCTGGGGTGGAGGTGGAGATTCAGAGACACTGGGATCCCAAGGAGCGGACAAGTTCTGCCACGTGTCCAAGTGTAATGGGCCAGTGTGTAGGCCAACCATCAGCTGGTGAGGCACAGGGGTCAGCTGCCCTTGGCTCTGACCACCCTGTTGACCACAAGTTTCTGGCGCCACTGAACCTGGAAGCAGACAGGATGTCTGCAGAGGACAGACACATGAAGCAAAGCTCCCTGGCAAAGCCCACTGAATTCATAACTCTCCTCTTTGTGATGGGGCCAGACTTCCCAGCTCAAATCAGACCCAGGATGTTCTGTGAAAAAGAGAGAGAATGATATCGATTGCCTATGTTTTATAATAACTAAAATCCAATAATATACCTTGTTAATTTAGTTCAGAAGGAAAAAAATCCCCACTGTAAATATGGTTACAGGAGACAGAGGAAGAAATTATATTGTAACATGTGACGATACTAATTCAACATGTTTGTACTATAAATGCCATAGCATCGCATCAGCCTAGAATGTGGAATGGCTTTTCTCTACTTATTGGACTCGACCCTTTCTGTCTTCTTATTGGATGGAGACTTTGAATGAAGAATAGATATATGACCAGAAGGAAAGTTTGTGTTTTTTTTTCAATTTTTTTATTTAAAGCTGCAGAATAAAAACATGATTTAGCAAAAGGAAAATCAAACTACACTTACCTGTATTTAGGAGATAGGCAATGGAAGCATTTTGTACTATGGTGCTTCTAGAAATAGCAATTGAAGAAAAATTAAATCTTTAGTTTGTTGGAACAGGAGGAGATCAGATGTGTAGTTCTGATCAACCCCCAAATCATCTTTTAAGTTGCTGACTTTCTGGGTCACGACACATGGCACAGAAACCACAGTGAGGGCTACACCAGCTTTTTAGAACCCAGCACTCCTCTCTCAAGGAGACAGAGTGTTTGAAATATATCTGTGATTGAAAATACTTAAGTGTGAGGCCTCCAGCAGTCTTCCCTTTCAAGGTGACAGTAATTGAAGGACAACGCCATGCAATTCTGACATTTATAATTTGGCTGTGGAAAAGGTCAGCTTCCTTTTGGATGTGCATTGGAGCCAGCGGGAGAGGAGCTCTAAGATGTCACATTAAGTTTCTGGATATTTTCAGGGATGCTTTGATTAATAACAGCTTCAATTTGCAATATATAATTATAACCCCCCCCCAACTCTCCACTGTATGAAATGACAATCTCTAAAGAAATAAGGCCATCGTTTCCCCCACGGAAGGGTTTGAATGGAGGCCCATGAGAATTTGGGGGAAATCGTCTACATGAGAAATAAATTCTCTTCCTCCATCGGTGAAGCCTGGTGAGGCCAGATCACGTAGGGCCTGGAATGCCACGTCAGGAGGTTGGGGTTTATCTGGGGGGCTGTGGGAAGCCATGGCTGAGTCGTAATCAGGAAGGGATGTGGTCGTATTTGATCTTTTGAAAGTTCACTCTGGTTGTCAGAGAGTGATGGATTGGGGGTGGGAATCCCAGGCAGGAAGGAGGCTGTGGGGTACGGGCTTGCGTGAAGGGAGGATGGAGAGAAGGAATTCGCAGCAGACACACTTGGGGTCCTGAGTCAACAGATCTTGATAGCATGTTGGCGTTCGGAAGAGAGGATTGACTCTGCGAGGCTTCCAGCTGACCAAATAGCCACCAGGTCTTTCTTAGGAGATTCTGACCAGTGGCATCTGCTTAGATTTTCTTGCAGAGAGACTGTGTGAGTTGGAGCAGTGCCTGATTCCTTCAGGTCAAAGAACAGATTGTGGCAGTTGTTCTGGGCATTGGGTCCCACGGTGAGAGAATGTGCCCGGGATGACACTCCACGGGTAGGCTTTGGGCCCAGGTGTTGGTGAAACCAACAGTCCCAGGGATTAGCCCCCCTCAGTGCATGGGGAGGAGGCCTGAGCTGGCTGCTGTGATGGGAAACAAGAAGTGTCCCCCAGTCGTGTGGAGGGAAACCTCTCATGCCAGGGCCACTGTGACAATAGCATGTGTTCCTGAGATGACCAGAGGGGGTCAGGTATGCTGCTGGGGTCAGAGTTCAGCTTCGATCTGGGCATAGAGCAATCTCTGACCAGGTCGGGGCTTAGTCCTGTGACCAAGTCTGTATTAGTTAAGGGTTTTCTTCTACGTTTCAAATTCCCAGGAGAGGAGAGTGAATTGGATTAGCTCAGCTTGGGTCAGGAGCCCCACCCCTGATGGGGCAGGGCAACCTTCAGCATGAATAGTGGGTGCAGAGTGGACAGGTGGTTTGGTCCTCCCTTGACCACCCGTCTCCAGGTGGGGAGTGATGGTGAGGTTTTTTGGACTTAAGAGGCAGGACCTCGATAGATGGGCTCAGTCTCGGAAGGGGCACAGCTGAAGTGGGGTTCAGTGAGGCCAGCAATCATACTGAGGAAATCTCCCCAAACATGGTGCCCAGGACAAAGAATCAGACATTGAGATTGACTCTAGATCCCAATACCTGACAAACAGGAGTTGGCAGAAAAAAATGGAGGCACTTCTAAAAGAAGTAACAGTAAAATAATTTCCAGGGCTGGAGAAAGAGTTTGTGTATGTGTGTGTGGGGGGGCTCAATTTCCTCTTCTGTAAAATGGGTATAATGATAGTATCTAGCATGGGGTTGTGGAAAGTATTACCAGGCTGGCCATGTGGTAAAACTCCATGCCAGCTATTAACACTATAATTTTTATTATCATTGCTGAAAGATGCCAAAGGGCCAAGCGCGTTGAATAAAAAATGCTTGAGGGACTTTCCTTGTGGTGAAGTGGATGAGACTCCACGCTTCCAATGCAGGGGGCCTGGGTTCGATCCCTGGTCGGGAAAGTAGATCCCACGTGCATGTTGCAACTAAGAGTTCGCATGCCACAACTAAGGAGCCCGCCTATTGCAACTAAGACCCGGTGCAAAAAAAAAAAAAAAAAAAAAGCTTGAAACTCTAGACAGTCACAGAAAAATTTCCTAACACCAGGGATAAAGAGAAATATCATAAAACCTTTCAGAAAGAGCAAAAGATCAAAAGAGAAACCGAGTCTCTGTAAAATAACAAGGATGGGTCACCTGTATACAAGCCTACACGGAGCCATGTATTCCAAGCTCCAAGGGAAAATAATTTAAAGGCAGAATTACATACCTTGCCTAAAATGCCCTAGAAGGTAAAGATATTTTCAGTTAGGCAAAGATCTAGAAAGATTGCCTTTCATAATCCATCTGAAAAAATTAATAGTGAAATGAAAGGTGAGTTGAAGGCAATGTTGGGATGAAAGATGTAATGGTAGGTGAAAAGCTAGTAAGACTTAGAGTGAAAGATAAAAAAATCTTTGATTGTTAAAAAATAATGGCAATCTCGGGCTTCCCTGGTGGCGCAGTGGTTGGGAGTCCGCCTGCCGATGCAGGGCACGCGGGTTCGTGCCCCGGTCCGGGAGGATCCCACGTGCCGCGGAGCAGCTGGGCCCGTGAGCCCTGGCCGCTGGGCCTGCGCGTCCAGAGCCTGTGCTCCGCAACGGGAGAGGCCGCAACAGTGAGGGGCCCGCGTGCCGCAAAACAACAACAACAACAACAATAATAATAATGGCAATCTAGAATAGAAATCCCAGAGGATATAAATGTGGGAAGAGACAGGGAAGGGGTAGGAAAGGGGTAGGGGGGTGGGTAGAAGGGAGTAAAGAGTACTCAATTTTTTTTTCTGTTCAAGGTGAAGGTGTAGAGACATTCCTTCTAGACGTTGATAGTTAATATAAGTTTAAATACAGACACAGTATTTAAGGGTATTCTCTGGAAGAACAGAAAAAAGAATGTTAGAAAGGGAAATATTATACATTAGGCAGGGACAATGTGACAAAGATACTTGGTTCATTCAATAACAGGTAAGAAGTGGGGTGTGGATGAAGGAAGGAAAAAGCAGAGTAAATAGAAAACACAAAATAAAATGGCAAGCATCAGTCCAAAGTCACTGTAAGTGACCCAAATATACCTACCAAGAGAAATATCAGGTTAGGTCTCAAAATTTAGCTCTATGTTATTTCCAAGATGCACATATAGAACAAAAATGACAGGGGGATGTGGAAAATAAAAAGATATGAGTAGATATGCTGGGAAAATGCTAACAATGACAAAAAGCAGATGTTTCTTTGTTGCCATTAGATAACATATAATTCAAGATAAAAAGTACTAAAGGGATAAAGAGGGGTGGTATTGATAGGAGGTACAATCAACTGAAGAAGATATAGCAATCATGAACCTTCAGTTACCTAATACCATGGCTTCAAAATACAGTAAACAAAACTGATGGGTGAAAATACAGGACAAAGGTGATACATCTATAATCAGCATGGAGCTCCTTATCTCTGAAATCAACAGAACAAGGAGACAAAAATAGGTAAAGCATATAGAAAATTTTAATAACAAAGTTATTAGCTGATCATATATATTTGTGCATATATATGTTCATATATATAAAGTGTTAAGTCAATGAATAGATATTATTTTCAAGCACACCTGAAACATTAAATATTCACAAAAACTGACACGTATGAGGCTACAGTGGAAATCTCAACAAATTCCAAAAGATAGAAATTATACAGCCCAGACTTCTGCTTCTCCAGTCTGGCACACTAAATACTGTGACCTCCCCTCCCTCTGAAAACAGTACTGGAGAAAATACAATTTTTTTCTCTTAAATGCATTAATAAACTGGGAAGAAAGAAACAATGAGGTCAAAAGCTTAGTGAAGGCAGGTGCCCCTCCAATTCTTTGGACTTTTGCCCTGAGGGCACTTCCTGATCTGAATAAACCTGACCTTGGATTTAGACTAGGAGGCAAAAACCAGGGCCAGGTGGAGTCTGCTAGGAGACCCTCATTCTCGTAGTAAGGGATCCTTACTGTAAGGAAACTCACCTATCTTTAAATCTGGCACTAAGTGGAGGAGGAAAAAAAATTTCCCCTGGGCCTTAATCAACACAAGTTGACTCTTCTTGGGAAGCCTGAATTCACACTACGGGACTGGTCTGAAAAATGCCAAGTTAAGATAACTAAGATTTCCCCTCTTCTCATCCCAAGAAGGCTGCCAGGCCGTTTGATTTCTTGGATTTAGAGCTTCTGTAGGACTAAAAGCAGAAGCTGCCTGAAGACCACTCTTCTCTCTGTCATTTGTGGTGTCTGGGTGGTGTCCCTGAGTGGAGCGGGGGAGTGAGGGTCCCAACCTGGAAGGGGGCGGAGGTTGGTAGAGGAGCCCTTAGGCCCTGGGAGGGTAGCCCCAATAATGACCTATGGCATTTCTGCTACAGTGGTGGGGTGGGGTCATGAAGTGGGATTTAATTAGATTGAAAGAAAATAAAGAAATGTGATATTTCTTGGACACTTGAGTTATGAGTGAAAGTTCCTATCGGCTCACTGTGTCAGAGTTAATCTCTCTTCCCTTATTTGCACAGATTAGCGTTCTCCTAACTTTGCTGTGCGTCAGAATCACTGGGAATGCTTACTAAAGATGCAGATTTCTGGGTTCTGTCCCCAGAGATTCGGATTCCATAGGTCTGGGGGGTGGGACACAATTGTGGGCATCTTTAACAAGTGCCCCCTGCGATTCTGATGAGGGTGGTCCTCAGACTTTGCCTAAACTAGTGGTGCTACTCATTCGAATTATTTGGGGAGATTGTAAACGTTTCAGCACCCAGGCCACATCCCAGGCCACATCCCGTTCACATCTGAAGGTCTACAGGTGGGATTCAAGCATCAGTATTTTTAAAAAGTTCTCCAGGAGATTCTAATATGTAGAATATGGTTGAGAACCACTGTGTTAAACTGTATGGTTTTGGGGGGAGACAACTGGAGACATCTGGATATTTCAGTGTTCCTCTATGCTAGAGAAATATTTCCACACCCGTCCATCCGTCTGTCCACCTGCCTGTCCATCCATCCATCCATCCATCCATCCATCCATCCATCCATTCCTCCTTCCATCCATCATTCACTCAACAAATACTTACTGAGCCTACCTTGTGCCAATCTCTGTTCGAGGCACTGGAGATACAGAAGCGAACAAAATGGGCAAAACTCCCTTGGGCAGCTGTTTTATTTGAACAGAGTAAGACAGGTGTAAGAGCAAAGCCCTGTACAAAGATGTCCAATGCAGCATCATTTGTAAGAATGAAAAAATTGGAAAGAACCCAAATGCCTGACAATAGAGATTACTAAACTACGGAATCGTAGTAGCAAGCAGGCGCCTGTAGATGTATATGAGATAAATCCAGGTTGAATCCAAGCCCTGCCATTCCCAGCCTAGATGTCCTTAGGCAAGTTACATAATGACTCCAAGCCTAACTTCCCTCATCTGTAAAATGGGGATAATAATATTACCTTCCTCAAAAGTTTGATTGATTGATAGAATTAAATGAGAGGGCTTAGTGGAGGTTATGGCAGAGAGGGAACCCTAATAAATGTTAGCTACTATTTTTGCTGCAGTAATTATTATTGTTGTCATGCATGGTTTTAGTAGAAAAAGTACCAAGTTTAGAAGAAGCAAACTTGAGTCTTATTCCTAATTATATCACTTACTGTGCCTATGAACAATTAGGAAATGTGTCAGTTAGAATCTCATTACATTTCAGTTGTCACAGTTAATAATTTGTTTCTTTGATTTAAGAAGTTCTGCTTGGATTACTTATGATCCTCAGTGCTCTTAAAAAATAACGGTGTTTGGGTCTCCTTTATCTTATTACCAGTCACAATAGGGACCTATGCTTCACCAAGAGTCTCTTGGTGCCTTAAACCAGAAGATGAGTAGCCTCCCCAGCAGAAGGGCAAAGAGGAATGCCAATTTGTGAGCCTGACAATATTGCTCCTAGCTATGGGATTTAGAAACCCGATTCAGCCCATTTTAGATAGGTCTTTAAAAAAAACCCAAACCAATGAAATCATATACAAAACTAGAGAGAACGGTAGAACGAACCCCTGTGTACCCATCACTCATCTTCAACAGTAGTCAACGCATGGGCAGTATCTCATAAGATGGATCTTTTAGTACAACCTGAATGCAATGAGCATGGGACCTCAGGAGGCTTAATAATTCCTGGGATCCAGGGTCCCCCTGGCATCCCCGAGGAGTAAACCCCAGCCTTGATGTTGAAGAGTGCATGAGAAACTGGCTTGTGTGCAGAGCAACTGATTACGTGCATGGGAGGCATGTCCCTGAGAGCCAGGGGGTCCAGCCTTGATGAAAGAAACGGATAACAAGAGGTCCCATTTAGTGAGCTCTCATTCTGAACTAGACACATGGTAGAGTACTTAACACCCTGACACACTTACGTTATTTGTTCTTATAAATTCTTATGTCTACAACCCATTATGTTTTATTCTTCACAAAACCCCTAAAAGGTAGGCACTTTTATTATTTACGGGCTAGGAAAGGGAAATTGAAGGTCAAAGAGCTGGTAAGTGGCTGAGCCTAGATTTGGACCTGGGTCTGACCCCAAAGATTGATGCTTTCCGTCTCTCCCTTCTTCCATCTAAAGGAGGTCTCAGGCAAGCTGGGAGGAAAATACAGAGTAGGCTCTGAAAGCACATGTGGCATTGCCACTGCTTGCCCACAGATAAGTTTGGGAAAGTCAAGAACTAGCTCAAGACCTGTAAGGAGAGCCATTTGGAAGCTTGGCACACGCTTGGCACAGGCCATCTGAGCCAGTGTCCGATACTGGGACTCACATTGAGATCCCTGGTGATGTGGCATCTTCTCTGGGCCATGAGGCAGGCTCTTTCTTCTGTGTCTTGCCATTCAGCTTGGCTCTTGTGTTGGCCTCCCTGCCATTGCCAATGTCCCCATTTGCTTTAGCTTCAAAGTCTAAAACTGGACCCAATATTTCAAAAAAGCCTCATTTAAGTTACACACTGTGGGAGGATTAATACCATGTTTATCGACCGAATTAATTATCAAGTGAGTTCCGGGGTCCATACATGATTTCAACATCGTCCTTATTAATGGCTTTTCTCCCTAGGAATTGCAACTGCTTTTCAAGTTGGTTACCCTGTAGCGGCTACTGGAATTTCAGTGAAGGGCTCATTATTTTTGCATATTTCATGCTTCATTTTCTGCTGAAAATGATCCACATTAGCTAATTGTGGTTGTGTTGTTCAGGTCATGGCTGCATGGTGTGAACTCTGTATGGGAGTGACGAATCTCCCCTCCTTTGGGCTCAGAGAAGGTGCCTCTTGGCTATGGGGGGGAGGTAGTGGGAGGGAGAGAGGCAGCATCCAAAGACCAAATAAGTGGGAAGTGAAGTTGTTTTTCATTGAGTGATAAGTGGAAAAGAAACCCATACTCCAGCACAGATCCAGCTGGAGCTTGGAGATGTGGTTCAGAAAGATGGAAAGCCCTGCCCTCTTCTTCTCCCAGTGATGGACACCTTGACCCTCTCTGGCAGGAGAACAGTCCCTCCACGGTCTCATTTCATCTCCACAGTACTCTCTGGGGTCTGGCAGGGCTCTTTATCCTCCTATCACATTTGAGAAGTCTAAGCCTCTGTGAAGGAAAATGTCTTGTTCGTGGTCACATAGAAACAGTGACAACATCAAGTCCTAGATACCTACTTCAGAGCTCTGTAGAGCTGATGTCGGGTAGTGCAACAGAGAGTCCTCCTATTGGATTAATGTCCCAAACACATGTATAATTTTTTGACTACTCAGCATTGCTTGGGGTGACCTTATGATTTGGGTGATTCCATCACCTGAGATCCAAGACTGAGCATGTGACCCAAGCTGACCAATCAGAGTATTTCATGTCCTGCACCTCAGTGATTGGTTCAGATATAGACATGTGACCTAAGCTGGGTGAATGAGGTCCTTCTCTGGGATTCTTGCTGAAACTCTTGAAAAAGAGATTCTCTCCTCTCCCTGGTATGTCTACCACTGAGGACGACATAAGCCTAGTGCTGGCACTGGGAGCACGGTGAGCACAGGGTGAAAATATCCCGTGACAGTGTTGGATCCCTTGGGCTCAGCCATGCCTACAGCCAGGTGAAAATCCTGGAACTTCCAGGTACATGCATCATAGATTCCTACCCCAGCCTTGCTTTTTTGATTTATGCTTGTTTGAGTTGGGTTTCTGATGCTTCTAATGGAAATAATTCTGATTACTGCAAAGGGGTCAGTTCATTTGGGCATGGAGGACTCCAGGGCTTCTCCCAAGCTGGAGGACTCTCTGTCCCCACGGGGCCACCTGGCTCCTCTTACTACCTGGCTGAGTTGCTCAGGTTGTCACGTGTAGAGGCAGATATTTGAAGTGGCATCTCTGTGACTTGGGGCATTACTTTCCCAGCATGTTGGGGACCGACAAGGACAGATCAGGAATTCTGTACTAAGCCACTTGGTCTGGGGTCTACTTTGGGGTCTGCAGAGCTGCCCTACATGTTACATGTCTGGCGCAAAAGTTATATTAATGAATCAGTGTGTCAAATTGATGACCATGCAGGTATTTCAGATGTCTGGGAAATGAGTTTGATGATACTTAGAATGTCACCATGACCCAGCGCTGTTCTCCATGGCTCTGGGGAAGATGATGATGGAGGTCATCATCAGGACAGTCAGGGTGAACCTCTTTGAGCAGATGCCTTTTGAGCAGTGGCTTGAAAGAGGCGAAGGAGTTTGTTCAGCTCACTCCTGGGAGAAGACAATGGGAAGAGCCAGCACAAAGCCTTAAGGTGGCCATGGACCTGGCGTGGCTGACGAACAGCAAGGAGGCCAGAGGACTTGAGCTGAGCAACTAAGGGAGCAGGTGGTAGGCAAGGGGGTCAGAGAGGTGGGAAAGGGCCAAGTCATGATGGCCTTACAGAGGGGGTGACCATGTCCTGGTCTCCCAAGTTAGTGGTATCCATACCTGTTGGCCTGTCATAATTCTTAATAGCACCCCATCTCACTCTCGAGAGTGTACCTCTTTGGACGATACATATTATATGGTCACTCTATACTTGGACCATTGTAGGACTTTGGTTTTTGCTCAGAGTGAAATAGGGCTTGAGCTAAAGGATTAGTAAGAAGATGAAGAGGGATAGAAAGAGAATTCCAGGCAGAGTGAAGAGCTTGTGCAAAGGCCCTGTGGCGGGAGAGAAGGACAAGATCAGACCTGGGTTTTGAAGGATCATTCTGGGTGTACCATGAAAGACAGGTGGGGTGGGATGGGGCTGGTACAGATGAAGGAAAGAATGACCACAATCCAGGTGAGGAATGATGCTTGCTTGTACGTAAGTTTCTGAGCACAGCGCAGCACCTGTCACCTGGAACTGACAGTGCTCAGTAAATGTTATTATTTACCAAGAACCCAAGTCTCCCAGGCAACAGAAATGTGAGTCCCAGGCTCTGGCTCTGGCCAGAACCAGTCAGCCTGACACCTGAATTTTAACTAGAAGTTAATCAGCAAATATATATTAACTAGAAGTTAATCTGGCTGTTGGTACCAGGTCCCCTGTAGTAAAACAGCAGATAATGCCACTCCAGTATGGCACATCACAAGACCAATGTCTTCATGCAATTTCAAAAAAATAATCTAATAAATTACTTCCTCCTAGAGAGTGGAACTAAAAATTTCCTAATAAGTAGGGGGTTAATTTCTCTTCCTTTGTGATGCCGTTGGGTTCTGTGACAGCTACAACAGACATCTGTATAATCTCACACCCTCAGCAGGAAAAAATGAGGGGGAAAAGTGGTTTTGACAAACAATTACGGATGAACTGATATGAATACACAGGAGCTGTTACTGTAAGTTGAGGAGTATGTGAAGGGTAAATAGTGAGGCTCTTCTGATGGTCTCCTGTCTGTTGAAGGCACAGCCTGTCTTATCTACTGTGACACTCACATTAGTGAACTCTCCCCCATGTGATCGCTTCAGACTAGACATTTCTTGCTACCCTGGGATGGAAGTTCCATGTTGAGAATGGTGGCACTGAACACCCTACCTGAGTGCCTGAATGACCTTGGAGGGTGGAGCCATTTATCCTTTCTGGACTCCCACCTGCCTTTGGGAGAGAAATAAAGTACTTTATTTAAGCTACCGCATTGCCCAGTGTCTTGTTATCGTGGCAAGTCTGTACCCTAGTGCGTACCCCACGCTCCTGTTGTTAGTACACGGTGAAGCCTGCAGCCTCCCCACAAGAACCTTCGGAGCTGTCCTCTCATCTGATCTTAACAGTGGCCCTGTGAGTCAGGGAGGGCACGTGGCAGCCACCACATTTTGCAGATAAGGAAACTGAGGCCCAGAGAGGGCTGGATTTTGTCCAAGGTCACAGATGCTGAGCAGGGACAAGAACCCAGGTCCTTGGGCTCCAGTGCAGTGCCTGTTCAATACGCCTGGAACACTCCAAATCAAGACCATAATGTTGTTATTAAAATATTTACTTGCATGAAAAATTTCTATTACCTGAAATTCATGTATTATAGATGGAATCAGTAGCTTAGAAGGAAATAAACAAGAAGAATCACTTTAATAACAAAAGCTATGCAGATAAATTCCTCACTTCAGCAAGCTCTTGGCCGTCCCAAATAAATGTAGCATTTTTATCAGGAGCGCGCTGTAGAAAGAGCATCTTCAGGACGTGTGTCAAAATAATCTCTCTGGCTGCGCTCCTTTCTGGAGGAAATGGGACAGTGGTGGCAAAAAGAAAGATTAAAAGGAGTTTCCTTACTACAGCACAAAGTGTCATAAAGAACGGTAATGAGGGCTTCCCTGGTGGCGCAGTGGTTGAGAGTCCGCCTGCTGATGCAGGGTACACGGGTTCCTGCCCCGGTCCGGGAAGATCCCACATGCCGCGGAGCGGCTGGGCCCGTGAGCCATGGCCGCTGAGCCTGCGCGTCCGGAGCCTGTGCTCCGCAACGGGAGAGGCCACAACAGTGAGAGGCCCGTGTACCGCAAAAAAAAAAAAAAAAAAAGAACGGTAATGAGAGGGCTGGACAAACTGATCTCCAAGTTTCTTTCTAGCCTGACTGGGGCATAGCACGAGCGCGAGACTGTGAGTCAGAGGTCAAGACTGCACTTTCTCACTTTTTGGCTGTGTGACATTAGGCTAGTGGCTTGCCCTCTCTGAGCCTCCGTTGGCCTACCTCATGGAGCTGTTTAGGTATGGAAATTTCTTATTAAATGTTTATAAATAGTGTGCGACCCTTTTTAATATTTTCATTACTTTGTTAGTTGTCATAGATGGGAGGTGTAAAGGGAGAGAACTGCAGAGAATGGGGGTCTGATAACCATTGGCTGAGGAGTGTGTGCATTCGTGTGCGTGTGTGCCCTTAGCACACCCCTATCTGTGTCCCCTCCTGTAGATGCATCACCATCCACCCAGGCCTCACTAGTCGAACCCAGAGCCATCTCAGCCTCTTGCTCGCCATCCCTTTTCATGAACAGCCAGTTCCCGCCGAGCCCTGGAACATCTCTGTTCCTTTTCCCTGCGTCATCTCCTGTTCTCCACCCTCGCTGTCATTGCCTCAGACGGGACACCACCGTTGCCGATAGCTGCCTCAGTCTCCACGGAGAACTCCCTTCCCCAGTCTTTTCCCACACTTGTGACCGGTCTGAAATTCCCAAAGCACAAATTATGTCACCCCTATGCTCGAACACCTTCCATCGCCTACAGGGTGAAGTCCAAATTCTTCACCTTGACACTTCCAGTCCTTCTCACCTGTCCAGCCCCAGTGCTGCCCAGCGCTGTCAAACGACTCAGCAGTTCCCCCGACGCGCCCTGTCTTTAATGCTTCCACACCTGCTCACGCTCTGACCTTTCTGCCACTTTCTGTTCTTCTTCCAGGGCAGCAGCTCTTACTCTAAGGGGCAGCCGTGTGTAAGCCTTTCTGGACCACCGTGGACAGAGGCACAGGCTTTTTCTCCTGGGTTCTTCACAGGGACTCCGTCCCTACCTAGTGGTTCAGACACGCCCTGTGGGGTATCGTTATCCAGCTGTGTTTCCCGCAGTGTGAGGCAGGAAGGGGAAGAGGGGGCAGAGAGCCTGCTGTTCTACTCTTCAGGTGCAGCAGCCCTGCCTGCTAGTGAAACATGGGCTCTGAGCAGCCAGGCCAACATCTCCATGCTTCGAGAGGGCTAGGAAGTGGGCATGCAGAGGCAGGAATTTGGGAAAAGGAGGAGAAGACGTCCCTCCTCTTTAGCAGTAGCCTAATAGTTCAAGCCCAAGCCAAGAAGCAAACTTTTCCCTTTTCTCCCGAGTTGCAATACCCTTGCCTTTATCTCCCTGATTTGGTTACAGCTCGTTCTCATAGCAACCCTCATTCCTCACCAAGCCATTAGGGTCTTTATCAGGAAAGGAAGGAAAAGTAAGGTTTTCTTTTGGAATCCTATCTGGTGCTCTTGTGTTCTGATAGACTCTTGGCGTATTTGATGATAAAACATCTGACCGTTAACAGCAAAGCAGTCCTTATGTGTTCCCACATGCATTCACCCCGACACGAGGACAAGACAGCCTCCAATTAAGTACGTCTGTCTTTGTCACAAAGATGAACATTGAAGGATCTGCCCATATTAATGTTCCTGACCCCAGCAGGAGGCTGTAAATATGCAAAATGTCTTCAGGTGGCTCTGTCTTCAAGTAAGAAAATGGCCAAGGTTTGAGGTCTGAGATTCAAGACCAGTTTTCTGGACTTTGATGCTGATGTTCTTTGTGTAACATCTGTTTTTGTGTGTGTGTGTGTGTGTGTGTGTGTGTGTGATGCATATGCATGCATGTGTGTGCACACATGCCGGAGTGCATATATACGTGTGTGTGTGTGCACATGCATATGTATACAGACACTTGTATGTGTGCATACGTGCAAGTGTGATTGTGTGTGTGTGCATGGCCTTGTAGGTATAGGAGTACATAGTTAGTCATTTTCAGCCAAGGGCCTGCCACAGACAGGGCTGATTTCCCTTGGTAACACTGGTGCACCTTGAACACTAGTCTGTCAAAGGTGGAAGGGATTCCCAGTCACTCCTCTCAACTCATGCACTTGGCGGAGGAGGAACTTGGGAACTGTCATCAGTTATTCTATTAGATGTGCCCAACAAAATTGTCCACCCAACACAACGATCATATCATGCATAATATACCAGTAATTAACCCCGTAAACTTACTTTTTGAACAGCCCTCATCTATATTTTACAATTAATTGGGAGAGCTGCAAGGGATTGACTCTGAAGAAGATAATTACGCCTCTTCCCAGGGTTATAGGGAGCTTCGCTAAGTCAAGAAGCATCTTATTTTCCCTGGAAAATTAAACCAGCGCTCCATTATCTGATCGTTTCTAAATGAACACAGGACTGGGTTTTGACATCATGGTCTCATCTCGGCAAGAAAGAGACAAACTGACAAGCTGTTTTGTCACAAGCTTGTTTGAGCAGAACATTTTGAGAAATGTCTCTGGGTCTGTTTGGGAAGAGGAGCTGCTGGGTAGAAAAAAATGTCCAAGATGACCAAAAGTGACGGGGCTATTTGCCAAGTAATCGCCCCATGCCGGAGCCCAGAGAAAGAGGAAATGCATTTCTATTTTCTGCTCTTGAGCCAGAGGAGCTTGTTCAGGGTGGGGAAGCAGAGTGTGTTTGGTGAAAAATGATGACAATTCTATATGGCTATAGATGTTAGTGTACACAGAGATATGAAGGCAACCAATTCTGCCTAATAAAATTTACTCACGGGCTTCCCCGGTGGTGCAGTGGTTGAGAATCCGCCTGCCAATGCAGTGGACATGGGTTCGAGCTCTGGTCCGGGAAGATCCCACATGCCGCGGATCAGCTAAGCCCGTGCGCCACAACTACTGAGCCTGCACTCTAGAGCCCACGAGCCACAACTGCTGAGCCGGCATGCCGCAACTACTGAAGCCCACGCACCTAGAGCCCTTGCTCCGCGACAAGAGAAGCCACCGCACTGAGAAGCCCACACACCGCAACGAAGAGTAGCCCCCATTCGCTGCAACTAAAATGAAAGCCCGCGCGCAGCAAGGAAGACCCAACACAGCCGTAAATAAATAAATTTATTAAATAAAAATTTACTCATCAGAAGCATGCCCCCCTTGGGATGGCCTTCCAGCTCCCACATTTTTCGTCTTCCCTAGGAGCTGCCCTCCTGACTCAGTGGTTCCCCGGCAGCCTCTGCTGCCCCTGGACAGAGCTGGCTGGTCCAAGAAGGTACAATTGATCTGGCCAATCAGATTCTCTTTACCAGAAATTGGGACTTGTGAACCAAGGCATGCAGAAATTAGGAGCCCTTGGCCTTGAATGGCACTTGGGGAGGACAGTCCAGTGATGGACCCCTCTTTTCTGGAATAAAAGGAGGAGAGGGGAAAACGGGGAACCAGGCTTTGGAGCCACACATTTCTGGGTTTGAATCCTGGCTCTGACTCCTGGATCTGATCCCAACCTTGTGACCTTGAGCGTGTGACATAACCTCTCTGATTTCAGTTTCCTCACCTGGAAAATGGAAATTTGGTAAAGAGGAAAAAAACTGTTATTTCAACAGCTGTCATAGGCCACTCTTGCTGGTTGTGAAATTTGTCTCTAGGATAAATAGATGTTGGCTAAAAAATATTGATGAAGTCATAGGTTTTGAAAACATATGCTTGAGGATATGACCAGACATTCACAGACCGGGAGAAGGAGAATTGCTTTGTCTTGCTTCATGAGCTAAGAATATTAGCGTTTCTAGAAGGCATGGGCTTAGGGGGAGGGGGGTGCTCCTCGTGGGAGCGAGCAGAAGATGGGGCAAGCTGGGGCTTCTGAAGAGCACTTTCGAGTTTCTTTCTCTAATGTTGCTCTCACAGAGCTCAGAACCCAGAACCTAGAAGCCACCAGCTCTCATGATATTTGCACATCCTTTTCTCTCAAGCACAAATAGGGTGGTTCTAGGTTGGGCCTTTGCCAGGAAAGCAGAAGCCTTCAGCCTTAGCTCCACCATCCTTGGCAAGCTTCCAGTCCTAGATGGGCCAAGCCTAGCCCTTTTACTGAAGAGAAATGAACTTTAGCCAAGAGGCAAGTCCCTTTGGTGGTTGGACCACCAAATTTTCCTGGTAAAAGAACATTCCAAACTCTGTCAGGGGTCCTCCCTCCTGGGGAAGTGGACTTCTTTTTCAGTCCATAGCTCAAGGGGATTCATGTCCCCTCAGCAGCAGACAAGCTTAGGGTCAAGGCCTCTTGGATCCATAAGTTCCACAGACAGCAGTTGCCTCTGCCTTTTCCACCCCCATCCCCCCACCATATCACCTCGTTAATTTTTTCCCTAATTCTCAAAGCTAGAATGAAATCTTTCAATTCTTCCTCCTCCCCACATTTCCACCTTCTTGCCCCAACCTTGACTAATGCTTTCTAGGCATACTGCACAGCTGCCATCCAAGGACTGTCTCCTGGATCTCTTCCTGTTTCATGATTTACTCCCTCATTTATCCTGAGCGCATCCTCAAATAACTTCCTAAGAAAGGATACATGGGAGGTAAATCTTCTGAGTCCTTGAGTATCTGAAGAGGCCTTTACACTCTTATTGCATCTGATAGATACTTTAGCTGAGTGTTGAATTTTAGGATATAAATTATTTCCCTTCAGCACCTTGATGGCATTTTTCCCATTGTCTTCTCACATTTGATGATGCTGATAAAAGGTTTCTGATGCCAGGTTGATTTTGTTCTTTTGTGAGTGAACTTTTGTCCCTCTCTTTCTCTTTTTCTGGAACCTTTCTTTCCAGAGCAGAGGTTAGTAAAAAATTTTTTTTCTGTTAAGGGCCATCAGATAGTAAATATTTTAGACTGTGGGCCATATGGTTTCTGTTGCAATTGCTCAGTTCTGCTGTTGTAGCATGAAAGCAACCACAGACAATACACAAATGAATGGGCATGGCTATGTTCCAATAAAACTTTATTTACAAAAACAAATGGTGGGTCAGATTTGGTACATGAGCTATAGTTTGCCAGTTTCTGCTTTAGAAGGTCAAAAAAGCATTCTTTTTATCCTTGCCATTTTGAAATTTCCTAATGAACGATCTATAGACTTCTTTTTTTCATTGATTATGCTTGATCATCTGGTGAGTATTTTAATTCTGATATTGATGTCCTTCAGATCTGATAAATTCCCTAGTTTTCCCAATATCTGTTGGACTTCCCAGATTTCTTCAGTATGCCTCTTATTTTTTCTTTCATCTTTTCTGTCTCTTTTTTAGGTTATATTTTCAGGGTTATCGGATTTGACTTTTAAAAACAGTCCTTTTCCATATTTAAAAAATACTTTGGTGATATATTTTTAATTTCAAAGTGTTCTTTCTTGTTTTCTGATTGTTTAAACTTTGTAGAATCATTTTATTTTATAATAGATGCAATCTTCTGTATTCTTCCTGAATGTACTAGAGTTTTGTTTTTTAATTTATCTTCTATTTCCTGAATTATTTCTAATCCCTAGGGATCAGTTTTTCTTTTATAATATTGTTGAATCCTTCTCTTTTACAAGTTTTTTTCCTTAAGTATCTGGTGTTCTGCTTGACAATTTAGATTTATAATTAGACAATTTATATTTAGAGGCTATATACAATTAATAAGCTATATACAGTTGCTTAGGTGCTCTATAAATATGAGGAAGGCATGTTAAATGGTGGAATTTGCTTTTTTTATGAAATTATTATTATTTTTTAAATATTTATTTACTTATTTTGGCTGCGTCGGGTCTTTGTTGCAGCATGCGGGCTTCTCTCTAGTTGTGGTGCGTGGGCTCCAGAGCGTGCGGGCTCAGTAGCTGTGGTGCGTGGGCTTAGTTGCCCCGAGGCAAGTGGAATCTTAGTTCCCCGACCAGGGATCGAACCCGCGTCCCCTGCACTGGAAGGCAGATTCTTAACCACTGTACCACCAGAGAAGTCCCTGGAATTTGCTTTAAATATATTGACCAAGGAGTTGGCTTTGGAGCTGGGAGACACCCTAAATGCCAGATGTGGAGGTCTATTTTCCTGGGGTGTGGTGGCTTTACAATATGTCTACAAATTTTTTGGCATGCCATGCTTCAAAAGTTGGAGCTTAATTCCATTCTCCTTGAGTGAGGGTTGGACCTAGTGAATTGATTCTAATGAATAGAATATGGCAAAAGTGACTACATGTGACTTTTAATGTTAGGTCATAAAAGGCATTTCAGTCTCCTCTTTGTTCTCTCTTTTCGGGGAAACCAGCTGCCATGTCATGAGGACACTCAAGCAGCCTATGGAGAGGTCCAGGTGGTGAGGAACTGAGGCTTCCAACCAATAGCCAGGAGAGTGAGTCATCTTGGAAGCAGATCCTTCAGCCCCAGTTAAGGCTTGAGGTGACTATGGCCCTGGTATCATCTCAATGGCAACCATATGAGAGACCCTAAGCCAGAACTGCTAAGCTACTCTTAAATTCCTAATCTGAAGAAACTGAAAGATAATAAATATTTGTTGCTATAAGTGGCTAAGCTTTGGGGTAATTTGTTATGCAGCAATAGATAACCAATACATGGACTATCAATTTTCCTTGAGATTGACTCTCCAATATTTTACCTAGATATATGTACCTGGCTGCTAAGTTTTGTTTCAAGAGTGAGTTCGGACTTTCTCTATATAGATAATCAACTCATCCACCCTGCTTTTGGTTCCATATCTCATTTCCATTTATATGTGAAATTTCTGAGTCCCAACTACAGGGTTCTGGAGGGCAGATGGTTTCCTGGGCCGTGTCCATTTCCATGCGTACCCTTAGGTGTGGGGTCTTCCACATTGCTTCACCTGTTACCCACGTCTTCCCACTTTCCAGATTCCAGAAATTTATTTTATTTATTTATTTTATTATCTCTTGTCTCCTGCTGCTCACCTCCTGTTGTCTTTATTGATGTGGATCTATACCTTTTATAGATTTTCCACTTTAATTTTAATGGAAATGAATGACTGTGATTAATATACAATTTTTAAAAATAAATTTATTTATTTATTTTTTTCTGGCTGCGTTGGGTCTTCGTTGCTGCGCACGGGCTTTCTCTGGTTGCGGCGAGCAGGGGCTACATTTTGTTGCGGTGCATGACTGTGATTAATATACAATTTTTAAAAATAAATTTATTTATTTATTTTTTTCTGGCTGCGTTGGGTCTTTGTTGCTGCGCATGGGCTTTCTCTGGTTGCGGCGAGCGGGGGCTACATTTTGTTGCGGTGCGTGGGCTTCTCATTGCGGTGGCTTCTCTTGTTGCAGAGCACGGGCTCTGTGCACGTGGGCGTCGGTAGTTGTGGCTCACGGGCTCTAGAGTAGTTGTGGCGCACGGGCTTAGTTGCTCCGCGGCAGGTGGGATCTTCCCAGACCAGGGCTCGAACCCGTGTCCCCTGCATTGGCAGGCGGATTCTTAACCACTGTGCCACCAGGGAAGTCCCAATATACAATTTTTGATGCCACCTTTCTGGACTACTCAAAGCTTTAAAATTGGAAGCATATCAAGAAGATTCATGTAAAAATCAAGATGATAAGGCTCCTGGCTAATTCTCACATCACAGAGAGCTGATAATAAAATCATGAATTCTGTATGTTTTCATTTCTAACCCCAGAGTTTACAGGTCTTAATAAGAGGGTTGGTCCTGATTACCTCAGAAACCATGGCATAGTTTGCTTCTGCTAAGCCTTTTATTTCATACCTACAAGTCAAGTTTGCCAGCTACTTCCATGTGACAAAACCTTTGATGAAGACTGGGAACCTTAATGAACAAATAATTAGTTTTAAGAACATAAATCGACAAAAAAAGCACAACTAATGCCGTTTTAATTGCTTTTGCTCTCACATCTTTAGCAAACACATATCCCCACATCTCATGGAGTCACAGTTATCTGTTATCTGCAACTCTGGCACTCTGGGGAATGTCTTAGACAGGGATGCTGCAGGGCAAAGACCCCAGTCTTCCATGAATCTTTTTGCTAACCTTCAGACCACCCTACAATTCTAGGGACAGAAAGTCTGATCCATGGACTCTTGAGTTACTTAAAAAAATGGGGTCTCCTGGGCCAGAACTTTAAAAAAACCAAGAACACAAAAGATCCAGAGTTTTTAAGAAGCAGACTTGGGGGAGGCGGGGAGGAAGGATGGAGCTAGAAATATCTGTTGTTACTTCTTTTTTAAAAAAATTTTATTTATTTATTTGGTTGCGCTAGGTCTTAGTTGCAGCAGGTGGGCTCCTTAGTTGTGGCTTGCAGGCTCCCTAGTTGTGGCATGTGAACTTTCAGTTGCGGCACACGTGTGGGATCTAGTTCCCTGACCAGGGATTGAACCTGGGCCCCCTGCATTGGGAGCACAGGGTCTTAACCACTGCGCCACCAGGGATGTCCTTGTTACTTCTTAGTTGAAAAAAAAATTTATAGTTGTCTCCAAACTTAGTTGTTAACTATATGGAGTGAAGCTCGTTTTTTTCGTTCTTTAGTTTCAGTGTGAAGGTTATTTTTCCTTTGCTCTTATATATTCAGTGTGGGGTAATACAGACCGTGAACAAGTAATCCAATAAAAAATAAAGTAATTGTACAATTTGATAAGTGTATAAAGTGAATCGATAGGGTGCTATGACAGAGAATAACGAGGGAAACCTTTTTTGGGAGGGCAACACTGGGAGTCTGAAAATTGTATGTGAAAGAATCAAGAATTTGTTCTAAAGGATGGGATTATTTGGTAGTTTTACTTTGTATACTACTAAATTGTTTCCGTTTTTCTTTCAAGAATATTACTTTCGTAATAAAAATTAAAAGAATACTCCCATTTTTGAGAAAAAGGAAGTATCTTGTTCCGAAGCCTGGTGCCTTTTATGTCCCCTACTTTCTTTTGTTCACTCATTCAGTCAACAAACGTTACTAATGTACCTGCTCTGTGTCTGCCCTGGGCTCGACTATGAGTAAGGAGACTGAAAGAACCAGTTGCTGGCAGTGAGAGTCTTACAGTCCAGAGAACGGCCCAGCAAATGCCTGGCAAAGAAGAGCTGCTCAGAAATTAATGGCTGAATGAAAGAATGAATAGATCGTATTATACACAACAGTACTACTATTTAACCTGCTTTCGCATTTATCACGGTTTTGTAGCCATCTTCCCAGGTGAGTTCAGATAGCTGCAGGCAACTTGAGGGCAAGGATTTCCCTCTGTGTCCTCAGCATCTACAACAGCACCTGGCACATAGTAGGAACTCAATAAAGACTTGTTGCTTAAACGAATGCTTTTAAACAACTCTATAGTAGGTCAGTGTAGGGTTATGCTCTGTAACAAAAAAAAGCAAGTTTTGGACATGTTGTTTAAACTTCCTGAGTCTTAATTTTTTCAGCTCTACCATGTCGGTAACAACACATATCCTATAGCGTTGACACAAGGATTAACTAAAATGAAGCCTTTAAATGATCTGTTTGTGTCTGGTACTTGGTGAGTGGTAGGTAAATGTTAGTGGTGGCCATTTAGCTTGTTTTCAGCTTTCTACCTTCTGGTAAGTATATGTTCACACTTTTCCAATTATTTCCTTCAATCAATTTGTATGTGTGGAACTGCTGAATCAGGGAGCATGTACAATTTAAATTTTGATATATAGCAACAGATCATGCCTTGGAAAGTTGGTGCCATTTACAACCCTGCCAACCCTGGCATGATGATAAATCTTTTCCAGTCTGATGGGTTCAAATGACTTCGTGCTGTCCTGTTATTCTGCATTCCTTTGATCCCAGGGGAGGTTAAACATCGCTCTTCATCTGTGTAACCCATGTGAAAGCCAAGGTCTTGTGGCCCAGCAGGGGGGAGCTTAATCAGAGAAGCACAGACAAGTAGCCCAAAGTAATTAAAACGGAATCAGGCTTTACTTGTATCTCTCAAAGAACATAAAAGGGGAATCTAATTCATAACTTAAAAAGACTGCTCAAAAGCTATTTCCTCCCCATTTCTCTCACCCCTGCAGACAGAAGTGATTCTAGAGGGCTGGAAGTAGGGCAATATTCAAGTTAATAAGCTATGTCCTTGTCACACATAGTTCACCTTTTTTGTGAATTGCCAGTTCATGCCTCTGGCCCTAATTCCGATTGTGGCATTTGTGTTTTTCGTTTTGATTTACACAAAGCTCTTTACACATCTGTTGGGACCACATCAGGTAGGCACCTCCCCCTTAGCAGATGTGTGACAAAGCCCATATCTGTGTCATGTCTTCTCCACTGAGGGGTGCCAGGAATTCTTGGGGCTCTGGAAGAGTTCTGAAACCGATACATTTTCTTCTTTCTGACTCTTCCCTGCCTCTACCCCCTCTTCTAGCCTCTTAGGATCTTAGGGGTATCTGTGTATGGAGAGTGGTGGAGTTACCATGGAGACCTAAGCTACATTAAATCACGTTAGTGGGCTGTGGCCCACATCTTTTTTTTTTTTTTAAATAAAACAGACTAGACCAGAATAGAAAATATCAAAATGCAACACAAGTAGTAAGAATAAGTATTTTTAAAAATGAAACATGTATATATGCATATGCTGGGTCATGCTGTAAATGTATTTCTTACTTCAGGTTTTATAAAAATAATTGAAATCTAGGGCTTCCCTGGTGGCGCAGTGGTTGAGAGTCCGCCTGCCGATGCAGGGGACACGGGTTCGTG
>NC_041227.1:90695152-90731527 GCF_002837175.3 Physeter macrocephalus | reverse complement strand
ATGGCCGGTGAGCCTGCGCGTCCGGAGCCTGTGCTCCACATCGGGAGAGGCCACAACAGTGAGAGGCCCGCGTACCGCAAAAAAAAAAAAAAAATTGAAATCCAGTGAATTAGGGCTACTTGTATTGTGCTAAGGGTTTGGGGCTCTGACTTTTGAAATCATGCTTGGTGAGGTGACATACAGTTGGCCTTCCTCTATCTAGTCTTATTGCCACACCAGTATCCTGTTTCAGTAACCCCCCCTCTCCACTCAGCCAGTTCAGGCCATGCCGAGCGACTGTTGGAACAATCCCGGCCACTTGTTCTGCCTACAGCTCACACATGCAGTTTCCCTGGCTGCCAGCTGGCATGCCACCTCCTATCACCACTTCCTTGCTCCAGGTCTCTGTTGCTTTGAGCTTAGAGATTTTCCTGGGCTCCGTTGAGAAAAGTTCTCGCCTGCTTCTCAGACGGGCCAATCTTTTTCTTGTATGGATCATGATCTATTCTTTTACTGACCGTTTTCCCCTCCATCCATTCCAAGAGGAGGCTCCACACCTCCCAGGTATTCTTCCACATTTCTGTCTACTGCTGGCATCACTGTCTGTTGCAAAGCTCTGCTAGAGCCTGAATGCTTATGTTCCCCCCAAATCCATATGTTGACACCTAACCCCAGTGTGATGGTATTTGGAGATCGGGCCTTTGGGGGGGTGCTTCAGTCATGAGGGCTGTGCCGTCATGAATGGCATTAGTGCTCTTATAAAAGAGACCCCAGAGAGCTCCCTCAAACCTTCTGCCATGTGAGGACACAATAATAAGATAGCTGACAATGAACCAGGAAGCAGGCTCCTATCAGACTCCAAATCGCCGGTGCCTTGATCTTGGACTTCTCCGCCTCCAGAAATGTGACAAATCAATTCCTGCTGTTGATTAGCCACCCAGTGTATGGTATTTTCGTTATAGCAGCCTGAGCTAAGACAATCTCTAATTTTTCTATTTCTTTGGTTATTTCAGTGCAATTCTGGGAAGATGAAGGACTTCTTAAGATTCTGGAACCACTTTAATTTCCCCATATTCATTGCTTTCTTGCTCCCTCTCGGTTTCCTCTCAGTGATCACTAGCAAAACTCTTGAAATGCAAAGGACTTGTGCCTGTCTTTGGGGATATCAAGGAAAGGGGTAGCTGTCGAGGCTGGTTCTCCGGCTGCAGCAGGCTGAGGGAGAGCCTGGAAGGAAACAACAGGGTGGGGTTACTGCAGGGGACTGTGTTTTGGTTCCTTAACTAGTACTCAGATTAACTTAGACGGGTTGGAACAGTGGGTTGAAATTAAGGAAGAAAAGTAAAAGTTCAAGGGGTGAGAAGAAGAAACATAAACTCCTACACTTGCATCATAAAACTCAACTGCCTACATATGTGAGGCAGAACAAGCTTGAAACATTTCACATGAAGAGGACTCAGGGTTTTGATTGTTGGCATGATAAAGCTGTTGACGCTTGAATGTCATGGAGAGGCAGATTATCCAGATCAAGGGAGGCCAGGATCCTTGTCCTTTCTGGGATTGAGCTGGTCTCACATGGAGTCATATATCCATTACTTAGGGCCACCATGTAAAGGCATATAATAGACATGGGGCACTAGAAAGATTACAGAGTAGGATGGCAAGGATGGAAAAAACCTGGCAGTCATGTCTTATGAGAGGTGGTTGAAAACAGTATTTTGTTTGGAAAGGAGAATAGCTGCTGGGGGCTGGGTGGGGAGGGAGGGTGCATAGCCATTGGCTTTACCTCCATCAGGGACTGCCATGAAGATGGTGTATTAGCTTCCTATTGCTGCTATAACAAATGACCCCAAACCTAGTGGCTTATAACAACATCAGTTTTTCATTCAGTTCTAGAGGTCAGAAGTCTCACTGGGCTAAAATCAAGGGGTCGATCGGCAGAGTGGTGCTGCTTTTGGAGGCTCTAGGGGAGAATCTGTTCCCATCTTTTCCAGCTTCTAGGGGCTTTCATTGGCTTCTTCCCTATTCTGTCTGCAAAACGACAATCTTTTTTTCTGAGGGGGAAGTAACATTTTATTTTTTTCATTTAATTTTTATTTATATTGGAGTATAGTTGATTTACAATGTTGTGTTAGTTTCAGGTATACAGCTAAGTGATTCAGTCATACATATACATATATCCATTCTTTTTCAGATTCTTTTATTTATTTATTTCTTTAATTTCTTTTTGGCTGCGTTGGGTCTTCGTTGCAGTGTGCGGCCTTCTCATCGCGGTGGCTTCTCCTGTTGCAGAGCATGAGCTCTAGGTGCCCGGGCTTCAGTAGTTGTGGCTCGTGGGCTCTAGAGCGCAGGCTCAGTAGCTGTGGTGCATGGGCCTAGTTGCTCCGCGGCATGTGGGATCTTCCCGGACCAGGGCTTGAACCCATGTCCTCTGCATTGGCAGGCGGATTCTTAACCACTGTGCGTCCAGGGAAGTCCCGGATTCTTTTCTCATATAGCTTATTACAGAATATTGAGTAGAGTTCCCTGTGCTATACAGTAGATCCTTGTTGATTATCTATTTTATATACAGTGGTGTGTATATGCTAATCCCGAACTCCTAATTTATCCCTCCCCTCCCACGTTTCCCCTTTGTTAACCATAAGTTTGTTTTTGAAGTCTGTGAGTCTGTTTCTGTTTCATTTGTATCATTTTTAAAATTTAGATTCCACATATAAGTGATATAATATGGTATTTGTCTTTCTCTGTCTGACTTATTTCACTCAGTATGATAATCTCTAGGTCTATCCATGTTGCTGCAGATGGCATTATCTCATTCTTTTTTATGGCTGAGTAATATTCCATTGTATATATTTACCATGCAAAGCAGCTGTCTTAACCCTCTGACCTCTGCTTTCATCTTCACATCTTCTCTCACCTTCCTGCTTTCTTCTTTCCCTTATAAGCTTCCCCGTGATGACACTGGGCATTTCTGAATAACCCAGGGTCACTTCCCCATCTCAAGGTCCTTAATTTAATCACTCCTGCAAAGTTGCTTTTGCCATGTAAGGTAACATTCACAGATTCTGGGGATTAGGTTGTGGACATCTTTGAGGGGGTTATTAAGCTGCTTACCACAGATGGCCAAGTGTTTTGTTTGGTTTTATTTTCTTCTGTGTGGCTACAGAGGACAGAACCTGGGCTAATAGGTGTCAGTTACAACGGGAGACACTTTGAACTAAGACGAAGTAACACTGCCTCATAGTCTGGACTTTCCACAGCAAGAGAGGTGGGCTTAGGAGGGAGTGTTCCTGCTCTCTTTGGATCAGTTGAGAGGAGGATTATTTCCGCTTGGAATGATGGTAGAGCGGGATTTCCTGTGTTGGGTGGGATGTCCGACCAAATGGCATAGATGATCCTTCCCAATTTTAAGACTAGCACTTATATTTCATAGACTGTTTAGGCATGACATTTTAGTTATTTGGTTTATGATTTAGGAGATTAGACAAGGCTTTTGCTATAGCAAGACACAAGCATGCCCAGTGTATCAGATGTGTGTCCTGCACGTGCCCCCTCAGCCCTCACCATTTCTGCACAAGCCAGTGTGCCATTGCAGGCATCCGTGGTGCTCTGCTCAGCCTAGGTGCAGACCAGGCTGCATGTCCGAAGTTAAGTTCCCTGTGCTATACAGTAGATCCTTGTTGATTATCTATTTTATATACAGTGGTGTGTATATGCTAATCCCGAACTCCTAATTTATCCCTCCCCTCCCACGTTTCCCCTTTGTTAACCATAAGTTTGTTTTTGAAGTCTGTGAGTCTGTTTCTGTTTCATTTGTATCATTTTTAAAATTTAGATTCCACATATAAGTGATATAATATGGTATTTGTCTTTCTCTGTCTGACTTATTTCACTCAGTATGATAATCTCTAGGTCTATCCATGTTGCTGCAGATGGCATTATCTCATTCTTTTTTATGGCTGAGTAATATTCCATTGTATATATTTACCATGCAAAGCAGCTGTCTTAACCCTCTGACCTCTGCTTTCATCTTCACATCTTCTCTCACCTTCCTGCTTTCTTCTTTCCCTTATAAGCTTCCCCGTGATGACACTGGGCATTTCTGAATAACCCAGGGTCACTTCCCCATCTCAAGGTCCTTAATTTAATCACTCCTGCAAAGTTGCTTTTGCCATGTAAGGTAACATTCACAGATTCTGGGGATTAGGTTGTGGACATCTTTGAGGGGGTTATTAAGCTGCTTACCACAGATGGCCAAGTGTTTTGTTTGGTTTTATTTTCTTCTGTGTGGCTACAGAGGACAGAACCTGGGCTAATAGGTGTCAGTTACAACGGGAGACACTTTGAACTAAGACGAAGTAACACTGCCTCATAGTCTGGACTTTCCACAGCAAGAGAGGTGGGCTTAGGAGGGAGTGTTCCTGCTCTCTTTGGATCAGTTGAGAGGAGGATTATTTCCGCTTGGAATGATGGTAGAGCGGGATTTCCTGTGTTGGGTGGGATGTCCGACCAAATGGCATAGATGATCCTTCCCAATTTTAAGACTAGCACTTATATTTCATAGACTGTTTAGGCATGACATTTTAGTTATTTGGTTTATGATTTAGGAGATTAGACAAGGCTTTTGCTATAGCAAGACACAAGCATGCCCAGTGTATCAGATGTGTGTCCTGCACGTGCCCCCTCAGCCCTCACCATTTCTGCACAAGCCAGTGTGCCATTGCAGGCATCCGTGGTGCTCTGCTCAGCCTAGGTGCAGACCAGGCTGCATGTCCGAAGTTAATGCTATCAAGAGCAGCCCTTGGCCAATGACAAAAAGAAATGGGCACACAAATAACCCACTTTCCTCACCCCTGGTGGTGCTGATGGGAGGATGCTCCAGACCAGCTGTCCACAGAGTGCTGACCTGCTCATTAAAGCATCTCGTATTGAATTTTTTGCCTTCCCTTGCTCACTTCCCTACTCCCTACAGAGCTTCCGAATATCACTTCCCAAACAGACCACCTGCTCTCAAACCTTTATCGCAGAATCTGCTTCTGGGGGAACCCAGACTAAGATAACCACCGAAGGCTTATTGGGGAAATAAACCCCTCCGTGACTCGGTACGAGAGGAGTTAAGATTTTTCCTACAAGTAATACTGCCGCTTCCAAACAGAAATTCTTAGCACGATGATCCCATGGGCATTCTGACAATTCTAAAATAGGCTGCTGGGACTTCCCTGGTGGAGCAGTGGTTAAGAATCCGCCTGCCAACGCAGGGGACACGGGTTCGAGCCCTGGTCCGGGAAGATCCCACATGCCGCGGGGCAACTAAGCCCCTGCGCCACAACTACTGAGTCTGTGCTCTAGAGCCTGCGAACCACAAGTGCCAAGCCCACACGCCCAGAGCCCGTGCTCCACAGCAAGAGAAGCCACGGCAATGAGAAGCCCACGCACTGCAATGAAGAGTAGCCCCCGCCTGCCGCAACTAGAGAAAGCCCGCGCGCAGCAACGAAGACCCAACACAACCAAAAGTAAATCAACAAATAAACAATTTTAAAAAGAAATAGGCTGCTGCCTTTCCTAGCTATAGGTAAAGTGTTGCTCTAAATGCTCCATCAAGAAAAGTCTATCATGAGGAGTCATAAGTTATTTTTGGTATTTGTATATGTAATGGGTGTGGAATTTTAAATGGTGACAGGATTGGTTGGGGGAAAAGTGTGATGTTACTGATTTCTAGAACTGGATATAGTTTCTGACTCCAAACACCCAGCTGATAAAGTGCAGGTGACTTCATTTCTTCCAGTCCAAAGTTTCTTAGCCTATCCATTTCTTTGGGGGCTGTATTTGGGACGGCTAGCTCAATTACACTTACTCTAGGCCTTCCTTCTCCTCCTCTGGCCCCAAGGAGAGATGAGACAAGGCCTGCTTAGGATGGCCATATGGTGGAGGGTGCGGGGACGTGACTTCCTTGAGGTGCCTGCTTTGTGGCTGGCTGTCACCGGGGGTACCAGGCCAGTCTTGGGCTCCTTGTTCAGTGCCCTTGGTATTGCCAATGGCTGCTGTTTCCTTTGGTACTCTGCGTTTCTCCAGTGAGCCGTATTTCATCCTCTGAGTCCCCACTGTCAGCCACTCTCTGAGTCTCTGACTTGGGGACCCAGGGATGTTTGGTCCTGTCTCCTGCATCCCTGAGAACCTGGCTCCTTCTCAAGCCTCTCATCCATGCCTTCCCTGGCGGGCGGGTGCAGGAAGCATCTGTGGGTTTCCAACCCCAAAACTTTATCCAGCTAACAGTGCATAAGGCTCCTCTCTTCTCAAATGCTGCCGCCCCCCCATTTCAGCTGGAACCCTCCTGTATCTTTCCCTCTTCCTGCCCTGGGAGGGGAGGGGCAGTAGACTTCGCTGCCGTCAGTCAGATTCACTTCTTTTCCGTCCAACTCTTCTCCCTTCCATTAGCGTGGAGCCTTTTTACATAGCACAGGGGAAGAACAGGTGGCTGGTAAACCAGTTCTGCCTGAATCCATCAACTCTCAAGACTCACATCCCATTGTCTCTCTTTCTCAGAAGTCCAGAGAGAAATTGGTGACTTTGCTGGCCCCAGCAATTCACACTTTGAAGCAAATTGTGACTTCAGTTCTCATGTCTAAATGAGGGTGGTCTTGGTGTGCGTGCAGGGCTGAGGACAACAGGGCAGTCTCTCCTATTTGGTGTCCCAGGCTTTTACTCCACATACACCATCCTCCAGCCCTCGGTGGCTCGAAAGTAGCGGGTTTGAACAGATGGCGGTGGCTTCTCAGCATCCTGGGTCCCTGAGGCGAGTCCAGCCACAGGGAGAGCAGGGGGCAGAGAGGCCACCGGATGATCCTGTCATGAAGGCTCCATCCTGCTGCCCAGAAGTGGCCTGGGGCCCTGACCGCGAGGTTTTCACTGGGAACATGCTCCATCTGGAGCCGAACGGCCTCGCCTCGGTCACTGAAAGCGTGTTCTAAACACGGCATTTTAATTACTCCTGCACCGGGGCTGTTTGGTACATGCTTAGTTTGGGGCCCAGGACAGATGGAGAGGTGGGCTCCCCAGTGGGTCTGGCGCGTGGGCCTCAGAGAGTGCTAATGTTTCTCAGATCTCCTCTGTGTAGCCCAACTGTGGCAACACTGTAGCTCAGGCCAGGAAATGGAAACACACCGCCAGGTGGTGGGACAGGCTGCTTCTTAATTAAGGAGCCTCTGAAGCTTGCAGGTGACGGGAGTGGTTTGTAAATGGTTTAGGCACCTGCTGTGTCCACGGTGCTGTGGTCTTCCTCCAAAGGGGTCCCAGCCTCCTAAACCAGAATAATGGTGGAAATAATAGTCTTCACTGAACATTTAAAATCTGCCAGGCACCATGCACTCTCAGGCACTTTACCCTGCATTCCCATTCAATCTTCATAGCAACCCTGTACATAGATGCGGTTATTAAACCCATTTTACAGAGAGGAATGCTGAGGGCAGAGGTTAACTAAATAGCTTAGGCTCACATAGCTGGTGAGGGTGAGTCAGCATTCAAGACTTATAGCTAGCCAACCCTGAATTCTGACCCTCAGTTCATCATGGGTAGATTCAGGTAATTCTACATACCTCATAGGGTTATTGTGAAGATTAAATAAAATTATGTGAACAAAAATCGACCAGCTTAGAATTTGCCATTTAGTAATAATTCAGTACATGTTTGAATACCTATTGTGATGGTTAATTTTATGTGTCAGCTTGGCTAAGCCATGGCACCCTGATATTTGGTCAAAATTGTTCTAGATTTCTGCGAAGGTATTTTTTTTTCTTTTTTCTTTTTCTTTTTTTTTTTTTTTTTTTTTTGGCGGTACGCGGGCCTCTCACTGCTGTGGCATCTCCCGTTGCGGAGCGCAGGCTCCGGACGCGCAGGCTCAGCGGCCGTGGCCCACGGGCCCAGCCGCTCCGCGGCACGTGAGATCTTCCCGGACCGGGGCACAAACCCGTGTACCCTGCATCAGCAGGCGGACTCTCAACCACTGTGCCACCAGGGAAGCCCTGCGAAGGCATTTTTGAAGGTATTGACATTTAAGTCAATAAACTTTAAGTAAAACAGATTGATTACCTTCCATGATGAGGGTGGGCCTTGTCCAATCAGTTGAAGGCCTTAACAGAAAAAGACCAACCTTCCCAGAAGACGAAGGAATTCTGCTAGCAGACTGCTTTCAGATTCAAACTTAAACTTTTCCTGGGTCTCCTGCCTGCCGGCCTAACCTGCCAGATTTTGGACTCACCAGCCTCCACAATTGCGCAAACCCATTCCTTAATATAAACTTCTCACTCTCTCTTTTTCTCTCTCTACACATCTTGTTGGCTGTCTCTCTGAGGAACCCTGTCTAAAACACCTATGCATAGGAGGCTGTTTTAGTAATATATGGTTCATCCATATGGAATAATATGCAATTCTTAAAAAGAACAATTCAGAACTGTGTATTTTGAAAGATATTCATTAAAAAACAAATTTTACTAAGTACATGATTACATTTTCAGAGAAAAAGAAAATTGGAACACATATTTGTGTACATGTTTATGTGTGTCTCTGTGTTTATGAGCTTAGAGGAGGATGTGAAGGGATATACAGCAAGTTGTTGACGGTCATCCTGAGGGATGGCAATGGTAGCTGTGGAGGTGTTACTGGGGTAGGGAGGGATATTCATTTTTTCTTTCTATACTTCTTTACTGTTTGATTTTAGTATGCATCATTTTTGTCATTGAAAATACAATACAATAGATAAGGATAGTATGAAAAATGTGTTAATTTTGAATCTTCCTTCTTACCTGTATCTGCAGGCAGTGGGGACAGCATAGCATCAGTCTGTCTGTATTCACTTTATGCTGGTCTGTACTGATGGGCCATCCTGGATGGTGGGAACTGACTGGGGTGTCCTCAGTCTGTTCTGATTTCTAGGGCCTTGCTTGCACAGTGCCCTGGTCTAGATGAATGTCCAAGGCCAAAGGTGGTTCTAAAGGAATGTCCTTGCACAATTCTTGGCCCTGGTTTCTGGGGTCCGGGTAAGTTTGCTGGCCTTCCGCGTGCAGCTCTGGAGGCCGAAGGCTGAGCTCCCCATTGCTGGAGGGTGCTAAAGCTAAGTCCTCCACCCCACAGCTCCATAGCACCGCAAGCCACGTGGACCAAGGACAGCACCTAGTGCCGGACGCTGTCCTGGGTGCTGGGAAGTCAGCTGTGGCCAAGTTTCCATTCACTATGAGCTCCCACTAAAGGTTTACCAGGGAGGAGCCATGCCAGAAGCCTAGAGGAGGGGGAATGGCTGGTCAGAGTGGCCTGGCTTTCGGACCGCAGCCAGTTCGACATTATCAGAGAAATGTTAAGGAGTTTGAACCTCTTGCCTTCAATCCTTTTGCAGGGTCGGCTGCTCACGATTGGAATTGGCTGTTGGTTTGAGTGACGTGGTTGAATCAATGCGTGGTGTTTTCCTTCTGCCGAAACCAGTCACCCACTTCCACATCCAGTGCATACCAGGGCCCTCTCACCCCAGACTCTGGAGCTTGCCGAAAGGAGCCCGCACACCCTTCCCAAGCTAGCCACCTTGAAGCAATTCAATCCGACAAAGGTGCACCTGAGTGTAATTCACTGTTGTCAATTACAGGCAAGGCCTTGCTCCAGAATCATAGTTTGAGGAAAGTCAGGTAGTTCAGGCAAATGGAGAATCCCAACATCCACATAATGAACACATATGCATGACATGCACGTCAGAACCACCTGAGGAGGTTTAAAAAATGCTGGTGCCTGAGCCCAGACACTTGTATTTTTTTTTTTTTTTAATTCCACTTGAGAAGCACTGTGCTAGTACCATGGGATAGGTGTTTGTTCTATTAGTTATGCCTTATGTCTCAAATGCCGGGTGCAAAGCAAGGAGGGGTGAGGGCTGATGCTGGTGACACCGGCCAAGTCACGGTGGGGCTGGCGCTCTGCAGACCCAGCTGCAGTGGTTCCCAAGAGGGGTCTGCTCTCGTATCCCACATCTTCTCTGTATCTTGGGGAAGAGCCGATGAGAGAGTGACAGTAACTGGCTCACTGTAATTATTATTCCTATCCTAGAGAAGACAGGGTGTGTCTGGAGAGCAGCAGGAGTTGAGGTGGTGGCTGGAAAGCACAGGTGGCTGAGATGTAAGTCAAGTTCTGAACCAGAGCTGACCTTCAGGATGATGCTTGCGCGGTTTAGTCCTTCCCCAATTTCCTGAGTGTGCAGAGGAGGTGGTGGGTGACAGAGCCAGAGCTGGGGCCTGCAGTTCTTGTAGGGAAAGAACAGTGTCTGGGTATCAGGAGACCAGGGCAATCTGCCCCAGAGCTAACCGTAACTTGCTTTGAAACTGGTCAAAACTGCTTTCTTCCCCTCTCTCCCATCCCTGGGCTTTTCTTGAATTGTGAGGAAATGAGGCCAGATGAGCTTTTACGTTCCCTCCCTGTTTTCACTAGTTTGTGATTCTTTACATATCAAGATACGGTAAAACAAAAACAACCCAAATCATCATATCCAGAGAACATCTAGTCTTTTCATAATTTTTTAAATTACAGAAGTAATACATGCTTATTATAAATATCAATGGACACAGAAGTATGCAGAACACAAAGCCCCTTTTCTTCTGATTCTGTATCCCAGGGGCAACAACTGTAAATATGCTTTGGGGATGTCCCCTCCATAGCTTTTATTATAATAACTCCATGTTAAAAATTGTGAACTTTACCAGTGAACTCCAGAATTTAAATACTAGAAGACTAGATTGACTCCAAATTCAGACTTCAAAGCCACTGACGGGTCTGTACGGTTCTCTGCAGATGGGAGTCAGCCATGCAGAGCCTGGAGCCCCTGGGCGGTGTTAGGGGCACAAGGGACAAAGGCTTTGGGCTGGGTGGAGGGACCAGGAAGTGCCTGTCACATTCCCTTTCACAAAGACATTGATTGTGAGTTACAAGCCGTTAGGCTGGAAATTGTATTTGCATGTTAATTAAGCTTCAAATCTTTTCATCCTGGCCTCAGGCTCTTGCACAGTTTGCTAAAGAAATTCTGTCAGTTCACCTCATTTTATCTGCTTATGACCTATGACTGGTTGATTTAAGTTTTTGGTGTGCGTGTGCGTGTGCGTGTGTCAAATCTTTTCATCCTGGCCTCAGGCTCTTGCACAGTTTGCTAAAGAAATTCTGTCAGTTCACCTCATTTTATCTGCTTATGACCTATGACTGGTTGATTTAAGTTTTTGGTGTGCGTGTGCGTGTGTGTGTGTGTGTGTGTGTGTGTGTGTGCAATCGACTGAGGTGGAATTTTGGGAAAGAACTTCTTCTCTTGGGCTGCAGCTGGCTTTCATCCAAGTTGTGCCGAAGGGCCATGTCCACAGAGTCTGGAATGAACTTTGTGGTGACTAAACCCCTCAGCGTAAAGAATAAGAACAGCTTGTCCTGCGGGGAGACATCCGTGCCTTTTGGGGGGGCTCTTGTGAGGAGGTGAGCTTTAATCTCAGCCAACATGAGATTTAATCTCAGCTTTAATCTCCTTGATTGGAGGCTGAGACGGGTGAGCTCTGCCCGCAGGTAGCGGTTAGCAGCTGGCGGGCTTTGTGTGACAAGCCATCAACCGTGTACCCCAAAGCCAACTGTGGTGCTGATCTGCTGCGCTCCCAGCCTTACCCTTGCCTCCACGTGTGGCAGACTTACGTGGCTCCGTTTATAATTACTTTTAAAAATATAGGACAGAAACACGCTGTATACATTATTCTCCATATTATTTTTCCCTATTGAGTGTTTTGTACATCTCTTTGCAAGTCCATACATATAGATCAGCTTCATTCTTTGTAATAGCTGTGTAGTATTCCATAGAATATGAAGTTTCCAGTTTCCTTTTTTTATGATGAATAATTGTACAATAAACATTCTTGCTTACACAGCTTTTGGACGGCTGCTTTTCTTTCAGTTGGAGAGGTTCCCAGAAGCAGCATTGCTCTTGGGTCAGAGGGAGTCCATATCTTTAACTTTAATAAATCCTGCTAGATTAATTTCTAAAACGGTTGAAATAATTTACAGTTCCAGCAGGGTTTGTGAGTGCCCTTTTCCTCACACCCTTGCCAGCATTAGATGTTATCAACCTTTGTTAATTTGGAGGCTGAGAAGTAGGATCACGTTTTTGTTTTCATTTGCATTTCCCTGAAAATGAATGAGCTTTTGCTTTAGTCCTAAATTGTGCTCTGTTATCTTTGCATTGATGCATTGTTTTTGCAGATGACTTGAGTTGGGGTTGCATGTAAAGACAGAAGGTGAAGACCTTCCAGAAGGTCGAAGAGCTTGCGGAAGATTGGGCATGTCTTCTAGATCGTTCTCCAGGCCACGGGAGGGCTCCTGGTAGTAGCTGGTGCTACTTCAGACATACAGATGAAAGGATAGGACTATGGCCAGACTAGGGCAGCTTAGAAAAATGGAATTGGGGTGACTTGCTCCATAGTCAGAGCTGAGCACAGATGGATGGGCTTTTTCATGAGGTAGTGAGTTCTTCATTCCCAGAAGGATTTAAGCAAATATCAGAAGACCATCTTCTATTTATTCACTCAGGATAGAGTGGTGAATAAGATAGGTATGGTCTCTACCTTCGTCAGTCTCAAGAGTCTAGTGAGGAAGTCATATGCTTATTCAACACATGATTATACATATGTGTGTTTAATTACAAACAGGACACACACTAAAAAAGCACAGGGGAAAAATGTTTATTTAGGCCTTCTGCCCATTTTTTGATTGGGTTTTTTGGTTGGGTTTTGTTATTGAATTGTATGAGCTGTTTGTATATTTTGGAAATTAAGCGCTTGTTGGTCACATCGTTTGCAAATATTTTCTCCCATTCCGTAGGTTGTCTTTTTGTTTTGTTTATGGTTTCCTTTGCTGTGCATAAGCTTATAAGTTTGATCAAGTCCCAATTGGTTATTTTGGCCTTTATTTCTATTGCCTTAGAAGAGTGACATAAGAAGACATTGGTATGATTTATGTCAGAGAATGTTTGCCTTTGTTCTCTTCTAGGAGTTTTATGGTGTCACATCTTATATTTAAGTCTTGAAGCCATTTTGAGTTTATTTTTGTGTATGGTGTGAAGGAATGTTCTAACTTCATTGATTTACATGTGGCTGTCCAGCTTTCCCAACACCACTTGCTGAAGAGACTATCTTTTCTCCATTGTATATTCTTGCTTCCTTTGTCAAAGATTAATTGACAGTAGGTGTGTGGGTTTATTTTTGGGCTATTCTATTCCATTGATCCATATGTCAGTTTTTGTGCCAATACCATGTTGTTTTGATTACTGTAGCTTCGTAGTATTTTCTGAAGTCTGGGAGAATTATGCCTCCAGCTTTGTTCTTTTTCCTCAGGATTGCTTTACAATTCTGGGTCTTTTTATAGTTCCATAGTTCCAGTAGTTCCATATAAATTTTAGGATTATTTGTTCTAGTTCTGTGAAAAATGTCATGGGTAATTTGATAGAGATTGCATTAAATTTGTAGATTGCTTCGGGTTGTATGGCCATTTTAACAATATTAATTCTTCTAATCCAAGAACATGGGATATCTTCCATTTCTTTGAATCATCTTCAGTTTCCTTTACCAATGTTTTATAGTTCTCAGCATGTAAGTCTTTCACCTCCTTGGTCAGGTTTATTCCTAAGTATTTTGTTTTTTTGATGTGATTTTAAAAGAGATTTTTTAAAAATTTCCCTTTCTGATATTTCATTGTTAGTGTAAAGAAATGCAACAGATTTCTGTATGTTAATCTTGTATCCTGCTACCTTGCCTGTGCAGTGACCTCCATGGGCCACTAACCTTTTACAGACCTCAAAACAGAGGCCAGACCATGGTCCTGCCTACAGAGAGGCTGCCTGCGTGACTTCTCCCTTTCAGTCCTCTAGGATCTGCTAAGAGCACCTGAAGTAGGTCGAATGGTTGCCCCCCAAAAGATATGCCGTGTGCTAATGCCAAGAATCTGTGAATACTACCTGATAAGGCAAAGTTAAGGGTCTTGAAAGGAGGAGTCTATCTTGGATTATCTGGGGGACCCTAAATGCCATCACACGGATGCATATAAAAGAGATGCAGAGAGAGATTTTATACAGACGCACAGAGCAGGTGCTGTGAAGATGGAGGTGGAGATTGGAGTGATGTAGTTGCAGGTCCAGGAACTCCAGGGAAGCCACCAGAAGCTGGAAGAGGCAAGGAACAGATCAGCTTCTAGAGCCCTCAGAGGGAGTGTGGCCCTGCTGCTGCCTTGATTTTAAACTCCAGATTTGTAAGAGAGTACATTTCTTGTTTTAAGCCACCAAGTTTGTGGTCGCTTGTTACAGGAAATTAATCGCAGCATCTAAGAACTGAGCTTTCCAGCCACCAGGTAACAACCCAAGTCTGGGCCACACTGTCTCCATTGGACAGGCTGTTAGCAGGAGTCTGTCGGGAATGATGGGGAGCTGGCTTGGGGGTCGCTGTGGGCAGGGAGAGGGAGGGGGCAAGTCTCTGGTGAGAGCCAGCTGAGCTCCAGCATTAAGTCACAGGCTACTCAGAACCAGATTTCTGCTGCATTTTTTGTTATTGAGCTGCATGAGCTGCTTGTAAATTTTGGAGGTTAATTCTTTGTCATTTGCTTCATTTGCAACTATTTTCTCCCATTCTGAGGGTTGTCTTTTGGTCTTGTTTATGGTATCCTTTGCTGTGCAAAGGCTTTTAAGTTTCATTAGGTCCCATTTGTTTATTTTTGTTTTTATTTCCATTTCTCTAGGAGGTGGGTCAAAAAGGATCTTGCTGTGATTTATGTCATAGAGTGTTCTGCCTATGTTTTCCTCTAAGAGTTTGAAAGTGGCTGGCCTTACATTTAGGTCTTTAATCCATTTTGAGTTTATTTTTGTGTATGGTGTGAAGGAATGTTCTAACTTCATTGATTTACATGTGGCTGTCCAGCTTTCCCAACACCACTTGCTGAAGAGACTATCTTTTCTCCATTGTATATTCTTGCTTCCTTTGTCAAAGATTAATTGACAGTAGGTGTGTGGGTTTATTTTTGGGCTATTCTATTCCATTGATCCATATGTCAGTTTTTGTGCCAATACCATGTTGTTTTGATTACTGTAGCTTCGTAGTATTTTCTGAAGTCTGGGAGAATTATGCCTCCAGCTTTGTTCTTTTTCCTCAGGATTGCTTTACAATTCTGGGTCTTTTTATAGTTCCATAGTTCCAGTAGTTCCATATAAATTTTAGGATTATTTGTTCTAGTTCTGTGAAAAATGTCATGGGTAATTTGATAGAGATTGCATTAAATTTGTAGATTGCTTCGGGTTGTATGGCCATTTTAACAATATTAATTCTTCTAATCCAAGAACATGGGATATCTTCCATTTCTTTGAATCATCTTCAGTTTCCTTTACCAATGTTTTATAGTTCTCAGCATGTAAGTCTTTCACCTCCTTGGTCAGGTTTATTCCTAAGTATTTTGTTTTTTTGATGTGATTTTAAAAGAGATTTTTAAAAAATTTCCCTTTCTGATATTTCATTGTTAGTGTAAAGAAATGCAACAGATTTCTGTATGTTAATCTTGTATCCTGCTACCTTGCCTGTGCAGTGACCTCCATGGGCCACTAACCTTTTACAGACCTCAAAACAGAGGCCAGACCATGGTCCTGCCTACAGAGAGGCTGCCTGCGTGACTTCTCCCTTTCAGTCCTCTAGGATCTGCTAAGAGCACCTGAAGTAGGTCGAATGGTTGCCCCCCAAAAGATATGCCGTGTGCTAATGCCAAGAATCTGTGAATACTACCTGATAAGGCAAAGTTAAGGGTCTTGAAAGGAGGAGTCTATCTTGGATTATCTGGGGGACCCTAAATGCCATCACACGGATGCATATAAAAGAGATGCAGAGAGAGATTTTATACAGACGCACAGAGCAGGTGCTGTGAAGATGGAGGTGGAGATTGGAGTGATGTAGTTGCAGGTCCAGGAACTCCAGGGAAGCCACCAGAAGCTGGAAGAGGCAAGGAACAGATCAGCTTCTAGAGCCCTCAGAGGGAGTGTGGCCCTGCTGCTGCCTTGATTTTAAACTCCAGATTTGTAAGAGAGTACATTTCTTGTTTTAAGCCACCAAGTTTGTGGTCGCTTGTTACAGGAAATTAATCGCAGCATCTAAGAACTGAGCTTTCCAGCCACCAGGTAACAACCCAAGTCTGGGCCACACTGTCTCCATTGGACAGGCTGTTAGCAGGAGTCTGTCGGGAATGATGGGGAGCTGGCTTGGGGGTCGCTGTGGGCAGGGAGAGGGAGGGGGCAAGTCTCTGGTGAGAGCCAGCTGAGCTCCAGCATTAAGTCACAGGCTACTCAGAACCAGATTTCTGCTGCATTTGAGAATCCTGGCCACTTCCCCTGCAGTCAGGAATAGGGCTTTACCAGGCAGCTGGTGTTTGGGGGGGAAAATAGGCATGCAGGGCTTCTGGCAACATGATGGGGAAGGAAGCTGGAGGCAGAGGAGGGAGCGCAGGACCGGCTTTGGCGGCGGAGCTGGTGTGAATTCATTCCAACAGCCCTTCCCGTCGGCTCAGCCTTTTCCAGCCTGCAAGGTGTTCTGTTGCCTCCTCGGCAGATCCTGGCGAGAGCCCTGGGAGATGCGCAGGGAGGGTGCCGCCAGATAGGAAAGGCAAGGTGGGTGTTGACTGGCCTGGGCCTCACAGCTGGTGAGAAGGGGAGGTGGTACCAGCTGCCTCAAACCCATCGCTCATTTCTCAGCTTCAGGGGGCTAAGAGCTGAGCTCAGGCAGGTGCCACCAGGCAGAAGGGACATCTGTTTCCTTCGGGGGACAGCTCCGGCAATACACAGTGCCTCTGGGAGGGGCTGTAGCAGGCCGAGTTCCCCAGGAGGGGGACCCTGAGCGCGCACCCTGTTAATTAGGAGGAGTTTTAGGGAATCTACGTCTAGGGAAGCGAGGAGGAGGAGGCGGGATGGGGCAGAGGGGCAGCCGCAGTGCTGTCTTCCTCTGCCAACCCCACGGAGAGCTCTGGGGGCCCTCTTCTCAGAGCAGGGGCACATCAGAACCCCAGAGGCCCAGAAAAAGGTAGAAGGAGCCTCCCACATGGCCATTTCCTATCTTCTCGTTGTAGAATGTGGAGGCCCAGGCTCCGAGGAGGGCAAGGACGTGCCCAAGGTCCCCCACAAGTTTGACGGTGCCCAGCTCCTATGGCTTCCCGCAGATCACTCCTGGGCCCCTCCTGCCCTCAGCCGGGCCTGGATTTCTCCTCCTCCAGGCAGCTGCCCCTGATTAGCCCACCTGACCCCTTCACTCACTCAGGTCTCTTCCTCGGCAATGACAGTTTCACTCTGCCAGGATTGTACTCCGCGGTAATTGACAAGCCCAGCGGCTTCAGCGTCCCCTGTGCCCCTGAGGAGGTCACGGGGTTTGAGGCCAGAGAGACCTGAGTTCTAGTTCCTGTCCCGTTACCACTGATCTGTTGTGTGACCTCAGGCAAGTCTCTGTCCTTCTCTGAGCCTCAGTTTTCCCATTTGGAAAACTATAAAAGGGGTTAAAAATACTTTCTGCACAAGGTTGCTGTGAGATTAAGTTAAATCAGAAATGTGAAAGAGACGATGATTATTATCATTATTAATATTTCACCAGGCTATTACTTTATATTGGCTACACTGAAAGCTCTTTGAGCATGGAATCATTTTTCTCACCCCTCTTCACTCCCCAGCAGAGCTATTAGGGTAGGGCTGGGAACACAGTAAGTGCCCAGCAAACACCATAACAAAATGAGAGAGAGAGAGAGAGAGAGAGAGAATCCTTTTCAGTTAACTACAGTTAACCCTTTTCATGAGATGTAATAACAGGGTAACTAACATGGTCTGAGCACCCATCCCGTGCCAAGCACATCTCACTTAACCCTCCCAACAGCCCTATGAGCAGGTATTATGACCCTGATTTTATAGGGGAGGAAACTGAAGTTCAGAGAAGTCAAGTAACTTTCCCAACATCACACAGCTAGCAAGCGGTAGAGCCAGGACTTAAAGTTGAGACTGTGGCTTCAAAGCCCATGTACCTTCCACGTACCAAGAGACACTTCACCAGTGTCTCCCTAAGTCCTGTGCCTCAAGGCTGCCAAGTTCAGAGACACTGGCAGATGATCGATGGGGTCTGCAGACATCAGCCTAGGAACGGTTTGTGATGCGGACAAGAGTAAGGCTGGAACTCTGAGATGGTTTCCCCCTAGAAATGTCACTGACAAGTCATAACTACTTGGAATAGCTTTGCTTTGGGTATGTTCCAAAATTTCCCCTGTGGTGGTTTGTAATATACTCGCAGTAAAAGTCACTTTCTCCACAATGGGGTATTGAGAAAGGTCACCCACTGGGTCTCCTCCAGCCCCTCTTGATACTCCAAGAACAGCTTAGGAAGATAAAGGCTCCCACTACCCACGCCCCAGCCCTCTCCTGGGGCCCTGCGGTGGGTGCTGTGATGCATTGCCCAGAGCCCCCTTCAGAAATGAAGGGTGTATTCCTGGTTGCTGGAAGTATCCGCGGGCCGAGAGCCCTCACCTGTCATTCAGATATTGCCCAGCTGCAGAGAGCTGCTTCACCCAAGATTCTGCCCCTTTCTGGAACAGTCCACATCCAATGATCAACACGCGGTGACAAGATCTGGCCTTCTGGCCCCAGTTTGACACAGCCAGAAAGGGTTATCCCGGCTGTGGGTCGGCTGAGGCCATCGCTGAAGATGGTGCTGCGGCTCAGCTTCTCCCTCTGTCCAGCCCCGCTTCCTTCCCCTCCCTTCCACAGGCACAGGTGCCCCCTTAATTATTAAGAATTGCAAGACGACGTTCAACCAAACACACCCCTTCTGAGTGCGGCCCCCCTGCAGCTGCACAGGTTGTAGGCTCAAGAAGCCGCCCTGGGCAGAACTGTCCATGGTAGACTGACAGCTGGCTTTGTGAGGCAACAGACTGTAGGACGACGAGGGCAGGCCTTGAGCATCAGAAGAGAAGTGCGTTCGAGTTCACAGGCCTCGAGCTGCGCGGGTAGGGTTGCTTCTCTGGAGGGCCGAGTGAGCTGGGAGCCCTCTGACCCACAGCCTTCGGCTGCCAGGCCTGGCCTGGCCCTGGGAGCAGCCCCTCGGTGTCAGGGCTTCAAAGCAGCAGCAGCAGAAGACGGGAGACAGCTTCACCTTTCCCCGCCGCACGGGGAGTGAGGCTCTGCCTGGGGGCTCCGTCTTTACTTAGAGCCTCAGCCGTTCAGAGCCTCTCCCACGCAGGAGGCAGGGCTGGCAAAACCGGCCAGGCGGAGAGAAACAGCAAAGTTCGCCTGGGAAGCCTGCAGCGGATTCCTGAGACGGTGGATGGAGTCTTGCAAAAGTGATCTGCTTGCTGGACAGACAGAGCTGTTGAGGGCAGGGAGAAGTCGTGGCTTCTGGCCAGCAGCCAGCAGCCAGCAGCCTTCCCAGACCTGCCGGCTCTGGCTGGAGGGAGAGCTCTGGCCGGTTCCCGCGGCCTGACCTAGGGGCCTGCTCAACTCCCGCCGTCCCCACCTGGCACACTCTGTCGGGACTCAGGACTCAGAAACTGTCTTCAAGAAGGGCCCATTTCCGGAGCCCTGGACCCAGAGTCATGGGCCGGGCCAGAGCCAGCCCAGGGTTGGAGAGTGGCTGCTGAATGTGGCCGGGGTTGGGGGCCGGGGGCTGCGCTGCCTCAGCTCAGATTCCCCAGACTCCCCAGGCCTCAGTGCCGAGGTTTAGATGGTCACTCCTGCCTGGCGCTGGGGCTGTGGCCTCCTGTTAACCCCCACGTGGGTCTGGAGGCTTCTTGCTCTAACTCTGATTTCCAATAGGCTGTGATCCAGGTGATCCTCCACTGGAGGCTGGTTGATGAGGGGTGGGGCAGAGATGTGTATGTGTATCTGTTACCTTGCCTCGTTCATCACCCCAAATGGCTGGACATCCTTCCAGGTAGGGGCGTCCTGGGAGGGTGGGCTCCACAGGGGACATGTAGAGGAGTGAGACTCCGCCTAATCTTTGGTGGCATTCGACAGGTTACAGAGCACTTTAACACTCTTTTGTCCTCACCAGAATCTTCAGAGTAAGATTATGATCTTTGTGTTATCTCTAAGATAACTGTGGAGCAGAAAGGTTCAGACTTCACCCAAGTCACACTGGAATAGAGCTTGGTCCGGGTTTGAACTTACATGAGCCCAGCTCAGAAACCCAAGCTAATCCTGTAGCCTAGACCAGCAGTTCTCAAGCAGGATCATGCGTCTGAGTTGCCTGGACGGATCATGAAGACACAGATGGCTGGGCCCACCCCTCGCTTCTGATTCAGTAGGTCTGGGGTGGGGACTGAGGATTTGCTTTTCCCAGGTGATGCTGATATGGTTGCCCAGGGAAGCAAACTTGGAGAACTCCCAGCCTAGAAACACTTCCCTGGTGTTCAGGAAATAGTAGGAAATACCCAGTCCTTGTAGGAACTGTGTCCAAATGTAAACCCCCTTCGGGTGACAGCAATGACAGGCCATGCTTGTGTCACGCCAGGCACTGTTTTCAATACTGCATATGTACTGACTCATTGAATCCCTTATGAGGTGAGAATTCTCATTATCCCCATTTTATAGATGAGGAGATGGAGGCACAGAGGAAAAATGCCTGAGGTCACGCAGTAGACGGCAGATTCGGGCTTCAAGCGCAGGTGGTCTGGCTTCTGAGTCTACCCTGACTTACGATCTCTTCTGCCTCCAGGGTGGACTCAATGCAGGCTCTAGGGTCTAGCAGAACTGGGCTCGAACCCGGTACCCCTTCGTGTCACCTTTGTGACCTTGAGCACGTTAGCTGACCTTTCTGAGCCCTAGCACCCAGGTTTGTGAAATAGGGAGAATAGTGGATCCTGCTCTTGGGATTCTAAGGATTAGAAATGATGGCTCGAAAGGACCTGGAGGAAGGGTCTGGCATACAGCGGGGGCTCAATAAATAGTAATTCATACCGTTGAGTTGCTGAGAAGCACTAGACCTCATCCCCTGACATAATTCCCTCAGCCACAGGCATGGGAAGAGCCAGGCAAGCCCCACACACCCCTGCTCCCCGCCCCTCCTCTCGCACCTTCCAGATCTCCAGATCCGGGGGCCTGGGGTGTTCCATGTGTGGACGAATCTGTTATTAGATAAAGGCAACCTTGAGGAGAATCCAGGCAGTACTAGATCTTTGGAAGGTGAATTTTCTGGCACCGGGGCTTGATGTGCCCTCGATACCTGAAGGTGTGACCTTCACACTCTCAGTGATGCCTGCTGTTACTGTTGCCACAAAATCCAATTTCAAATAATAACATTTATTTGAATATCACCGTCTCTGTCTCTAATTTTTATCCCTATGGTTTCTTCATGCTTCTGTTTACAACATCTCAGTTCTCCAGGATGGCCATAAAATAGAGTCAAGGTACATCAGATTTTCTTCCCAGGGGTGATAAGTGCAGAAATCCTCTCAGTAAAGAAAAACATGTGTTCATTGTTATTGTTAAAAAATGTATTCAAAACTTCCATGACACAGGACGCTTGTTATTAGCCAGTAACTTTTATTATGAGGGTTTTTTCCCCCTAGCAATGTAGAAACCAGTGAGTGTTTTCCAAGGTTGGGAAAAGAATGGTCAGAGAGAGGTCAAGGGGAGGTTTGTCACTAGAGTTTATCCCTGGCTAAGCAGAGCGAGGGGACTCCTGGGAATGCGTTCCTTAGTGTGGTCACCAGAGACCTGGTTATGTGTCCAGAGCCTGAATCCGAATTTGCGCCCCAGCAGTGATTGGCTGCAGGCAGGGTCTTGGACGGTTCCATTTCTGGTCTGGGTCTCAGTTTCCTCACCTGTGAAATGAGGGCCTCCCAGAAATGGGCACAACCAGACATTGCTGGTGATGGTGAGAATTACCATGACCTCTTCCGAGAGCAATTAATTTGGCAGCATCCAGCAGAACTGAAAATGAAGCCTAACCCAAGACCCACCAGTTCCACGTGGTGGTTTCTACCCTGGGGAAAGCCTCGTGTGTGTGCAGGGCTATTGACTGCAGCATCAACGATCATGGCAAGTGATTGGAAACAACCTAGCTTTCAGACTAGGAGAGGGGAGAGTGAGTGGAAACTCCACTCACAACAGCTCTTGATCGTCCGCCCAAGTCATGGAGGCCTGGGAGCAGCTGGTGTTACCAGGACGTAATGCACAAGCAGGAGAGAAGGGGACCATGACAGGAAAATAAGGCTGGGGCACGCTCACGGGGAGAACGAGGTGGCAGGCAGAAGCATCGAGTTGGAAGGATCCCTTGGGGTTTTCAGGGTGATGGGGCTGGTGGGGAGAGACAGTCCGTGTGGTGGGCGTGGAGGTATGCAGATCGTGGCGTTTCGGGGGGAGAAAGCTCTGTGTGGTTGGCAAGTGCAATGGGCAGGAAGGGAGATGAGGCTGGAGATATGTGTGTGAGCTGGATTATTAAGGGGCTCTGGGTGCCACGCCCGACAGTGTGGGCTCCGTGCTGGAGGGCCAGGTGAGCAGCAGTTGGCCTTAGAAGCATCCCCCGGTAGCTGGTGTGGAAGGTGGGATGGAGGCGAGGCCTGAGGAAGCGGGGCAGGTCACTCTTGTCCAGATGAGCATCTGTGGGCACAACTGGCCTGAACTGGGGCAGCGCCGGCAAGAAAAAGAAACAGAACTGACCAGCAGACAGAATGGCAATAACGGCCAAGACCTACATGGCACGTGCGTTGCCGTAGGGCCTGGAGCTCAGCGCTTTACACGTTACTTTGTAAAATCCTCCCAGCAGCCCAAGGGGGTGGGTATCATTTCTATCACCTCCATTTTATAGATGAGGAAACTGAGGCAAAGAGAAGTTAAGTAACTTGCCTCAGGCCCCTCCGCTGGTAAGCGGCAGAGCCAGGCTTTTGACCCAGGCAGTCTCCATGCCAACCCAACCCTGGGCCACGGCGGTAGGCTGCTTCTGGCATGAATGAAGCCCTCTTTGAAAAAAGACCCACTAATAAAAAGCTGGTGATGCCCTGAGTCTGTCTCACCCGCGAAGTGGGCTTCATGGTTTCCAAGGGCCTTTCATCCAACCTTGTCATAGAACCACTCTGTGAGTGTGTGAGGCTGGTATCTGAATTCCCATTCTAGAGACAAGGAAACTGAGGCTTCGTTGGGTTAAAGACTTGCCCTACGCAAGTGGCTAAAGGGACCTCAGACCCAAGGCCTGGCTCCTTGACCCCTGCCAAGCATCCTCTTGACCTTGTGGTCCCCTTGAATTGTCACCCTTACACACTTTAGGTCGACCTTTCCCACTATTTTCTCCTTCCTTCCTTTGCCTTGAAACGTCAAGGAGGAAAGCATGGCGTTTTCTCGACTTCACCTTGTCCTATGACCTTTCATAGAAACACTTCCCTGAGCTACACAGTTCACTGCAAATCCTTCAGTTGTGTCCTGGTGGAGCCTATTGATTAGAGCACAAAACAGGCCTCTCGTTGGCCCCCAAAGGTGTCTTTCCTTCCAGGAGGCCCAGTAGAGTAGTACTTGTGGATATTTTTATGGGTCATGTTTTAAAAATTACATCCAAATTACATTTGTGCTGATTTAATCAGAATATGGAAGCTGAGGGATTTCTTGATCGTTCCGGCTACTGGGTCCTGGGCACACGACTTGTCTCTGGAAACTGTGTGCTGTTCTCACCAGTAACGGGTGAGGGGAAGGTTGGACCTTCCTTTGTCTGCCTGTTAGTTGAATGATCTTAGGAAGTAGGAGGTCTGAACTGCATGTGTCTCTGAGACCATCAAAGTTCATGTCCCTCCTGGAACAAAAGGGAGACTGAGGGCCAGAGGGGGGCAGTGAACTGCTCAGGGTCACATAGATGGAGCTGACAACTCTGATGATTGTGGCATCTCCTAGGGGCCTGTCCTGACAAGTGTGAGGTCCGGTGACTAAGAACCTCTGCTTGGACTCTGTAAGGGACAAAGGGCTGGATGTCAAGGCCTGGGGACAGCCCTCGTCTTGAGAGACTTCAATAGCAACCCCCCCACACACACACACTGAGATGCTGGATTGGGGCACATGATGGGCTGAATCATGGCCCTCCAGAGTTGTCCACATCCTAATGCCCCAAACCTGGGAATAGATTACCTCATATGGCAAAAGGGGCTTTGCAGATATGATTAAGTTAAAGATCTTAATAAAGGGGGCTTTTCCTGAATTATGCAGATGGGTCCCAGGTTATCACAAGGGTCCTTATAAGAGGGAAGAAGGCAGGGGGTCCGCGTCAGAGAAGGAAATATGACAAAGGAAGCAGAGATGTGTGTGTGTGTGTGTGTGTGTGTGTGTAAGAGAGAGAGAGAGAGAGAGAGAGAGCGAGAGCGAGAGACAGAGAGACAGAGAGGGAGAGATTTGGATATACTGCGCTGCTGGCTTTGAAGATGGAGAAAGGAGACCATGAGCCAGGGAATGCAGGTGGCCTTCAGACAGAAAAGGCAAGGAAACGGATTTTCCCCTAGAGCCTCCAGAAGGAATACAGCCCTGCTGACACCTTGATTTTAGGGCTTCTGGCTCCCAGAACTGTGAGAGAATAAGTTTGTGTCATTTTAAGCCACTGAGAGTGGTAATTTGTTACAACAGCAATAGGAAGCAATGTGGGCCACGAAACCAGAACTTTAGGATTGAGAGGGAGAGGGCATCAGCGGGACGTTTTCTGTTGTGTGTGACCAAAAAGCTGACCCAGATTGTTCCAAACCAAAGGGAAGGGACAGGGGAGGGGATCCACTGGCTCGTGTAGCTGCACAGCCCAGGGTGGATATGGCTTCAGGCATGGCTGCATTCAGGGCTTGGTTCCTTCCCAGCGCTCAGCTCTGCCTTCTCCTGGGCTGTGTTTAGCCATAGGCTTCAGTGGCAGTGAGACCAGGACAGCAGCTCCAGACTTCATTTCCTCTCATCTTGAAATTTTGGGGCAAAAGGACATTTTTTTTTTCCTCCCAGAAGCCTCAGCTGAAATCTCATGGAATTTGAGCTCCAATTAGTCATGACCCTGTCACACATCATTGCTGGAGCTAGAGCCACCACAGGAACTGAGACGGAGGGAATGGTGGGTCCCAGATGAAAATTCAAGGCTGTGATCAGAAGTTGGGAGGTGGGGTGAGGAGGAAGGATAGCCCACCCCAAACAAGAATGGCCCCTGTGAAGCAAACCAGCATTGTCCTCAATACACATCATATGGAGAAGCAGTGATTCAAATCCAAGTGTTACCACTTACAACCTCTGTGAACCTGGGCAAGTCATTGAATAGCACAAGTCCCATGTGCTCACCTGTGAAATGGAGAAGCCAGTACTTAGACTGTAGGGATGTTGCAGGAATTAGAGGTTACCTATCACAGTGCCTGGCTTGGAGGAGTTCTTGGGAAGTGGTGGATCTTGATGGTGATGATGACCTCAAGGATGCTGATGATGATGACCTCAAGGATGATGATGATGATGGTGATGATGACCTCAAGGATGATGATGATGATGGTGATGATGACCTCAAGGATGATGGTTTGATGATGATGATGACCTCAAGGATGATGGTATGATGGTGATGGTGACCTCAAGTATGATGATGATGATAGTGATGATGACCTCAAGGATGATGGTATGATGGTGATGATGACCTCAAGTATGATGATGATGATAGTGATGACCTCAAGGATGATGGTATGATGGTGATGATGACCTCAAGGATGATGGTATGATGGTGATGGTGACCTCAAGTATGATGATGATGATAGTGGTGACCTCAAGGATGATGGTATGATGGTGATGGTGACCTCAAGGATGATGATGATGATAGTGATGATGTCTTGGGAAGTGGTGGATCTTGATGGTGATGATGACCTCAAGGATGCTGATGATGATGACCTCAAGGATGATGATGATGATGGTGATGGATGACCTCAAGGATGATGGTATGATGGTGATGATGACCTCAAGGATGATGGTATGATAGTGATGGTGACCTCAAGGATGATGGTATGATAGTGATGATGACCTCAAGGATGATGATGATGATAGTGATGATGACCTCAAGGATGATAGTATGATGATGATGATGACCTCAAGGATGATGGTATGATGATGGTGACCTCAAGGATGATGGTATGATGGTGATGGTGACCTCAGGATGATGGTATGATGGTGATGGTGACCTCAGGATGATGGTATGATGGTCATGGTGACCTCAAGGATGATGGTGATGATTGTGATGATGACAATGAGATAATCCCTATCTTGGGATGTGTCTCCAAGTGCACACAGTGGTCTTCTTGGTGCCCAAAGGACGGGCTCACATACTTCTTGGGTATCCAAATCAATCAGCAGTTAAAGAATAAAAGTAGCTAAGGATGATAGTATGATGATGATGATGACCTCAAGGATGATGGTATGATGATGATGACCTCAAGGATGATGGTATGATGGTGATGGTGACCTCAGGATGACGGTATGATGGTGATGGTGACCTCAGGATGATGGTGATGATTGTGATGATGACAATGAGATAATCCCTATCTTGGGATGTGTCTCCAAGTGCACACAGTGGTCTTCTTGGTGCCCAAAGGACTGGCTCACATACTTCTTGGGTATCCAAATCAATCAGCAGTTAAAGAATAAAAGTAGCTAAAGAAAAAAGAAAACAAACTCAAGTGTCTCTTTTGGCACAAAATGGAATTGGTAAAGTCTCCAAGGGAAAGTTTTCATTCAAATGCCACTGTTCGATCTGAATATTTAAAAATATCTTCCTATTGTGCGTATCCAGTTTCAGTTTCTTGGAATGAAAAGTAGATAACAAAATTAAACAAACAGCTGCTTTCCCTGTCATCTACCAACTCCCACCGGCTCCGTGGCGCAGGCAAATCTGCTGTGGTTCTTTCCCTCTCTGATAGAAGAAGTCCTGTGCTCGTTGGAGGCAATGTTCTTGGGTCACGGGTAATATCACTGGTATTCTTGGAACTTCAGTTCTCTGATGCATAAATGTAGTTGAGGAGGCATCTCCATAAGTAACACAGAAAGTGATGGTGTGTTTAAGGCTGAGCTGGGAAGAAAGGATCGGAGCGCCTGTTGCTAAAGCTACTGAGTGGGCCCGATTCAGGGATCAAACATATATGCACCGTTCTGCAGTCTTAGCATTCATTATTGGGTATCTACCATGTGCCGGGTATGGCACTTGACATAGTCATTGCCTTCAAGGAAATTGCTGTTTAATGAAAGAGGCTGACCCATAAGCAACTCAGGCCACGAAAATAGGCTCAAACAAGTCTATAGGAGCAGAGAAGGGAAAAGTTGTTTCTGACATAAGGATTTTCAGGGAAGAGCTGAGCTTTCCCACTGGGTAGAGGTGACCAGGACGGGGAACTGGACACTGTACTTCATACACATAGCTTGTTATTCTACATTGCAACAGGCCGGCCCACCCCTCTCTTAGTTTCACCTTTGACCCTTCTTCACTGCCTAGACTGAGTTCCCTGGGGATAAGAACGCTGTCTTCTGCTTCTCTTTGCTCTTCTACCTAAAGACTGCTCTTGCAGGCTAATAGTACTTTAAGATCATGACCTTGGTCTTCGTCTCTGTTCGTAATTCCCCAAGGCTGGGCCTGGAGATTTTCCCTGGCTTTCCTCTGACAGCTGGCCCTGATGTAGGGCACACTGTACTGCATCTTCAAGGATGTGGGGTTTTGGATGACTGACGGACAGGGTGATCTTGGTCCAGCCCAGGCAGCCCTCACTCACTGAAGTCAAGGGAAGGATATTCCCTTTATCTGGAGCTGACATTTCCTGCTGGTAACTAGCTCTGGGAGGGGGTCCTGGGTACTGGGGACATGAGCCAGTTGGTTGGGGTAGATGCCTGGGGCAGCCCTTCATTCCTTCTCTTTATCTTCCTCTCTGCCTGAGGCCAGCATCAAAAGCTGGGGCCAGGATTGGGTGTCCCCACCACACAGACAAGACATCTTTCAGGTCGTTTGAATTGGAAAGACTTCAGTTTTAGTTGCAGGAATTGATAACCTCTTAGAGATGATATTCTCTAGCCAATTAGGTTATCTTTTCTCTCATTTCTATGCTATCTTCTCCAAATCTAATGGGGGTGTATTCAACATCCTAAGCATGTTCCTATGATCCGGGAAGTGTACATGCCCCTTGTCACTCCATCTGTGCTTTGATGAAATATTAGATTATGGTTGCAGAAAGATTAATCGTGCCACGGCTAAGAGAACACTTCTGAGAAAAATCACTGTCAAAAGGGTAATTGTACAAGGTCACCAGCCTTCTCAGACCTTTCTGTTTTTCCTCCTTTCCTTTTTGTGACAGGAGGAGCTCAGAGAGACCACAAGGAGTTGATTGCTGGGGCAATGGGTCAGATGCTGAGAAGGTGGCATCTTTATAAATTACAGAGCCTTCCTTGCCCCTGGACTTTGCCCATTTTGCATGCAGATCCTAGGGTAAATCCCAAATCACTTACCCTGGCATTGAAGACTCCTTTCATCAGATTCCAACCTCTTGTCTATGTTTATCTGTAACCATTTCTCCCTTTCCCTGCATTCCAGGAAGTTGCACAAAATATTGGTTATGCCTTCAAAATGCTGTGCACTTTAAAATGGCTGAACTTTTGCACTGCTTGGAATAGACTTCAGCCTTTAATTTGTATGGAAAACCCCTAATTATTCTTCAAGACCTGACACAAGTGTTCCCTCTCAGTCAAAGCCGTCCCATACTCCTCCAGGCAGAATCAATCTATCTCATCTCCGTGTTTTCATAACACTTTGCTCAGACTGAATTATAACACTCTTCACATTGTACTTCAGTAGTTTACCCTTCATTCTGTCTCTCTCAGTGGTCTGCTAGCTCCTTGAGGAGTGGGGACATATTACATCTTCTTCTGGAATTCTCAGTCCTGGGTGTAACACTGTTCCTGGCACAGAGGTCCTCATCCATATTCATGGGATGAATGACTAAACTTGTTGGTACCTGTTGGGGCTTTGGAGAGGAATCTGGTAAATAGTACCTCTCTCCCTCAGCTGAGTTCAGAACTGAAAGAGAATGGAACAAAGAGCATCAAAATATCACCCAAAATGGCCAAGTTAGAAGATCATAATCTAGTAAAGTCAAGAGGGCTTGTTAATCCCTACCTCCAGTTTAGAACTTGGGACCACCCAACTGAGAGCAAAAAATCAAATCTGCAGACCAGGTCGCCGTCTCCTGCTAGTGTGGGTTGAGGAGCAAAGATAAAAAGGAGTTAATTCCTACTCCAAGGTATTTGATTTATTTAATCGAGAAACAGTGGAACATGAAAGCTGCCACCAAACTGGTGGTTCCCTGTACCTTCATGGGGGTGACTTTTCAAGAGGCCAAGTGCATTTAGAGAAAGTCCCTCTACCTGGGAATCAGGAGACAGGAAAAGTCTTTCCCCTGTAACTGTAAATACCTTGGATTTTTTCTCTTTAAGCGTCTTCTATTTTCTACCTTATCTGAGAACCCACTCGCCATTTCCAAGTCAGGCTTTCAGTAAAAATGTTTTTCATTTATCCTCCCTTCTCTCACATATATCATCGGTTTTATTGTTTCTTCCCTCCATTTTACCCTTCTTGAAAAGAATGTGTAACCTTGGCAGAAATATACCCAGAGGCCTCAGTTTCTCTAATTCTAGGGGGAGATGCAGAGTTATACCACATTTTTCTCAAGCAGTAAGTTCTTGATATGTGGCAGACACTGCACTTGTATGGAAGCTATATCAACAGGATCCATGACTTCAAGAAAACCAGAGTCTAGTGGAGAAAGCAATGTGGAGAAGAAAATCATAATTGAGAGTGGTACACAATGTAATAGAGGGAAGCACAAGACACTGTGGGGATGTAGAGTTGAGGATGATTAATTCCATTTGAAGTAGTAGAGGTAAGAATTTTCCAGGTAAAGGAAACTCAATTCATGTGTAATCAGGGAAGGCTTCCTAAAGGTGACACTTAGGCTGAGTCTTGAGGAATCAGTAGTCCGTAGGAGTTATGCAAAGTGAAGGTATGGTGTGTGTGTGTGTGTGTGTGTGTGTGTGTGTGTGTGTGTGTGTGTGTAATATTTAAATAAATAGCATACATGGGGCAGCTTGATGTGTGAGAGAAACTACAAGTTGTGCAGTGTGGCTGGAACATGCGATTCTTGTTGGAGAGTGGCTAGAAAGGGGGTTGGAGAGTGAGAAGAGGACTGGGTAAATCAGGAGTCCAAGGGAATATTCTGGGAAACATCTGCTTTCAGGGAATAAGTCACCTTGTGCACCCTAGTATAATTCTGTGAAGGAGACAATATTCAGAAATGAGAAAAGCAGACAAGCAGCTCTGAAGAACAGGTCTTCTTTCAGCACCACGGCCAGCAGCTAACCCACTTATGCTGATTTCGAGCTGCCCTAAGATCCCAAGGCACTAAGGGATAGAAAGTGGGAAGTGGCTGGAGAGCTGACCTTCAGAACCTGGTTATAATGAAGAGGGTGTGCGTGTTCAATTATTCATGGATTAGTGCACGAGGGTGCTGTTAAGAAGTTGACTCTGGGATTCAAAGTTGGGTAGAATTAGCAGGCATTTTTTCCTGAACATAAAGACATCGTTGTTTCTGAAGCACAGAAGAGCCAAACCTTGGGCCCCAATTGTATCATATGATGAAAATGTTCTCTTCCATGATGTGCTTTAATTATCATTTTGGGTATATGCACCAGCTCAGAGACTAGAGCCCTTGGGCTCAACTTGGAGCTGGGGCCTCACAAAAGGAAGCTGCTGATTACAGTGTAAAAGTCAGAAAGTACAGTTGAAAATTCTCAACTCACTGAGATTATAACTCATTTGAACATTAATTTTTTTTTACATGAAGTAGAAATAATAGCTATTTCCAACAGCCTTTGCTTTACAACCCTTCTTTCTCTGGCAAATCTGAAGAGGCATTCTTTCCCTTTGGGCTGCCTGAGTTAGCATTTGTCATTTTCCTTTTCACCTGTGAGCATCCATAGGGCTGGATGTGAAACTAAACCGTTATTCGGCAATCTAAAATTCTTAAGTAATCAATTCTGTGGCTTCTGGGAAAGTGAGACTGTTTTGAAGAGGCTAGGGTTTTGCCTGGGTTGAACAGAACTGTGGAGAAAAGTGGTTTCTGACCCTAGATTCACTAGAGGCTTCAGTGGCTCCTCGATGCCCAGAGATTATTTGCAAAATGGTGTGTGTGTGTGTGTGTGTGTGTGTGTGTGTGTGTGTGTGTGTGTAAGGGTGAATGTGCATGTTCCTGTTTCAGGAGGGCAAGCACATAACTTCCTTCAGATGCTTTGACAGTCCTGTGACTCTTTCAAATGAGTTAAGAGCTACAGGATAGAGAGAGGAGAACAGATTTAGAGAATTCAGCCATCCCTGGCAAAAGTTGCTACCCACATTCCCACCCTGCTTCCCCTCTTAAAAGCCAAAGAGGTGGGCTCCACTGTGAGCCGTATGAGGGAAAAGACTGTTTACGTTATCTACTGTTATATGCCTAGAACCTAGAATTGCGCCCGGCTTGTAGCGTATCTTTGCACAAAAGAATGGGTTTTGAAAGAAAGAAAAAAGAAAGCTTTTTGAAAGCTTTGCATTCACTTCTTCTGTCATTTGTCCCAAAGAATGCTGCAGGGTAGATGCTGCTGTATCCATTTTAGAGATGAGGAAACTTAGACGGAAGGGATGAAGAAACATGCTCTTCCACAAACAGCTCATTTCAGAGTTAGGAGAAAGATACCAGGAGCAGTGCTGAACCAGATGCCAGTTTCTTCCCATGCATGAAAGACTGGTTCAAGGAAGGTGCTGAATAATGCCCCCCCTTTCCCCAAAGATGCCCACATGCTAATCCCTGGAACGTGTGAGTAGGTCATTTTCTATGGCAAAAGAGAATTTGCAGATGGGGTTAGGTTAAGGATTTTGAGATGAGGACATGACCCTGGATTAGATGGGTGGGACCAATGTAATCTCAAGGGTCCTTCTAAGACAGAGACGAGATCAGACTGAGCAGGGGAAGAAAGTGATGTGGAGATGGAAGCAGATTGGCGTGATACGGCCAGGAGTCAAGGCAGCCCATAGAAGCTGGAAGAGGCAAGTCACAGATTTTGTCTCAGAGCCTTTACATGGAACCAGCCCTGCTGAGACCTTGACTTTAGCCCCTCAAGGCTCATTTTAGACTTCTGATCTGTCCTCCGGAACCGTAAGAGAATAAATTTGTGTTCTTTTAAGCCACTAAGTTTGTTGCAGTTTGTTACAGAAGCCCTGGGAAACTAACACAGAAGCAGTCAAGTATGAGATTAATCTTTAGAAGAAAACCTCTTTCAGTAAAGAGGGAGGTCACCGGTGACAGGAGAACCCTCAGTCGCCAAATGAGACAACGCTACCTCACTCCCTTACAATGAGAGGGATTTCAGCCAGGTCAATAATATATTAATTAACATTTAGTTAGCACATCCTATGTATCAGATAGTATGCTAAAGACATACTCTTTCCTTTAATCCTCAAGGAAACCCTACAAAGAAGATACAATTACTATTCTCATTCTATAGATGAGAAAACTGAGCCTCAGAGATGGTGACTATCCCACGTGACACCCTTAGTCTGTATGAAAGCCCGGATTTAAACCCAGGAAATGTGGCTGCCTGCTGGTGCATCTAGACACTTGTTTGATAAACAACTATACAAGTAGGCATATAAGGTAATTCCAGCAAGTAACAATTTCAGGTGGTAGTAGATCTTTAGATGGTGTGGTAGGCAGAATAATGGACCCCTAAAGATCCAGATCCTAGGGCTTCCCTGGTGGCGCAGTGGTTGAGAGTCCGCCTGCCGATGCAGGGCACACGAGTTCGTGCCCCGGTCCGGGAGGATCCCACATGCCGCGGAGCAGCTGGGCCCGTGAGCCGTGGCCGCTGAGCCTGCGCATCCGCGGAGCCTGTGCTCCGCAACGGGAGAGGCCACAACAGTGAGAGGCCCGCGTACCGCAAAAAAAAAAAAAAAAAAAAAAGATCCAGATCCTAATCCCCAGAATCTGTGAATATATTAAGTTATGTATCGAAGGACAAGGTTGCAGATGGAATTAAAGCTCTTAATCAGCTGACCTGGAGATAAGAGTTTATCCTGGATATCTGGGTGGGCCCAGCGTAGCCACAAGGATCCTTAAAAGTAGAGGATGGGGCTTCCCTGGTGGCGCAGTGGTTAAGAATCCGCCTGCCAATGCAGGGGACATGGGTTTGATCCCTATCCAGATCCTAATCCCCAGAATCTGTGAATATATTAAGTTATGTATCGAAGGACAAGGTTGCAGATGGAATTAAAGCTCTTAATCAGCTGACCTGGAGATAAGAGTTTATCCTGGATATCTGGGTGGGCCCAGCGTAGCCACAAGGATCCTTAAAAGTAGAGGATGGGGCTTCCCTGGTGGCGCAGTGGTTAAGAATCCGCCTGCCAATGCAGGGGACATGGGTTTGATCCCTGGACTGGGAAGATCCCACATGCCATGGAGCAGCTAAGCCCGTGCGCCACAACTACTGAGCCCGTGTGCCTAGAGCCCGTGCTCCGCAACAAGAGAAGCCACCGCAGTGAGAAGCCCGCGCACCGCTAAGAAGAGTAGCCGCTGTTCGCCACAACTAGAGAAGGCCCTCGCACAGCAATGAAGACCCAAAGCAGCCAAAAATAAATAAAATTATTTTTTTTTTAAGTGGAGGAGGGAGATAGAAGTGTCCATTAGAGGATGGTGTGTAGAAAGGCACAGAGAGACGCATCACTGATGCCTTTGGAGATGGAGGGAAGGGGCTACAAGCCAAGGAATGTGCACAGGGCAGATTTCACAGCCTCTAGAATCCAGAGAGGGCAAGGAAACAAATTCTCCCCTAGAGCTTCCAGAAGAAAAGCCCCCCCCCCCACCAAGAACATGGCACTGGAGTTCAGACCTAAATGACACAAAGGAGCTGAGGGAAGGGCTTTCCAGGTGAAAGGTATGGAGCAAAGGACCTATGAGGATGATGAGTTGGTGACTTCAGGAACAGAGAGAAGATCAGCATAGGGTTGTGGACAAGTAACATCAGCATCACCTGAGAAATGGTTAAAATGCAAATGCCCCAGTCCCATCCCAGACCTGCTAAATCAGAATCCCCAGGGGCAGAGTCCAGGAATCTGTTTTTGGTAAACCTTATTGTTTTTTCTTGCATAATCACACTTACAGAAAAGAAAGTATAACATCAGAGTTTCTATTTTCTTGAACCACTTGAAAGCAAACTGATGACCTGATGCCCCATCACCCTCAATACTTTAATGTATATTTTCTATAAATAGGGACACTCTCCCACACAGTCACAATACAGCCATCAAAACCAGGAGATAAGCAAGGATAGGCACAGATGCATCTAATTCTGAGAGCCCATTCAAATGTCTCCAGTTGTTCCAATAATGTATTTTAAAGCAAAAAGATTTATTTCAGAATCATGTGTGCATTCAGTGCTCATGTCCCTTGAGTCTGGAAAAGGTCCTCAATTTTTCCTTGACTTTCAAGACCTTGACACTTCTGAAGATTACAGGACAGTTATTTTAGGTCTGTCTGGTGCTTCCTCATGATTAAATCCAGTTTATGCGTCGTTGGCAGGAATAGCACAGAAGTGACACTGCAGTCTTCATCTTGCATCCTATCTGGTGGCATGTGATTTCAATTTGTCCTATTAGTGGAGACGATCACTTTGATGACTTAAGATGGTGTCTGCCGGGCTTCTCCACTGTAAAGTTACTCTTTTCTTCTTTGTAATAAATAAGTGTTTTGCAGGATGGCATTTTGAAATTATGTCATTATTTTATTCCTCATCACATTTTCAATTTATTCATTTATCTGTATATCTCTATATGAGCTCATGGTTTCTCATTTTATTCAGTGGATTATAATCCATTACCACCATTGTTTCATTAGTACTCAGATTATCTCATATTTGACCAGTGCGAGCCCATTCAAACTGCCTTTGGGTCCTTTTGACATGTCCCCATCATTCTTTTTTTTTTTTTTTTAAATAAATTAACTTATTTATTTTTAGCTGCGTTGGGTCTTCGTTGCTGCGCGGGCCTTCTCTAGTTGCGGCGAGCAGGGGCCGCTCTTCATTGCGGTGCACGGGCTTCCCATTGCAGTGGCCTCTCTTGTTGCAGAGCACAGGCTCCACGCGCACGGGCTTCAGTAGTTGTGGCGCACGGGCCTAGCTGCTCCGCGGCATGTGGGATCTTCCCGGACCAGGGCTCGAACCTGTGTCCCCTGCATTGGCAGGCAGATTCCCAACCACCGCGCCACCAAGGGAAGTCCCCCCGCATCATTCTTTGAGCACTTGCCTGCTTTCAGGTACAACAAGATTCAGGTTCATCATGTACCTTCCCTGCCCCAGACGTGGCATCAGCCATTTCTCTAAGGAGTTTTTTTTTTTTTAATTAGTGGAAAATAGTATTTAGAAACCAAGATGCTAGATATGTTTATTCAATATTTATTTATTTATTTATATTGAAGTATAGTTGATTTACAATGTTGTGCTAGTCTCTGCTGTACAGCAAAGTGACTCGGTGATACACATGTATACATTCTTCTTTTATATTCTTTTCCATTATGGTTTACCACAGGATATTGAATATAATTCCCTGTGCTATACAGTAGGACCTTGTTGGTTATCCATTCTAAATGCAATAGTTTGCATCTACCAACCCCAAACTCCCAGTCCTTCCCTCCCTCCCCCCCATCCCCCTTGGCAACCACAAGTCTGTTCTCTATGTCTGTGAGTCTGTTTCTGTTTTGTAGATGGGTTCATTTGCGCCATATTTTAGATTCCACACGTAAGTGATATCATATGGTATTTGTCTTTCTTTCTGACTTACTTCACTTACTATGATAATCTGTAGTTGCATCCATGTTGCTGCAAATGGCAGTATTTCGTTCTTTTTTATGGCTGAGTAGTATTTCATTGTCTATTATGTACCACATCTTCTTGACCCATTCATCTGTCAGTGGACATTTAGGTTGTTTCCATGTTTTGGCTATTGTGAACAGTGCTGCTGTGAACATAGGGGTGCATGTATTTTTTTGAATTATAGTTTCATCCGGGTATATTCCCAGGAGTGGGATTGCTCTATCATATGATAATTCTATTTTTAGTTTTCTGAGAAACCTCCATACTGTTTTCCATAGTGGATGCACCAACTTACCTTCCCACCAACAGTATAGGAGGGTTGCCTTTTCTCCACACCCTCTCCGGCATTTGTTATTTAAAGACTTTTTGTTTGTTTGTTTGTTTTTATTCTTTTTTTTTGCGGTACTTGGGCCTCTCACTGTTGTGGCCTCTCCCGTTGCGGAGCACAGGCTCCAGAC
>NC_041227.1:90684397-90695027 GCF_002837175.3 Physeter macrocephalus | reverse complement strand
TCCCCTGCATCGGCAGGCGGACTCTCAACCACTGCGCCACCAGGGAAGCCCTAGACTTTTTAATGATGGCCATTCCGACCAGTGTGAGGTGGTACCTCACTGTAGTTTTGATTTGCATTTCTCTAATAATTAGTAATGTTGAGCAGAAGATGCTAGATATGTTCATTGCTACTGGGGTGTCACTGCTTTAAGGATTTCTCAGAGGACAGAGCTAAGAAATATATATAAGATTTTAGATTATATATGTATATATATATTACACACACACCCATACACTACACTTACATTTATTTCTACCTTTAAATAGTTAATAAATATTATTTCAATAAATTCTTTATTTCTACCTTTATATCTACCTCTAAATATAGGAAACCATGCGTTCACATCAATACATCCAATTCAAATTCAAAATCACAGGGTTCATTCTAGTTTTCTCCCCTTTGGTGTTCATAACTCCCTCCCCAGTAATGGCAAACATGGTGTAGTTGTGTCTTAGGGCTGTTGTAACAAATTACCCAAGCTGAGTGGCTTAAACAACAGAGATTTATTGTCTCACAGTTCTGGAGGCTGGAAGGCCAAGATCAAGGTGTGGGCAGGGTTGGTTCCACCTGTTGGCTGTGAGGGAGACGTTGCTCCGTGCCTCTCTCCTGGCTTCTGGTGGTTTGCTGGCAATCTCTGGTGTTCCTTGGCTTGCAGATGCTTCACCCTGACCTCTGTCTTCATGTTCACATTGGTTCTCCCTGCATGCATGTCTTTGTTCAGATCTCCCCTTCTTGTCAGGATATCAGTCATATTGGATTAGGGCCCACCCTACTCCAGTATAACCTCATTAACTAATTATATCTGCAACAACCCTATTTCCAAGCAAGGTCATGTTCTGCGGACTGGGGGTTAGCACTTCAACATATGGCTTTTCGTGGGACACAGTTCAACCCATGACACCTGGCTTCCATTGTCCTGAATATTTTCTTGATCAGTCCTCCTGAATGTGACCAACCTCCCATCTCAGCTACCACCTTGTCCCTTACACAGCACCCTCTTATCCTGCTTGGGCTCTGAATTCTCATTCCAGGCTATCATCTCTACCCCTGTGTAGATGCCATCCACCCCCCATGGGCTCTGACACCTCATGCCAGTCACCCGTCTGTGGGGACGCCCCTCTTGCTCTGCTTGGACCCAGACACCCCACACCAGGCTGTCCTCTCCAGGGTTGCCCCATCACTCTACCCCTTGCCAAGTCACTCATCCCTTGCTTAGATGGCTTTCTCAGTCAGTCTGGTTCTCTCACCTCATGCCAGGATGCCCCTCTGGGGTGGCATCCTCCTCACTTGCTTGGGTACTGATATCCTGTGCTGCCTCCCTCCTCACCCCATTAGGGTTCTGGTGCCCTGCGTGGGGCAGCCGTCCGGTGCCATCACCCTTCTCCCCCAGCTCCCCTCTGCCCTCCCCTTCCTGCATGTGCCTGCCTTGCTCTGCTGCACCTATTGGCTTTAGGACTGAACCTCAGGAAGGAAGCGCAGAGCGGGAGGGACACAGGAGGAGGAGGACCAGGAACCTGTTTCAACAAGCTCTCCCGGGGACTTGTACGCATGCGTGCTGAAGTCTGCATGCGACCCCAGTCAAATGTTTGGCGAGCAGCACAGCGTCCGCTGGAGAGGTGGGCGGGGCCGAGCCCTGGAGGGTCTTGTAGGCTTTACTAAGGAACTCAATTTTATTGGAGTTTTGAAAAGAGTTGACAAAAGTAGGTTTATCTGGGGGCAGAAATGCCATCATGGATGATATAAGTTAGCTCTGAGACGAATCTCTTCTCCTGAGTACAGGAGCCATCAGTTGCCTAAATAAATCACTCACCCCTCCCCTCTTCCCTTTAGCTTTTAGCGTGCCTAAGTGATCCCTTCTAAAGTACCAGAAGCACTTTCTTGACAGTCTGCCCATCTGCAGCTCTGTCTCTCTCTTTCCTTTCCTAGCCATGCTTCTTGCAAGTGTTTCTGTGCTCTTTGTCTTCATGTCCTAGAATGCTACTCACACCTCGACCCAGTGTAATCTGGCTTCCACTCAGGAGCTGTTGTTGTTGTTGTTGTTGTTGTTGTTTTTAACATCTTTATTGGAGTATAATTGCTTTACAATGGTGTGTTAGTTTCTGCTTTACAACAAAGTGAATCAGTTATACGTATGTTCCCGTATCTCTTTCCTCTTGCATCTCCCTCCCTCCCTGTGCTGGGAGCCACCAGAGGGTCTTAAGAAGATGAGCATGACTTGATTTATGCTTTAGAAAGATCCCTCTGGCTGCTTTGAAGGGAAGGGGTTTGAAAAAGCCAAGAAAGGAAGCAGGACGGCCAGTCTGGCGCCTGCTGCGCTACCAGCTGAGAGGATGCTGATGTGGGGACTTGGTGAAAGGGGGTCAGATTAGGCATATGTTTGGGAGATAGAGCTGGCAGGGTGTTCGGATGGATTGGATGAAGGGGGTGAAGGAAGGAGAGCAGACTGACAGAAGACATCTAGAGGGTTGGCCAGAGAAGCTGGGGCTGGGGTGGCAGTTGCAGGAAATGACTAGAGGAAAAACAGGTTTGGGGAAGGGGGGGCATCCAGAAATTACATGTGGGTTGTATTTGTGTGAGATCCTTATCTACAGGGCAATAGCAAAGTAAACCGTTGACTATAATGTATCAGTTTGGAATTCAGGGGTGGGGTTAGGGCTGAAGGTACACATCCAGAAGTCATGGGCAGCTAGGTGGCCATCTCCTGGGGGAATCACTGAATTGGTGTGATGTCACCATGAGATGCCAGGGAAGGCGGGGACAGGGTCCAGGGAGAGGTAGAAGCACCATCCAAGTGGCAGCCAGCGGGGGAGGGTCTGCCAGCAAGCTGTGGTCAGGCCGCAGGTCAGCACGTGTCAACACTTCTCCGAGACCGACTTGTAGAACGGAAAGGAAGTCAACATCCTAGCGTGAATTTGCCCCCAGGACAGTCACCGCCATGTGGGACCATGGCCAGGCCCATCAGACCAACCCCTCGAGTGAAGAATAAAGTTTGCTCCAATTTGGTGGTAAGTTCAAGGCGTGACTCAGAGCCCCAGCCTCGGAAGGCAGCCCCTGTCACTCTCCAGCTCTGAGCCTCTGTAATACCGTGGCATTAGCGGCTGCCCCTGTGAATGCTGGGCGCTTCAGAGTTTACAGATCGGGCTGACATCCATGACCCCAACTAATACTCATACCAGTCTTCAGACGGCTGGAGAGATTTTCTTCTAGCCCAGTTTTATAGCCAAGGAAACTAAGGCCCAGAGGTTCGTTTGTCCAAGACCGCATATCCAGGACGTGGTAGTCGAGTCAGGACTTCAGGCCGGGACTGTCTGCTTCTAAAGCCTTGATTTCCGCCTTCTACCTCTGTCAGAATTCATGGTTGCCTCCATCACAGCGAAAATGATGCCGCCAGGTGCTGCTTCATCCTGGGATAGCTGTCCTGCTCTCTCATCCCCAGTCTCCGTTCTTACCCTTCCTAATGACCTGGACTGCTCGGGTGTTTCTCCTTTTGGACTGTCCTTAACCCCTTCCCTGCTGGTCAGAGCCCCAGCCTCCCAGTTTCACCCCATGGCCCGTGGGTCTCGCCTCCCCAGTGCCTCCTGAATGCTTCAGCTTTTCAACCTGACCACTTCCAGGGGCGTCTCCCTGATTGCTCTGCACTTCTCCAAGCTACAGTCACCTTGACCTCGTCCCCTGAACCCCCCACTGTGTGCCTGTGACATGTTACTCTACCATGCAATGCAGCATGTGATTTTTCACACTTGGTCCCCCATCTTAACTGTTCTGACTGTAGTTACCTCCATCTCAGGATCTTCAAGGTCAAATTCAACATCTCTCCTTAACTCAGGAGATGTGATTCAGCTTTCTCTGAACCAGAAGAAGCAAATCAATCAAGTATGTATTATGAGTCATAGACTTTCCTGGGACCTTAAAGGAGAGTCTATGACTCTCCTTTACTTCAATCTTCTGTCTGATGTTATTCGTTCTTCTCCAGTATTCTCCCCAAACCTGAGTCTTTTCTGACACATGAGGGCTCACCAGCTCTTAGGGAAAGTCATTCCTTCCTTGGACAGATACTTTAAGAATTTCTTTCCCTTTCTCCCTCAAAATTTACCTACCAGCAATAACCTTCCTTCCCCCAAAGCTACCCAGGATAGGGCCAATCCTGCCTCAGGGTGGCCATTCAGGGGTGCAAAGGCAGTGATCTTGATGCCAAGCCTGCTCCTCTTCAGGCTAAACATCAACTTTCCCACTCTCTGTATCATCCCAGGGTACCTCCTTTGTCCTGGCCTCCTCCCCAAGATGGGTCCTAGTTTCTTTGTCCTAGAGTCTCTTTACCTCTACACCTCCATGAAGATTTAGAAGATTTGTTGAGTACCACCTCTGTTCCAGGCAGTGGTCCAGGAACTAAGAATACTGCAGACACTAATCCAGGTAGGGGCCACATCCCACTGGTCCACTGCATCTACCATTGTATGGCTCTGCTCCCTTACTAGTGTTTGTGACAACCAGTCTCAAAACTGTGGTTATATGTGAGTTCCAGGCACTGTGCTAGGTGTTGGAGATGCAAAGATGAATAAGTATTGTTCCTGCCTCCGAAAGTTCATGACCCCAGTGGCTTAAACAAACTGGTTAATAGGTTTGTATTGAATCTCTCTGTCTCTCTTTCACACACACATACACACATCGGTTTCAGGAAGTCTGCTAACTTCTGATCCATACATGCAAATCTGTTCATGTTCTAGGCATCACTGCTGACTCAAGGAACTTACCTCCATCTCCCCTTACTCTCCACCCTGCCCCAGAGGATTCCAGGGGTCCGGTTCTTGGCAAAAGCCTTGAGGGGATCCATGGGACATAAGGATGGGTCTGTTGAACTGCACTGCGCCGGGCTCAATAAATAGTTACCCCCGGCCAACGTGGTTAAATAATCATCAAACCACGTAATTCAGAAATCGTGCTCCTTGAAAGCTCCCCATTTAATACCCGACAGAAAATGCTAATCTGCCGCACAAGACTTCATTTTATTTTTCTAGACAGGAAGCATTTTCTTCAGTCACATAATGACTTTCCTTGACATAATAATGAAGGAATGTGAATTTAAAACAGCCTGGGATGCTGGAGCGTGCTTTGTTATCTGAGGGGCTGGCCGCACGGAAATAGCCAGAGTAACTGCTGACTGGCTGGGCTGTGTCTTCATTGAATTAGCTGCTTACAAAGATTGAAATTTACCAAATTAAATTTTAGTGAGTAATTTCTGTTCACATAAATGGCAGAAGTTAAACCATCGTGGATGTGGCCAGGCTGTCACATGGGCCTGACGTTACGTTGGGGGGGTGCTGTGGAGTCAGGCAGAACCAGGACGTGGTCAGCAGAAGACCTGTCCACAGAGTGAGGGAAGGGAAACTTGAGCTAGTTGAGCTCTGCAATCGGGAAGGTCAATATTCAAATCCCAGGTTTCTCACTCCCTATTGTGTGACTTAGGTCATGTCGCCTGAGGCTCTCTGAGCCTCAGTTTCCTTATCGGTAAAATGGGCATGATGAAGAGCTATTTAGAGATGAAAAATGAATTGCATCTCTAAAAGCATTTGGTTGCCTGTAAAGGTCTGTGTGGATATTGTTGGCCGTTGCTATGTAGCTCCCAGCCTTCTGGTTCTCTGAAGTGGGAATCGGCCGTCTTCATTTGATTTCCAGAGTCAGAACCAGTGGAAATCCACTTTGGTCTCACACATTGTTGGATCCTGCCTTTCTGAAGGCCTACACTGGGTGGGACTATTATGTCATGTTGACAATACAAATTAGACTGATTAGGGGCTGACAGCATCATTAGGAATGATACACTGTTTAGTAGCCGGCATTATTGCCTGTTAAATTTATACGTGACAAACTGCTTTCTATCTCTGCCCAGTGACACCGTGATTTTGACACCAACCAAACCATAGGGAATGCCGTGGTGTGAACCCTAGGCCAGTCCTTCACTGTCTCTAGGAAGTCACTCAGCCCTTCCAGCCCTGCTGACAGATTGGCCTTTGGTGAAACTGTGAAGGAATGGATATAAAACACCCGGCATAGGGCCTGATACACAGTAGGCATGCAGTGGGGTGGCTGTCATGCAGCCGAGCCGGCTAGTGTTGGAAATCTTGCCCTTCGAGCAGCAGAGAAGGGAGATGCTGGACCCCAGAAAGGCCCTTGCTGTGGTTCCTGCTCTCCTTTGTTCTCATTGTTTCTTTTAAGAAAAGCTCCGTGAGCTTTACAAAGGTGCCTTCTGATGCAGTATTACTACCTCCCTACCGATAAGGCAGGAGGGCACCTAATGCAGGGTAGGTGCTTAGTGAAGGAAGATTCTCATAGTCTTAGGACCCCATGGGTAAGGAAACCCTATTTTTCCCACCACAGTAATTGGCAGCATTGGCATCCAGTTAGTAAAGCCAGAAATCTGGGCTTTATTGCTGAGCCCTCTCCTTCTCTCTCGCATACGTCTACCACTAAAGTATTGTGCAGGGACCTGCATTTCTCCCCATGCCCTGCCCCACCGGTACAAGCCACCGGCGGATCAGCCTGCCACTGGAGCGCCGTGTTTCCGCTCCTGCCCTCCTCCAAGTTAGCCTCCACACAGCGGCCAACTTAATGGTTTTAGGTCAGATGCTCAATCACGACACTCCTCTGCATAAAATTCTTGACACTCGGACTAAAATCCAAACTCCTGTCTGCGGTCTATAGATCAGTTAGGGTTCAGCCAGGAAAACAAAATCCACGCCAGATGCATATTAATAAGGGGACCTTAATACAGGGAATGAGCTCTGAAGGTGGAGGAAGAGCTGGCAGGGCAGCAGGGCAAGGTGAGGTGACCCAGAGAGGAGTCCCTGCATGGAACCACCACCAGCCCTGTAGCTGCAGGGACAGAGGGAGGAGGTGGTGGGACCGGAGCCCAGGAGGCAGGACCACCCGGCAGGAGCAGGGGCTGCGGACGAGCCTGGTAGAAGAAGCCGGAGCCTCGAAGCAGAGGAGATCAGCCATTTTCTGGAGATTCCACCCACAGCAGAGTGTGAAGAAGAAATATCATTGCTTTTTCCTTTTTCTCCCTTTCCAGTCTTCTCAGCCCAGCAATTCCATTTCTAGGCATCTCTTCGAGAGAGAAATGTGTATGTGTACACGGGGAACCACACACAGCAGGGTTTTCACAACACGGCTTGAAATAGCATCAAGCTAGAAACCAATCTAAATGTTCGTCCACAGGAAAATGGACAACCATTTCTATGCTCGACTACTGCCCAGCAGTTCAAATGAGCGGTATCCGTGAAAACAAACACAAGTGAAAACAACTGAGCTGGTCATTTGCTGGTCTGCTGTCATATCTGTTCCCCATCCCTGGCCTGTTCTGCATGGCAGGGTGGCTGACCCCTGCACACTGGTTTCCCAGGCATCCTTGCAATGGGCATCCAGCTAAGTTGGTCCACTGGCCAGAGTTGGGAATGGGAGAGGAAGAGGGAACCAAGCCATTTACAGTTTTATTAGATGTTGACAGATTGTCCTTAAAGAAACCTGCACCCATTTATCCTGCCACCATTGCAGAGAGGAATGCCTATTTCTCCACACCCCAACCTGTGCTTTTTTGAAAAAAATTTTAATTGAAGTATAGTTGATTTACAATGTTGTGTTAGTTTCTGGTGTACAGCCAAGTGATTTAGTTATACATGTATATATATATATTTTTCCTTATTACTTATTTATTTTTTACACAGCAGGTTCTTATTAGTGATCTATTTTATACATATTAGTGTAGACTTGTCATTCTCAATCTCCCAATTCATCACACCACCATCACCGCCTGCCCCCCCCCACCACCTTCCGCCTTTGGTGTCCATACGTTTGTTCTCTACATCTGTGTCTCTATTTCTTAACACGTGTATATATTCTTTTCCATTATGGTTTGTTATAGGATATTGAATACAGTTCCCTGTGCTCTGCAGTAGAACCTCGTTCCAACCAGCGCTTTTTGTTACTTTGAAAATAGGCAAGTAATGGAACCTTACTGTTGCTTTAGGTTGCATTTCTTTGACTACGAACAAGACTGAGCAGTTTATCCTGTGCTCTTGGCCATTTATGGCTTCCCAGACTGTATGTTGATTGCCTTTTCATAACCTCTGCCTAGTTCTCGTTTCCTTATTGATTTGTTGGGGTTCTTCATTTATTCTAGGTTTTTACCTTCTTTGTTGCACATGTGACTAACATTGCCTAGGATGTCTTCTCTCTTCGTGCCATCTTGTTTTCTGGGAACTCATACATTTCTGCTCTACATTAAATTGGTTGCTGCCCAGGTGTGCTGCATGACTCTTAAATTTCTTTTTTTTTTTTCCCATTTGACCCCTGGGTTTGTTATATCACTTTACTCTATATCTTCCCCTTCCTTGTTCGTTTTTATTCTTTCCTCGTTTTACTGAAGTATATCTTCAAGTAACTTTCTCAGAAAAGATGCACAGCAGGTCACATTTACCGAGGCCCCATGTGTTCCAAGCAGCTTTATTTTCCTTCAGGCTTGATTCATAGTGTAGCCATGGCCTGGTCTCTCTTGCTTTACCTCGTAAATGATGAGTTTGGGGGTTTGCCTCTGCCTTCCCATTAGACTGTGAGACTTTGTCTCAATCTTCTCTGAATCTTTAGTGTTCGGGACAAAAGGACAGGTGGAAAGAACATGGGACCTTTGCTCCAGGACCCCACAGTTCCCCTCTGTTTCTGAGCACTGCACCTCATTGCCATGCCCCACCCCTCCCTCTGGGAGCTCCAGGCAGGACAGTGGCCTTGTCCCCACAGGGTTGGCTGTGCCCAGGGTGCCATGGACTCCACACCGTGGGTGCTGCCTGCTCAGTGTGTCCTGTGTCCACAGCACCCAGAAGGCTCTGTTATTCTCCCCTCTGCTTCCTCTTCCCTGCCCCAGGAAATATCTGCTCTGGGCCAGTCTAGAGGGCACATACAGGCATACCTCGAAGACACTGAAGTTCAGTTCCAGACCACACACAATAAAGCAGATATCACAATAAAGGGAGTAATATGAATTTTTCAGTTTCCCAGTGCATATAAAAGTTATGTTTATAGACAACAATCTTATGGTTACCAAAGGGGAAAGGTGGGGAGGGACAAATTAGGAGTTTGGGATTAACAGTACACACTACTATATATAAAATAGATAAATGACAGGGGCCTACTGTATAGCACAAGGAATGATATTCAAGATCTTGTAATAACCTATAATGGAAAAGAATCTGAAAAAGAACATATGTATAACTGAATCACTTGGCTGTACACCTGAAACTAACACAACATTGTAAATCAAATATACTTCAATTTAAAAATTGAAAAAAAGCTATGTTTACATTATACTGTGGCCTATAAAGTGTGCAATAGTGTTATGTCTAAAAAACCCCAATGTTGCTTCCCCTGTGGCACAGTGGTTGAGAGTCCGCCTGCCGATGCAGGGGAACCGGGTTCGCGCCCCGGGCCGGGAGGATCCCACGTGCCGCGGAGCGGCTGGGCCCGTGAGCCATGGCCGCTGAGCCTGCGCGTCCGGAGCCTGTGCTCCGCAACGGGAGAGGCCACAGCGGTGAGAGGCCCGCGTACCACAAAAAAAAAAAAAAAAAAAAAAACAAACCAATGTACATACCTTAATTAAAAATACTTTATTGCTAAAAAGTGCTAACCATCATATGAGCCTTCAGCGAGTCATAATCTTTTTGCCATAGTAACATCAAAGGTCACTGATCACAGATCACCATAAGAAATATAATAATAATGGAAAAGTTTGAAATATTATGAGACTTACCAAAATGTGACACAGAGCTGAGCAAATGCTGTTGGAAAAATGGTGCCAATAGATTTGCTCGAGACAGGGTTGCCACAAACCTTCAATTTGTGAAAAACGCAATATCTGGGAAGGAAAATAAAGCAAAGTGCAATAAAATGAGGTGTGCCTGTATCCTGGTGGAGATCAGGGCTAGGAGGGAGGTCACTTCTTGTGGGGTTCTTATGCCTTCACACCACATTATGGAAGCCTTCCTTTAAATGTTTGTCACCTGTGTATATGAGGGGGTGCGGGACAACTCTGCAGGAACACAGTCCTTGTAACTCCCTCCCCTCACCGCCTCTCCCCCCTCCTCTCCTCAGTTCAGGCAGTGCCCACCCCTGCGAGGGGAGCCTCTGGGTGGATGAGGGCGAGGCTCGGGAGGTCAAAGGGCCTGGAAGATGGAGATGGAACTAGTGGTGCCATGGCCCTGGGGAGGCAGGAGGAGGGAGGAGGACCTTTCTCCAGGGAGGAGCGGGAGGTGCTATAACTCATTTCTCCATCTGCATGGGTTCAGGGAGCACCGCTCTAACAGTCACTGAGGATGGTGGAGACACATAAACAAAATTAACAGGAGGAAGGGCAGCACGTTGATGGGGAGAGAGCGTTGAAAGGACAATCAGAAGCTTTGGGTGGGCTTCCCTGGTGGCGCAGTGGTTGAGAGTCCCCCTGCCGATTCAGCGGACACGGGTTCGTGCCCCGGTCCGGGAGGATCCCACATGCCGCGGAGCGGCTGGGCCCGTGAGCCGTGGCCGCTGAGCCTGCGCGTCCGGAG
>NC_041227.1:90653522-90684331 GCF_002837175.3 Physeter macrocephalus | reverse complement strand
CGTGCCCCGGTCCGGGAGGATCCCACATGCCGCGGAGAGGCTGGGCCCGTGAGCCGTGGCCGCTGAGCCTGCGCGTCCGGAGCCTGTGCTCCGCAACGGGAGAGGCCGCAACAGTGAGAGGCCCGCGTACGGCAGAAAAAAAAAAAAAAAAGAGACTATATCCTGAAGATCACTCCGTAGCAGTAAATAGAGGTAACCCCCATTCTTTTATAGCTGCATAGTATTCTGCAGCGTGGATAAATGATAGTTTTTCCCCCAGTCCCTCTATTTAAATTGCTTTGTGTTTTGCTGTTACAACTACTAGGGGCTCAGACTTGAACACAGCTATATTTGATTTTATAGCCAGGGCTCTTGATCACACCAAGCTCATATTGTTCTGCTCTTAAAGATATCTATCAGAAAAGGGTTTTCAAAGCACTGCCTAAAACAGAGAGCTTGGCTCCAGCCGTCATTCTTCAAGGCGCGGAGCTTTGTTGGCTCTTTGCTCTGTCCCAGGTTCTGAAACTTCATGGAGGGTGACTGGGTGGGGTGAGCTCAGAGGCTGGGAGACCAGAGAGGGCACCGTGCACCGTGGCAATGGCTTAATGAGATGTGGAGAACAAGACCAGGATGTGGGCTGTGCGGATGGAGAGGGAGGGCTGGATTCCGGATACCCCTTCTTCTAATCAGGAGCCTGGAATTCTCCTCCCCTGCTTTCTTCCCAGTTAAATGGAGGAGGCTCAGGCTTCATGTGTATTTCAGTCACAGGTATATTAATTTCACTGAGTTCTTAGGCCATGATGGCTCTATGAATCCTGCCCTTCCTGAGCTGATGGAGTGGCATAAATAACTCCAGGGGAAGCATTTGGCCTGGCAGCTCCCAAGTCAGGCTGGAGTTGATCAGTCCTCTGCTGATGTGTAGCTGAAGTTCCAGTGTTGGGTCAGAGGTTGTCCCTGTCGAGGGCTAATTCCCTCCTAATAGATGCCACTCCAGAGAGTCTGGGTGCCCTCTGGTCAGAGGAAGGCAGCACTGGGAAGTTAGGAATCTAGCCTCTGACGTTCTCCTTGGCACAGAGACAGACGGAAATTCAGCCAGCTCATGGAGGGAGTTAGGGCAGCGGTCTGGCTGTCCCTCCCATGGTCTCGCCAGCCTCCTAGGAGAGACTGGCTCATCCTCCCACAGCCAGGAGGAGGGGTCCTGTCAGAGAAGTACCAAGGCTCCCTGTCTGTCTGTTGTCTGCATGGATCCCCAATCGACGGCTTACCGCATCTAGCCCAATGAGACCCTTCATCTCTCCCAGGATGGTACAGGGTTTAGGACTCGCCCCTGAAGCCAGATCTTGGCTCCATCTCTTACTCTGAGGCTTTGAACAAGTTACTTAACCCCTCTGATTCTCTATTTCCTCATTTGTAAGATCGGTGGGGAATAGTAAGAGCAATGATCTAGCCTGACCGTACCCAACCACAGGGCTTATTATAAGGACTTAATGACTGACCACATGTAAAGTCTTAGACCAGGTCTTGGCACATCAGAAGACCTCATTCTTAACTACTATTAGATCTCTATCCTTGGGGACTTCATCCGTCCTGGTTTGTTGTGAAGTATCCTCGGCGGCCCATGGATGCCCTGGTCTTCCACCCAGCATCCTAGGAGAAAGGCAAAGCTGAGAATTAGGGCCCTCGCTTCTTGGGCTCTGAGGCTTCTGCCAACTCAACTGGGAATTTTCCAGGTCTCAGCACAGGCAGGGGGTTAACCCTCAGCTCCTCAGATGCTCTCTGATGGTGGCCCTCACCATCCTGCATTGCTGCAGGCAGTAGATCGAATCTTCTGGGCTGGATCGCCTCGCAAGCTGCCTGCTAAGCTCCATGCTTGGGGGACTCAGACGACAGTGGAGAGGGGGTTCAAGCACCAGAGGACACAGTGCCCCCCTCACCGGTGCATAAGACTTTACGGTCTACACAGCCTTTTTTATCCCTTTTTGAGATCTCTTTTGAACCTGTTCAGAGCTCAGGGAGTCTGGTAAGTTAGTAACTCGCCCCATTTCATAGATGGAGATGTTGAGGCTTGCAGAGGGATTCAGCTTGCCCAAAGGCACCTACCTAAGGCGGTGGGGCCATCTTGCAGCCGTCCAGCTTATTCAGCCTCCCCAGTCCCAGAGTGACGTGGTTCCCAGTGCTGCCTCTTAGCCCACCAAGCTCAGTGAACGCTGAGCTCAGGCTGCTCGCTGGGGACAGGGAGCAGGAAACCCCCAAGGGCCACAGCGGGGTCCCCTCCCCCCGGCAGCTCCAAATGGGAGGGGGAAGTCTGATTGCAAAAGGCCCCGTCACATGTTTGCTTTCAGAAGTCACTGGGATAAACCCATCTCGCAGAGACTGGAGGTTCAGTGCATTAAGCTTAGATGATTAATTACAGGGCAATTAAATATTTGATTAAATTAATCCTAAGGTATTTAAACATTGTTTTGCACAGAATGTTTGCTCATTAATCAGCATGGCTAAATGCATGAGTTGAGCAGGGATGGGGGCTGCAGGAGAGACAAGGAAGCCTCGAGCCTGCTCCTCTGAGGCTCTTCCCTGCAGAAGCGGAATTGTCTCTGCCCAGAAGAGTCCTCTGTGCCTGGAATCTTCCCAGGCTGCCCTTGGCGCTTCTGTGCTCTCATCGGTAAATATGTCCAGGGAGGATCAGGAAACAGGAGATCCGGCCCTGACTCTGTCACTGACAAGCCAAGTGCCCTTAGGGGAGTTTCTGCCCTCTCGGCCTCAGGGCCTCAGTCTTCCCCTCCGTATAATGGTGGGAGCATCTTCTCCCCAGTGTCCTCTGGGTCTGACTCTTAAGGGGTTTGGTCTAACTGGATCTACATTTCCATCGCTAGCCAAGGACAATGTCTACTTTGCTACTGGTCCGTGTCTCTGCAGGCTCACAGCATCTTCTGTGAGGCCTCTCCCTCTACTGGATGCCCAGTTCTGGCCAGTTGGTGACCATGATGTCAAATAAAAACAGAGCTGGGCTTAGAGAGGGGAGACTTTATTGCCGAGAAAGACTATTGCAATGGGAAAGGCTCCGAGCTCAGAAATCTGCAAGCAGCTCAAAAATCACATAGCAGAAGGTTTTTCTTTTACGGGGTGAAGGGGGAGCAAGCTGAGATAAGCAGACTCTTTGGAGGGGAAGCTGGACAAACGAGGTGTGACAGGAAAGTGTCCTGCTGTGGTCAGCGATTCCCAGGAGAAACTGATAAGGTGGTGGACTTCCGGTGGCCTCGGGGGAGGGAACATTCTACTGTTTTTGGTGCTTTGCTCAGGCTTGGGGCCAAGCAGAGATAAGGGAAGGAGAGAAGTCTGCCTGACGTGTGGTCAGGACAGAGCAGAGGGTAAGCAACGGGCAGTTGTGGACACTGGGTCAAGGTCAAAGGCAGTTTCAATGGTGACGGTATGGGAGCCAGACCAGCGTGGGCTAATGGGTGAGCAGGAAGTGCGGACAGTGGGTGGGGAGAGCTCTCACAAGCTTTCTCTTATAAGCTTTATTGTGAGAGGGAGCGGAGAGGTGGGGTGGGAGCTGGGCGGAGAGGCGGGGCCAAAGCACGATGGTGGGTTCTTTTCAGATGAGAAATCATGGCGCACGTCTTAATGTTGTAGTGATTCGCCAGGGAGCAGGGCTGTGGTGCAGCGTCTGCACGTGCCGGCGGCAGTCTCTGCTCGTCCCTTTCTATCTATTACGATTACCTCCAGGTGTATTTCCTCTGCCTTTGGGGTCCTGGTTGCCTCTCACCACCCCGGACAGCACCCACCCCAGGATGGGGAACAGCCTGCAGGACTCCCTGGGGTGGGCGGCTCAGAGCCCTGGACTGCTGAACCTGCCAGGGGAACCACGGACACAGATGCTCCAGCCACTGTGGGGCAGTTGATCACAAGAGCCCTGGGCCCGGAGGCAGGAGCGCTGGGTTCTCTTCCTGGTTCTGCCGCTAGCTAACTGTGTGGCCTTGAGCCGGTCGCTTCTCCACTCTGCCAAGGTGTGAACTAGCCCTCTTCAGGGCCCACCTCTTGCTGCTCCAGCCTCCCCGCCAACAGTGTGACCCCGGATGTCGACAGCCCCCCAGCCTTCTTCTGTGCTGTATTCATGCTCTTCTCCCTAATTTCCCCACCGCCCCATCCTTCCCCTCGCTCCTTGTCCAGCTTAGGTCACTGCCCCGCAGAGCCTCCCTTGACAGCATCCTAGGGTGCCCAAGCCTGTGCCTTCCCTCGGCTCAGAATGAGATCAGCGAGGCTCTCCTCCCACCTCCAGCCCTTCCTCCCCTGGCAAGGCAGGGTGAGCCCCAGTCTCCCTCCAAGGGCCTCTGGAGCAGGAGGTAGACCCAGAGTCTTTTCCTTACGTTCCACAGGAATGGGGACCTGCATACAAGTGAAGCTCCAGGAACTCCTAGCTTCCCCTGAGCATCCGAGGGGCAGAGCCAACGAATTTTCCACCTGCAGAACCAAAGCCTTTTCCAGTGGGGAGCCTGGGCCGCCCCGCCCTTTCCTCCTACACCCACCCACCCTCCGCTCTGCTCAGCATTTGGGTCGCCAAAGGGTGGGAACATTCAATTCAATATGTGAGAAATAAAACAGCGAGGGGAAGCAAAGGATACCTTGCCCCCCACCCAGTCTGAGACAGGGGACAGGCCCCGCAAATTCCACATGCCTGGAAGCTCCCAGTTACTTAAAACAAATGCACGCTTAACTCTGTCAATGGTAGATGTCTGAATTCTCTATCTCAAGCTTGAGAGGAGAGATTATCTTGCAGGAAGACAGTGTGATGTGGTAAAAGAAACATGGGATTTGGAATCACAGGGGAGTTTACTTTGGAATTTGTGTCCTGCCGTTTCCTAGCTGCATGAGTTTTAGGCAATTCCTTCATCTTCTCTGTGCCTCAGTTTCCATCTGTAAAATGGGGATATTAGCAGTAACTCCTGTCTACCTGCCTCATAGGTTTGGCATGAAACTCAAGTGAGGGGTCTGTGGGACGGTTCTGGGAAAGTGTGGCCTGTGGGTGGTGCGGTGAGGGGTTGAGAGGTGTTTACCCAGGAGGTGTCACGGTGCTGTGCAGGGCCCCACTTTCAGCCTGGATTCTGGTGAAGTGGTAACTGATCTGGCTGATTGGAGCAGAACAAAAGTCTCCCCCAGCGCAGCAGAAAGAAAGCAACCGGAGAGAGCGCCATGGGGGCAGACTGCTGTGGATGCAAGGGGGAGGGGGGTGGGTGTCAGGGGAGCAGACAGGGAGTCTAGAAAGGACTGGAACAACCTCTGGCGGCATTGTCACGTCTGCAGAGGGAGGGAGGACTGGAAATGGACATCGGGTATCAGTGAGAGATCCCCATCATTTTCTATTTCTCCTCTGGTCCTTACAAGTTTTTAAAATTTCAGAATAACTCTCACAGATGCTTGGTACTGCCTCTTTCATGACTGTCATTGAAACCCAGGTGCCCAGAAAAGGCAGTTGGAATTCTGTCTGAAAGCATCTTTTATCTGCCTGTGTTTGCTGGTCATTACACAGCTAGAAGCAATGCTCAAGCCTTCGTAAACTAGAACATACCTTCCTAAAATGACGACTTGGTCAAATAACACGGGAGTCAAAAGTGAAAGACCTGGGCTGGAATTCCAGCTCTGTCACCAGGGGAAAATTTCATGATCCACTCAACATGAAGACCAAAATGAAAGGCGTAAAATCATCTTAATAGTTACCCCCCAAATAATTGGATGACATTCAAACACTTTTTAAAAGGTATAGTTTAAGAATTAAAGGATTCTTCAGTAGGATAAAGCATACCTATTTTGAACCAAAAATCAGCACTGGTGAAGTAAGTTCAAAATTAGAGACAAAAATGAATTCTTGTTATCATCACACTGATAATTAATGAACAAGTTAACTGACAACCTACCAAGTTCCTCAAAAGATTTAGAGAAGTTCCACTTGATCTTGTTTGGACGTCCTCGTCAGCGCAGTAAGGGAAGAGAAAATAAACTGGGGAAAAAAAGAGACAACACAACATTTGTACGGATAGTGGATTCAAAAAGATCGTTAAAAATTTATGAATTAAGTTTAAGGAGGAAGATGAATGCAGACTACATGCATAAGAATGACGGTTTTCCTGAACACTAGCAATAGCTAGAAAATACAATGAAAACATCCATTTATAACAGAAACAAGTGATCTAACATACTTAGGAGTAAACATAATATATGCCTGACCTTTATAAAGAAAATTGCAAACTCTGTGGGATGGAGACAGGGTGAGAGGTATCATATATTTCAAGATGAGCACACTGGCTATTGTGAAAATGTCTCATCACCTTAGGTTAATTGACAAACATAACCTACCTCAAATCAACCCCAGCAGTATTTTTCAGAACGCAACAGATTCTGGAAAAAGAAACAGAGGAGGATTTCAAAGGATATTCTAAAAAAGAAGAAGAAGAAGAAAAAGCAAATAACAAGACTAGGCTGTTCATCATTAGAACGCTTTATAAAATAATAATTAAAAAAATAAAAATGAAGCATGACATTGGGAAACTGGATAGCACTGAAGAATTTTAATTTAGAGCTCCCCCTTATACCAAAATAGACTACAGATGGATTAAAGTACTATCTTTAAAAAAATAGATAAGTTAGCACAAAATGAAATATTTATTTTCTTTACGAAGAAAGACCACTCTCAGCTTTGAAGCAATAGAAGAAACTGGGAAGGAAAAGACTGACTGATGACAGCAAGAACAGAATAAACACTCCTCTACGTTAAAAAATGCAACACAGTGAGAAGATGCTGATGACAGGTAGTTTGCACCAACTGCAATACACATAGGATAGCTACGCCACATAAAGAGTTCATTAAAATTTGTATGAGAAAAAATATTACGACTCTGCTTAAATATGTTACCTACTTATCTAATATTAAACTAGCAAAAAACAGCCCCCCCCTTCGAATGCACACTTATAACAAGCCACCACGGTGAGGTTGGGGTCAGGGTATAGGATATGGGTGGGGATGCAAACTTGGTGACCCTCGGAAGTAGTGTAGATGCCACCACTCTTTAAGAGAACAGTGTAGAATGAGTCAAAAATATTTATGTCCTACTTCTCTATGAGTTTGCCTCTGGAAAGAAAAAAATTACCCCTTTGAAGATGTTCAATGTGGCATTAGTCAATAAAAATTTGGAAGTAACCTATATACCCAGTAATAGGGGAATTATTTAAATCAGGGGGACTCTATAGTATTTCATTTTATGCAGTTATTCAATTATAAAAGCTGTGTGGAAACATGAAGAATGTTCATTATGTATTGCTAAGTGGACCAAAACCCCTCTTGTACACAAAATTACACACATATTATAATTGCAGTGAAGGAAAAGTGTGTGTCTCTGTGAACAGGGGCCTGAAGGAGATACAGAAAAATGAAAATAGCTTTGTTAGGGTGGAGATTTTCATGTGCCTTGGTTGTTACTGTTGTTTTAATTTTTAAAAATTGGGGGACCCCTCCAAGTCTTGTGGGAGCCACATCACATGCTCTCTCCCAACCACGGCCCATTCTCTGGCTGGAGTCTGTGCCCCCGGGGGCAGCCTGGATGCCCGGTTCCTTAAGTCTGGGCCAGGCTTTGCTTCTGTGAAACAAGAGTGTGTCTATACCCTCTGGATGTGGACAGCCAGGCCAGCAGCTTCCCACTCATGGCAGCTTTGAGGCCTGGGAGACCTGCCACCTCTGCAGCACCAGCCCCCAGGTGGTAGGACCTGGCTGTCCTACCAAATTATGACTGCAGTTCCAAATTGACCAGCTTGGGCCTGGTGACCGGGGCTACCAGAGCATCTCAGCCATGAGGCCAGAGCCTCCGACTCCAGAGCCAGCACAGGAGCTTCTGGGGCCCAACCTAGACCTTCTGCCCCAAACTCAGCCCCCTCCAAGTCCCGGGAAGGGACAGGTAAGCAGAGCTTGTGCAGGGAGCCAGGAGCCCACGGCCCACAGCCGTCAGGGGGAATCAGGCCAGCCCTGAGAGCCAAGCTTTCTAGATCCCACCCCTCCCACCCTATGTCCGTAGGCCTGGGAGCTCCAGGCTGGGCTCTGAGACCCCCACCTCCTTATCCCTCCCACTCCAAGAGCTGCTTAAGTGTGTGTGCGCACGTGTGGTTGGATTCTTCTTATGTGGTCTCTCCTTCATGCTGTGTGCATTTATCGATCGCCTCCTCTGTCCTGGTTTCTGTGGGGCCTGCCCTCTGGGCCTCAACCATTAACTCAGAGCTTGTAGCCCCTGTCACTCCTTCTCCAAGACTCTGTTTATAGGGCCTGAGCTTACTGTTGTGAGTAATAATAAGGATACAGGAATAACCACCAGCAGGTGGACAGCACTTTACAGTTTACAGAATGCTTTCACACACACTTACCATCTTCTTGCAGAAGGATAATCCCAGCGCCGAGCTGACCTTAATTCTGAAACTGACTCATCCCTGGTTTCCACAAAAAAGTTTCACCCCGCCTATTATGTCATGACTTTTACAGGTTTCCCGAAGATTTGAGAACATAGGGAGAGGCCACACAGTGTGAGGCATTTTGCTGGAAATTTTATGGTGGGCATGTTTCTTTGGCCTCCACCCTGCGTGTGATTGAAAGCCCCCTCCTTTCCAAGGAGGGCCTCTCCTGGGAGCGGGTTCTCAGGTCAGCAGCTGGGGTGGTATAGTTTGTTATCCCAGAAGCTAGGGGCTCTCATTTCATGTATACTGTAATAATCTCTTGTTGATTTTAATAAAATTGAAAAGTCTCTTTGTGAATGAAAACCCTGGGGTCCCACCCACAAGTGCTGACTTGCTGCATTTTCTCCAAACCGTGGACATCATGATTCGTGCCTGGACGCTGCCGCGGTCGAGAGCTGATTTTCCCAGCAGAATAAATGTGAACCATAAAAAGTCGCACGTTCAAGGACCTCCCGAGGGCCCTCGGTGGTCCTGGCTGGGAGGGAGGAAAGTCTCCCTAGGGGGGCAGTCAGAGGCGCCAGACCAGCACAGAGGCAGTCTAGGGGAAGGAGCAAAGCACCAGGCATCACTCTACCCGTGAACTTCATGCAGCACCTTCCTTGTGACCCACTCCTGTCTCAGACGGAACTCCCCTCATCCCCCCGGATGAGACCACCACCCATAGGGGTGCTCAGTCTGGAAACCAAGCACCATGTCACCCTCGATTCCTGTTCCTGCTCCTCGAAGGACCTGCCGTGCTCTGCACACCCACCTTGACAACCTCGCCCGGGCTGTGGCCTCCGCCCAGAATTGAACCCCCCCCCGCCCATCCCTGCACACCGTTCCTCTACTCAGTTCACTCACCAGCTCCCTCCGCAAACACTTCAACCCTGGCATTCACTGCTGCCTTCCCTGTGCTCTCGTGGACCCTGTATGTACCTCTCTTTCTATTTTTGAAAGTGACCTGTCACGTGGCCTGAGTGTCCTTCACACTCTCAAGCACTTTATTACTTAATCTTATAACAACCCTAGAGAGGTAGGTATTATTTTGATGCCCTCTTTCACAGATAAGGTCACACGGTGAGGAAGTGGCAGAGCCTCAGCTTGAACCCTGGCAGCCTGGCTTCTGGGTCTGGGTTTGCAACCACCATGCCTCCAAGATAACCATTATCCTACTTATTTCCCTTAGACCTGAGGTCACCGAGGTCTGAGGTCACATGTCCTTCATTCTCATAGAATTTGTGTCCTGCCGTTTCCTAGCTGCATGAGTTTTAGGCAATTCCTTCATCTTCTCTGTGCCTCAGTTTCCATCTGTAAAATGGGGATATTAGCAGTAACTCCTGTCTACCTGCCTCATAGGTTTGGCATGAAACTCAAGTGAGGGGTCTGTGGGACGGTTCTGGGAAAGTGTGGCCTGTGGGTGGTGCGGTGAGGGGTTGAGAGGTGTTTACCCAGGAGGTGTCACGGTGCTGTGCAGGGCCCCACTTTCAGCCTGGATTCTGGTGAAGTGGTAACTGATCTGGCTGATTGGAGCAGAACAAAAGTCTCCCCCAGCGCAGCAGAAAGAAAGCAACCGGAGAGAGCGCCATGGGGGCAGACTGCTGTGGATGCAAGGGGGAGGGGGGTGGGTGTCAGGGGAGCAGACAGGGAGTCTAGAAAGGACTGGAACAACCTCTGGCGGCATTGTCACGTCTGCAGAGGGAGGGAGGACTGGAAATGGACATCGGGTATCAGTGAGAGATCCCCATCATTTTCTATTTCTCCTCTGGTCCTTACAAGTTTTTAAAATTTCAGAATAACTCTCACAGATGCTTGGTACTGCCTCTTTCATGACTGTCATTGAAACCCAGGTGCCCAGAAAAGGCAGTTGGAATTCTGTCTGAAAGCATCTTTTATCTGCCTGTGTTTGCTGGTCATTACACAGCTAGAAGCAATGCTCAAGCCTTCGTAAACTAGAACATACCTTCCTAAAATGACGACTTGGTCAAATAACACGGGAGTCAAAAGTGAAAGACCTGGGCTGGAATTCCAGCTCTGTCACCAGGGGAAAATTTCATGATCCACTCAACATGAAGACCAAAATGAAAGGCGTAAAATCATCTTAATAGTTACCCCCCAAATAATTGGATGACATTCAAACACTTTTTAAAAGGTATAGTTTAAGAATTAAAGGATTCTTCAGTAGGATAAAGCATACCTATTTTGAACCAAAAATCAGCACTGGTGAAGTAAGTTCAAAATTAGAGACAAAAATGAATTCTTGTTATCATCACACTGATAATTAATGAACAAGTTAACTGACAACCTACCAAGTTCCTCAAAAGATTTAGAGAAGTTCCACTTGATCTTGTTTGGACGTCCTCGTCAGCGCAGTAAGGGAAGAGAAAATAAACTGGGGAAAAAAAGAGACAACACAACATTTGTACGGATAGTGGATTCAAAAAGATCGTTAAAAATTTATGAATTAAGTTTAAGGAGGAAGATGAATGCAGACTACATGCATAAGAATGACGGTTTTCCTGAACACTAGCAATAGCTAGAAAATACAATGAAAACATCCATTTATAACAGAAACAAGTGATCTAACATACTTAGGAGTAAACATAATATATGCCTGACCTTTATAAAGAAAATTGCAAACTCTGTGGGATGGAGACAGGGTGAGAGGTATCATATATTTCAAGATGAGCACACTGGCTATTGTGAAAATGTCTCATCACCTTAGGTTAATTGACAAACATAACCTACCTCAAATCAACCCCAGCAGTATTTTTCAGAACGCAACAGATTCTGGAAAAAGAAACAGAGGAGGATTTCAAAGGATATTCTAAAAAAGAAGAAGAAGAAGAAAAAGCAAATAACAAGACTAGGCTGTTCATCATTAGAACGCTTTATAAAATAATAATTAAAAAAATAAAAATGAAGCATGACATTGGGAAACTGGATAGCACTGAAGAATTTTAATTTAGAGCTCCCCCTTATACCAAAATAGACTACAGATGGATTAAAGTACTATCTTTAAAAAAATAGATAAGTTAGCACAAAATGAAATATTTATTTTCTTTACGAAGAAAGACCACTCTCAGCTTTGAAGCAATAGAAGAAACTGGGAAGGAAAAGACTGACTGATGACAGCAAGAACAGAATAAACACTCCTCTACGTTAAAAAATGCAACACAGTGAGAAGATGCTGATGACAGGTAGTTTGCACCAACTGCAATACACATAGGATAGCTACGCCACATAAAGAGTTCATTAAAATTTGTATGAGAAAAAATATTACGACTCTGCTTAAATATGTTACCTACTTATCTAATATTAAACTAGCAAAAAACAGCCCCCCCCTTCGAATGCACACTTATAACAAGCCACCACGGTGAGGTTGGGGTCAGGGTATAGGATATGGGTGGGGATGCAAACTTGGTGACCCTCGGAAGTAGTGTAGATGCCACCACTCTTTAAGAGAACAGTGTAGAATGAGTCAAAAATATTTATGTCCTACTTCTCTATGAGTTTGCCTCTGGAAAGAAAAAAATTACCCCTTTGAAGATGTTCAATGTGGCATTAGTCAATAAAAATTTGGAAGTAACCTATATACCCAGTAATAGGGGAATTATTTAAATCAGGGGGACTCTATAGTATTTCATTTTATGCAGTTATTCAATTATAAAAGCTGTGTGGAAACATGAAGAATGTTCATTATGTATTGCTAAGTGGACCAAAACCCCTCTTGTACACAAAATTACACACATATTATAATTGCAGTGAAGGAAAAGTGTGTGTCTCTGTGAACAGGGGCCTGAAGGAGATACAGAAAAATGAAAATAGCTTTGTTAGGGTGGAGATTTTCATGTGCCTTGGTTGTTACTGTTGTTTTAATTTTTAAAAATTGGGGGACCCCTCCAAGTCTTGTGGGAGCCACATCACATGCTCTCTCCCAACCACGGCCCATTCTCTGGCTGGAGTCTGTGCCCCCGGGGGCAGCCTGGATGCCCGGTTCCTTAAGTCTGGGCCAGGCTTTGCTTCTGTGAAACAAGAGTGTGTCTATACCCTCTGGATGTGGACAGCCAGGCCAGCAGCTTCCCACTCATGGCAGCTTTGAGGCCTGGGAGACCTGCCACCTCTGCAGCACCAGCCCCCAGGTGGTAGGACCTGGCTGTCCTACCAAATTATGACTGCAGTTCCAAATTGACCAGCTTGGGCCTGGTGACCGGGGCTACCAGAGCATCTCAGCCATGAGGCCAGAGCCTCCGACTCCAGAGCCAGCACAGGAGCTTCTGGGGCCCAACCTAGACCTTCTGCCCCAAACTCAGCCCCCTCCAAGTCCCGGGAAGGGACAGGTAAGCAGAGCTTGTGCAGGGAGCCAGGAGCCCACGGCCCACAGCCGTCAGGGGGAATCAGGCCAGCCCTGAGAGCCAAGCTTTCTAGATCCCACCCCTCCCACCCTATGTCCGTAGGCCTGGGAGCTCCAGGCTGGGCTCTGAGACCCCCACCTCCTTATCCCTCCCACTCCAAGAGCTGCTTAAGTGTGTGTGCGCACGTGTGGTTGGATTCTTCTTATGTGGTCTCTCCTTCATGCTGTGTGCATTTATCAATCGCCTCCTCTGTCCTGGTTTCTGTGGGGCCTGCCCTCTGGGCCTCAACCATTAACTCAGAGCTTGTAGCCCCTGTCACTCCTTCTCCAAGACTCTGTTTATAGGGCCTGAGCTTACTGTTGTAAGTAATAATAAGGATACAGGAATAACCACCAGCAGGTGGACAGCACTTTACAGTTTACAGAATGCTTTCACACACACTTACCATCTTCTTGCAGAAGGATAATCCCAGCGCCGAGCTGACCTTAATTCTGAAACTGACTCATCCCTGGTTTCCACAAAAAAGTTTCACCCCGCCTATTATGTCATGACTTTTACAGGTTTCCCGAAGATTTGAGAACATAGGGAGAGGCCACACAGTGTGAGGCATTTTGCTGGAAATTTTATGGTGGGCATGTTTCTTTGGCCTCCACCCTGCGTGTGATTGAAAGCCCCCTCCTTTCCAAGGAGGGCCTCTCCTGGGAGCGGGTTCTCAGGTCAGCAGCTGGGGTGGTATAGTTTGTTATCCCAGAAGCTAGGGGCTCTCATTTCATGTATACTGTAATAATCTCTTGTTGATTTTAATAAAATTGAAAAGTCTCTTTGTGAATGAAAACCCTGGGGTCCCACCCACAAGTGCTGACTTGCTGCGTTTTCTCCAAACCGTGGACATCATGATTCGTGCCTGGACGCTGCCGCGGTCGAGAGCTGATTTTCCCAGCAGAATAAATGTGAACCATAAAAAGTCGCACGTTCAAGGACCTCCCGAGGGCCCTCGGTGGTCCTGGCTGGGAGGGAGGAAAGTCTCCCTAGGGGGGCAGTCAGAGGCGCCAGACCAGCACAGAGGCAGTCTAGGGGAAGGAGCAAAGCACCAGGCATCACTCTACCCGTGAACTTCATGCAGCACCTTCCTTGTGACCCACTCCTGTCTCAGACGGAACTCCCCTCATCCCCCCGGATGAGACCACCACCCATAGGGGTGCTCAGTCTGGAAACCAAGCACCATGTCACCCTCGATTCCTGTTCCTGCTCCTCGAAGGACCTGCCGTGCTCTGCACACCCACCTTGACAACCTCGCCCGGGCTGTGGCCTCCGCCCAGAATTGAACCCCCCCCCGCCCATCCCTGCACACCGTTCCTCTACTCAGTTCACTCACCAGCTCCCTCCGCAAACACTTCAACCCTGGCATTCACTGCTGCCTTCCCTGTGCTCTCGTGGACCCTGTATGTACCTCTCTTTCTATTTTTGAAAGTGACCTGTCACGTGGCCTGAGTGTCCTTCACACTCTCAAGCACTTTATTACTTAATCTTATAACAACCCTAGAGAGGCAGGTATTATTTTGATGCCCTCTTTCACAGATAAGGTCACACGGTGAGGAAGTGGCAGAGCCTCAGCTTGAACCCTGGCAGCCTGGCTTCTGGGTCTGGGTTTGCAACCACCATGCCTCCAAGATAACCATTATCCTACTTATTTCCCTTAGACCTGAGGTCACCGAGGTCTGAGGTCACATGTCCTTCATTCTCATATCACCAAGGCGCTGGGACACAAAGCTTCAGCAATGTGTGTGGGGTCCATACCTTGCTTGGTGACATCCTTCCTCAAGGAGATTATTTATGATACCCACAGTTTTTTCATCCCCTTCGATGTCTAGAGGGTCTGGCGGGCTCCAATGAGCCAGGCATGGTGATTGGCACTTGACCTACAACATTGGGTTTATCTTTGCGACATAGGAAGGGTTTGTTCTGGGAAGCCCAGAGAGGTTAGGTGAACTTGTGAAGTGTCCTGGCAGTTAAACATGGGACGGCCTGACTCCAAAGCCAGGGATCTTCCTACCGTGCCCCGTGGCCTCCCAAACCCATGGTTTACATTGCTCTGCTCAGGGCTTCTTTAAAACTGCAGACTCTGCCAGCAAAGGCTTTCCCTGAGACAGCCTCCGGCTCTGCGTAGGTCATCTTAAGGGAAATAAAAAGTTATTTTCATATCCCACTCATGCAGCAGGACATAATATACAGGCTGAATAAAGAAATAGGAGTCCAGGATCCAGCATTATTGTCCCAAGGCCAGCAGACAGGAGGGGGCTGCTGTATTCTCAAAACTGGGATGTGGGTATGGATGGTCTCCAGGTGAGGCATCCTCGTGGGAGTGAATACCTCGCGGTGTGAAGGCTCAGCCCATTCCCCTTCTTGGGATCTGCCCTCCTCCCAATACCCACAGGTATGGGCCCTGGGCAGTCCTGTCCCCTGTGGCTGCCCCACAAGCCCAGTCGTAGCTGAGGACACTAGGAGTAGACAGCTGACTTAGGCTGGGCCAGTCAGATTCTCTCCCAGGAAAGGGAATTGTGAAGAGACAATGATCAGTTTCAGCTGGACCCCTGAATGGGAAGTAATATAAACCCAGGGCTGGGGCAGAGTCATGTTGAGAGAGAGAGTGGGGTGGGGTAGAGGGAGAGGGAGAGGATAAAAGAGGAGAGGAGAGGAGGGGAGAGAGAAACATCAGAAGCGCAGAAGGAAGCAGAGACTGTGTGGCCCTGGTGAGATGGGGAAGGTGATCTCGATTCCTGACAGCTCTCTGAGGCCTGTGTGATCCTCATCTTGTATTCTAGGAGACACCCCTTTATTTTTCCCAACTCCCCCCCACCCCGGCTTTTTATTTGTGTAAACTAGTTCCAGTGCATTTTTGTTACCTGCAACCAGAAGAACCCTGACTAAGACATACGATCTCTAAGTTATCTTCCTTGTGGATTCAGCCCTTGGGATGGCAATGCGAATTGGAGACCAGATGACCCAGCGGTCATCTCCCTGCCCACGATCCTCCCTCACATCTCCCCTTCCTGCTCCCCCCGCGCCCGTGGTGCCCCTTTTATTTACTCTCCTCATTCTCCTCTTGTTCTGGAATCCTCTCCTCCGCACTCGTGTTCCTAAGTTGTATGTAACCTCACTGGCCGGTGTTCCTGCATCTCAGCACAGGATAGTCGTGGGGAAAGGGGCTGAGATCTTTTGGAAGATGTTCACATCCATGTTCCCTGACCGCCATCCCCTGGAGCTGCCGTCCTGTGCTGGGGGGAATGGGGTAATTTTACTGCCCCTCTTCCTGCCCTGATTTATAGGCTGCTGCAGCAGCTTTCAGGGCTAAGAGGACACTTTAGCAGCCTTTCTCAGGAAGTACCAGTTAATCCAGGAGCCCATGGAAGGGGAATTGAAGGTCCTGGGCTTCAGACCAGATTTGGTCTTGCATTTAGGAACTCCACAGAAACCCAGGCTGGTGGTTGAGTCTGAACTTGGGACTTGGGCCAAGAGTAGACCTGCAAGCCTGGCCTTTGCTTGGACGTTCTTAGTCATTCGGCCATTTTGTCACTCATTTGTTTATCATTAACCTCCAATCTGTTCATCAGTCCCTCCTTCATCCCTCATTTGCCCATTTGAATATGTATACATCAACATTCTTGATCTCTTTATTCATTCATATACTCACCCATTTTTGCTTTTTATTTCCAGCTTTATTGAGGCTTGAGAAACAGGTCACATTGAAATTTCACAATCTGATAAGTCTTGGCACATGTATACACGCACAAGATCATCATCTCAATTAGGATAATGAACACACCCATTACCCCAGAAGTTTCCTCAGGCCCTTTTACGTGCTCTAACCAACCACTGATACCAGTCCTTTGTTGACTATATGGTTTGCAAATATTTTCTCCCAGTGTATAGCTTGTCTTTTCATCCTTTTTTTTTTTTTTCATCCTTTTAACAAGGTCTTTCACGGAATGAAAGTTTTTACTTTTGGTGCAATCCAACTTATCAATTGTTGGATAGTTTATGGTTTTCTAGAAATTAGTCCATTTCTTCTAAGTTGTATTATGAAGGTAAAGTTGATTATAATATTTCCTTAATATCTTTTTAATGGCTACAAGATCTGTGAAGATATCCCCTATTTCATTCCTGATATTGGTGAATTGTGTCTTCTCTCTTTTTATTTTTGTCAGTTTTTCTAGAATATTGTAAATTTTATTTTATTTTTTAAGGACCAGATTTTTTATTTTATTGTTTTTTCTCTATCATTTTCCTATTTTCCATTTCATTGATTTCTACTCTGATTTTTATGAATTCCTTCCTTCTTGCTTTGGCTTTATTTACTCTTTTTTTCTAGTTTCTTAAGGTAGGAACTTAAATTTTTAATTTAAGCCTTCTCCTCATTTCTAATGTAAGCATCTAGTGCTATAAAATTTCCTCTCAGTACTGCTTTAGCTGCATCCCACAAATTTTAATATGTTGTATTTTTATTTTTATTTAATTTTATTTATTTTTATCATTATTTTTTGAGATTCACTGTTTGCCTGGTAGCTTGTTGAGAAATTTAAATTATTTAATTTCCATGTGTTTAGAGATTTTCCTGTTGTATATCTGTTTTGATCCATTGTTGTCAGAGAACACACTCTATATGATTTCAATATTTTAAAATTTGTTGAGGCTTGTTTTATGGCCCATTTTGATGAATGGTCTATCTTGGTGAATATTGCATGGGGACTTGAAAAAGAATGTGTATTGTATTCTGCTGTTGTTGGGTGTGGAGATATATATAAATAAATATATATATATATAAATATATAATTGTTTTTCTTCTTTTTCTGTTCTTTCTTCCTTCACAATGATTTGGAAATTCTTTTACTTATGATTTCCTTTGTGTTTAAAGAACTTCATTTAGCCAATCTTTAAGGGTAGGTCTCCTAGAAATAATTCTTTTAGGTTTCCTTTGTCTGAGAATATCTTTATTTCCCTTCATTCCTCAAGAATACTTTTGCCATGTATAGAATTTGCAGTTGACAGGTTTTTTTTTTTCTTACAGTTCTTGAAAAAAGTTGTGCCACTTTCTCTGGCCTCCATGGTTTCAGATGAGAATTCTACTGTCTTTTGAATTTGTATTCCTCTCCAAGTAATGCATCATTTCTCTCTGGCTGCTTTCAAGAACTTTTCTGTGCTTTTAGTTTTCAAATTTTTTATTATGATGTGTCTTGGTGTGGATTTCCTCACGTTTTTCCTGTTTAGGTTTTGCTCAACTTCTTGAGCCTAAAAGTTTGTGCCTTTTGCCACATTTGGAAAGTTTTCGGTCATTATTTCTTCAAATAATCTTTCAGTCCTACTCTTTCTCTCCTGTCCTTCTGGGACTCTGATAATACAAATGCAATATCTGATGTTCTTTTGTTATTGTCTCATAGATTCCTGAGGTTCTGTTTATTTTTCAGTCAGTCTATTGTTTTTCTCTGTTGTTCAGATTGGGTGAATTTTCATCATCCATCCTCAAGTTCACTGACTGTATCAAGTGTTGAGCCCATCCAGAGAATTTTTTGTTTGTTATTGTGTTTTTCAGTTCTATAATTGCCATTTGGTTCTTTTTATAACTTTTTTTTCTTTTTTTTTTTGCTTAGACTTTCTATCTTCTCATTTGTTTCAAGAGAACTGGTAATTGTTTGTTGAAGCTGCTTTAAAACTCTTGTCAGATAATCCCACCTTCTCATTTGTCTCACTGTTAGCATTAGTTGATTGTCTTTTCTCATTTGAATTGTGATTTTCTTAGTTCTTGGTATGACAGGTGATATTTGATTGTATACTGGATATTTCATCTATTATGTTAGAAGACATTGGGTCATATTTAATTTTCTAATTTAGCAGGCAATCATCCTTTTTACTTTTTCTTTTCTTTTATTTTTTTGCGGTACGTGGGCCTCTCACTGTTGTGGCCTCTCCCGTTGCGGAGCACAGGCTCTGGACACGCAAGCTCAGTGGCCATGGCTCACGGGCCCAGCTGCTCCGCGGCATGTGGGATCTTCCCAGACTGGGGCATGAACCCGTGTCCCCTGCATCGGCAGGCGGACTCTCAACCACCGCGCCACCAGGGAAGCCCACGCTGTTTACTTTTGTGACTTTTGTGGGCTGTGGTTCTAATGGCAGTTTAATGTTAGGAGCTTTTGTAGTGTTATTTTGGTCTGCTCAGTTTGTCTGGTGTCACTCTTGCTCTCACTGGGTTTTGCTATTGCTGCTTGAGGGGTCAAGAGGGTTTTCCCAAGGTCTGACTGCTGAGTGTGTCTCAGTGGAGAAGGGAGTTTTAGGCCCATGGGGACAAAGTAACTTCCTGGGCCGGATGATTGCTGTGGTGGGGTCCTCTTGCCAGTGTCCCTTGGCCACCCCAGTGGCTCTGGCTTGGAGAGGGGAGTCTCATGCCCACAGAGTGAAAGAGGCTTCCTGGTCCAGGCCACTTGTTATGGTGGGGACTTCTTGGCCAGTGCAGCTGGCTGCCCCAATATCTGTTGGCAGCAGAGCGGAGTCCCTGGCCTAATGGGAAAAGAGAGCACTTGTCCGGCCACTTATTGTCAGCAGGGTTCCCCATTGATCCCCTCTGTGGGTGGTGCCAGGGCAACTGTGTTAGTCCTAAACACCATCATCTCTTGTTTATAGCCTCCTAAATGCCCATGCTTCCATTCTAATGGAAGCACTGTACCCTCCCTGGCTCTGTCTGAGTGTGAACTTTGAAAAAAAATAAATCAAACTCTATCACTTTCTTTCTCAAAGACCCTCCCATGGCTTCCCAGACTCCATATCATGGACTACATGACCCTCCATTGTCTGGCCTCAACTCTGACCACACTCTTTCTCCTTTTTAAATCTCAGGCCCACTGACCTCCATGTAATTCCTAGCACATGCTTAAGGGCCTTTGTACCTTCTATTCTCTCTCCTGGAACACGCTTACTTAGACCTTCACTTCTTTCAAGTCTCTGATCAAATGTTACCTCCTTAGAGAGCCTTTCCCTGCCCATCTTATTAAAAAGTACATTGTTCATTCCCTTTTCCCTTATTCTGAAGCTTGAGTACCTGGGTTTCACTTTCAGCATATCCACCGGGAAGGAAATGTTCATTTCTCCCCTTCCCTCATTCCGTTATTCATTTCCCCTTATTTCTTTTAGAAACTGAATTCTCTCTCAAATTTAATCTGGCCACATGGCCACTCAGGTGAAGACTACATTTCTCTGACTCCCTTGCAGCTAGGTGAGCCCATAAGGCAAAGCTTGGGCTGATGGGCTGTGTGTGGAAGTGATGTGTGCAGCTCTGGTGTATCCACTTGCCCTGGTCTTTTGCATTCTCTTTTTGCATCTCACAAACTGTAGTGTGGCCATGAAGCTGAGCTAGCTTTGACCCTACAGAGAGGACTACATCCTGTGGTATGGCAGAGAAACAAAGTAGGAAGATCCAGGGTTCCTGAATGATACTTGGAACAGAACTTTCCACTGACTCTGGACTACCCGCCTACCTCTGAGCTGTTATGACAGAAATAGACATCCGTTTTATTTGGGCCACTATATGTTGATGTCTCTTTGTTACAACAGCTCATTTTATACCCTAATACAATAATTTACCATCTGTGAGAACTTGGGCAAGTTATTTAACTTCTCCATGCTTCTGTGTCTTCATTACTAAGTAGAGCTAATACTAATACCTACTTTATGGTATTGTTGGGAGAGTTCAATGTATTAATACATGAATGGGGCTTGTAACAAGCTCTTAATCCATGTTGGCTGCTATTATTTATTCATCTTCATAACTCTTATTGCTACCTGGCATTATATAATGTATGTCCTTGCTTACTTATTTATTGACTATCTCCCTCTCTCCGTTAGAATATAAGCTCCTTCATGCAGGGGCCAGTTTGACTTTGCCCCCACCTGTAGCCCCAGCTCTAGAACAGTGCCTGGCCCCAAGTAGAAACTCCACAAAGGTTTGTTAAATAAGTGAAAATGAACGCATACATGTATTTATTCTCTCCTTCCTTTCCTTTACTTACTAATTAATTCATTCTACTCATTCCTGCTTGAAAGCATGATGCATTTTAGCTGTTCATGTAGCCATCTCATGAGGCTGGAATAAGCATACAATTCAGCTCAGTCCAGTGGAACTGAGCCAGGAGGCTTCTGCCTGATCCTTAAGCACAAACTGCCGGGACCTCTCACCGATGCTTTCTTCCTTCCCTATCCACCTGACAGCTATGCACTCACAGTTTCCTCCACTGATTTCATCATGAGATAGGACACGAGCTGCATCCCAAAGCTTCATTGCTCTGCTCCAACCTCTCCCTGAAGAAACCATCATCTTGCCTCCTCCCAGCCTTCTCCCTTTTCTCACTGTCTCCCAAGTGTCCCTGAGACAGGCACCAGAGACTCACTGGGTTCTTGGCAAAGATAAATGAGGCCTCTTCTCCTTGCTGCAACTCAGAAGAGGGGGCACCCCTGGCCTTGCCCTGCCATTGGTGCCGAGGGAGCAGGCAGACGCCAAAGGCCAGAGTGAGGTGTTCTGTCAACAAAGGTTCGCTGCGCACTCACCAAATGCCACACGTTGTGCTGAGCCAAACAGACCTAGTCACTGCCTCCATGGATCCGGTTGTCTTATGGGGGAGACAGATTTACATTGAATAATCAAATACATAAACATAAGCTACACAAACTAGGGTGAGTGTTATGAGAAAAAGGTCCACGATGCTATGAGAAAATTTAACATGGGGGTCTGATGTAATCTATGGGGTCGTGGAAGTGACATTTGAACTGAGAAGAGAAAAGGGAAATAGAATATAATTGGGGAACAGGTTGGGTGTGGAAGAGGAGAGAGCATACCAAGTAGAGGGAACAGCATGTGCAAAGGCCCTGTGGTTGGAGAAACAGAAAAGGACTGCATGGTTAGTGCACAGAGAGCAGGCTTGAGATCAGACAAATAGGCAGGGGCTAGATCACTGAAGCCTTGTTGTCCAAAGGAGGATTTTCTTCATCCTAATGATTTTGAGAAGAAGAGGGTGACATGGTCACATTTGTGTCTTGAAGGGGTCTGTCTGACTGCTGTGTGGAGAAGGGATTACAGCAAGTAAGAGTGGAGCTGTAGAGACGAGTTAGTAGGCTAATGCAGAAGCCCTGGCAAGAGATGAAGGCAGCCTAGGCTGGGGAGATGAGGGTGGAGAAAGAGAGCAGTGGGCAGAGAGTTTAGGATGTACAACTGATGAGACCCCATCCACGCTCTTGGCGGGATATTGGATATGGAGGGTGAAGGACAGTGCAGTGCAAAGAGCAAGGCCCAGGTTTCTGGGCCATTCCGCAGGATAGACAGGAAGTCACGGTTTGGGAGGAAAAATCATGAGTGCAGTTTTGGATTTGCCAAGTTTGTGGCACTTTTGTGATGTGAGGTAGGCAGGTGGATATGCAAGTCTAGAGGCCAGAGGAAGGGCTGCAGATACACGTGAGGGAATTACGATCCCAAGGGCGGTGACTGAAGCCGTAACATGAATATGATCACCTGGGGAGGGAGTGTCGTGTCAGAAGAGAAAAGTGACAGGGCAGAGATGCTAGAGGCAAGGAATGAATGCAAAACATAGAAAAATATTAGAAAAAAATACAGGGAAAAAATTTAAAATATAATCCTGGGGGAGGAAAGCCTTCCAAGTCACAAAACCCAGAGCCATAAATGAGACAGTCAGATCTGAATTCTTTAAAAAATGTAGGGCTTCCCTGGTGGCGCAGTGGTTGTGAGTCCGCCTGCCGATGCAGGGGACGCGGGTTCGTGCCCCGGTCCGGGAAGATCCCACATGCCGCGGAGCGGCTGGGCCCGTGAGCCATGGCCGCTGAGCCTGCGCGTCTGGGGCCTGTGCTCCGCAACGAGAGAGGCCACAACAGTGAGAGGCCCGCGTACCGCAAAAAAAAAAAAAAAAAAAAAAAAAAAGTAAAATCTTTGAACAGAGAAGACACAACAAAGTTAAAAGACAAGCAGTAGACTGAATTGAAATATTTGCAAAATATTCAAAAGACAAAGATAAAAATCTCTAAATTCCGTAAAGAGAAGGGCAATCTATAAGAGAAAACTAAACGAAGGAATGAACAGACTGGATATTGTGCTCCACGTTCTTAAGAACCAGTTATGAGTAAATCAGCAACGAAGGTGTTTTGTCCATTAATTTGGCAAAAATTAGCTGAAAGTATTACTAGCACTATGAGGAGAGAGACACCATATCCTACTGGCAAAGTGTGTTTGGAGGGCAATTTGGTAGAACCTGTCAAAACTCTAACCAGGAACGTCTCATTTAGAGTCCACGTTAAAAGAAAACTCGTGTGCATCAAAATGCCTTGAATTATAAAGAAGTTTACTGCAGCCGTTTTTAATAAAGGTTTAAAAATCTGGAAGGAATATACATCCATAAACATATTATATACAGTGTGAACTATTTATGTAAAAAAAGGTACATGTGTTTATAAACAGAGAATGGTGGTCACTAAGGGTTTGCCCTTGGTTTCTCTGAGGGAGGAAGTAGGGATGGGGGGATGGGGTGTTGAAGGGAGATTTTGCACTTTGTTCTAGAAACTTCTGCATTGTTTGAATCATGCATGACACAAAGGTATTCTTGCATTAGCTGTGTAATGAAAAATTATAAAAGCTATAAAAAAAGAGAAATCCCGACTTGGCTTCCATAGATAGAAGGCCAGAGGGCATGGCCAACTGCTGGCAGCCTTGGCCACCTCTGCTGTGTCCCTGCCGGCTAGGGAATGGTCCTTCTGGTGTCCTGGGCTGCTCACCCTCAGTTCCCACGTCCCTCGTCCCTGTTTGTCCAGGTGGCCAGCCACAGGGTGCTCCTTTGTGGGGCAGGTGCGGAAGGTGGCAGTCTGCTGGAGAGCCGCCACGGGGCGAAGGCCCTGGCCCCACGGCAAGTGCTCTGACCTCCTGTCTAAAAGCACGTTGACTTCCCCGTTCATCCACATAAACTGGCGGGATATTTTCAAATAAATCATGAGCGTGGCAGTTAAATTCTCTAAACCACACTGGAAAAAGGATTATGGTATTTACTGTGGGGACAGGAAGATTGATTCTCACCCAGAAAATCTGCCAGATTCTTGATTTAGGGAGCCGGTGATCAGCACAGGTTAGCTCTGATTTATATTGGCTTGCCTTTCCCACGGTTTCCTCTCCGACTCCAGGGGACACTTTGGGTGGGACAGCTCTGGGGCCACTACTGTCCCGCTAGTTCTTTGCAAGATGGCCCAGCAGGGTGATGGATACGGGCAGAGCCCACGGCCCCGCAGCTGCCTCCCACCATGCCCTCAATCCTGTGACCTGCTCTGGTGGCCCCTGCCACCTGCTGGATAAAGCCCAGCTCCTAAGCCTGGAATTGTAGGACCCCCTAGATGGAGCCCGTGCCACCCCCCATCACCCCTGCCCACCATGCATGCCCTGCTTGTGGTTTTCTCACGATGTACCTCGTACACGACTGTCCCTTTCCTATGGTGAGGGACAAGCATAGTAACCAGAGAGCATTCCCGCCCTTGGACAGCTCAGAGTCTGGAGCAGGACACGGACTCATAATCAGTCCTGTGTGTAAGTTCCGTGATGGGGGGCCCGAGGGGGCAAGGAGGAGGCAGCATCCACACCTCACCTCCTCTGCCCTCTGTGTGCCCACAGGGTCCCTGGGTCACCTTATCTCCCCTTCCTGTCCTTGTCACCTTCCTCCTCATTCATATATGCTACTTCTGTATGTCCTCAGTCTCGATTTTAGCTGTAACAGCTAACTTTACATGGCTGCTGTGAAGTACCCATGTAAAAGTACTGCGTCTGTCCTTGGTGACAACGCAAAGTCACACCTTGATTAATAGTTACCACTGACTGCAAACCCCTACCTGCTGGGCCCCTCTGTGTCTGGGGGACCCTGGGATGCTCGCTTGTATGTCTTAAACGCTGTGCCCAGCTGTCCCTCCCCTGTCTTGCCTGTGATGGCTCATGGGGCTTTTGGTGTCCGCGGGCACCACTGTTTCCTACCAGGGACACCCTCAGCTACTACCTGTGCTTCACTCCAAATCCAAACCCAAGCACAGGGCAGCCCTTCACTTAATTCTCTACAGCCCAGTCTAGAAGGAACTTCAGCCTCAGATAACACATTCCTAAAGGTTCTAGGTTCATAGAAGGGAAGAACATTACAAAGATGAACTTATAACTTCTGTAGAGGGGGCTGCACTCAGATGCCAGAGGCTCAACCCCTCCCTGGGGACCCTACAGACCAGTGACTGCTTCACTTCCAGTGTTCTCCACAGGACAGAGAGCAGCTCAGCTCAGAAAGAGTCTGGGATGCTTCTCTCTCCGTCTACTGTCTCCCTTCCTCTTCCCCACTTCCTGCCCTGGGACCAGCTCTTTCCCAGAATGACTGACAGTGGAATATCCACTCGCTTCAAGGGAATCCCCACTCCACAGGGCATGGGAGCAGCTCACAGTTATTCATTGTAAATAACTTCGTTCCAAGGACGCTGACTGTCCCATCCCGTCTCTCCTCCAGCAAGAGATGAAGCAGGTGACATCAGCATCCTCTCTCTGAAGTCAGGCTTCCTCTCCCACAAAGAACTGCCCAGAAAAGTATCCACGTTTCGCCAGGAACGAGCGCCGCTTTGCAGCAGAGTTCATACAGAAGCAAAAAGTATTTATGATAGCTTCTGCACCTCTCCCTCCTGCCCCTCCCCCCAACAGGGAGGGGGCAAGGAAGTCTCAGCTGCCAAACAGAACCCTTAAATTCTTCGGTTAAAAGATTTGTAGTCAGCTTACTGGCGATTGCATCGTTTTCCGCAAGAACAACCAGCGAGTATTTGTGTAACTAAAAATCACATCATGGTGATTTTCCTAAAATAAGGGAAAAGTTTACTCCTTAAAGATGAATGTAAGATTCTTGGGAGCAAATATCAAGATGCTGCAACTTTTTCAACACCAGGGCTCCCCTGCTTCCCAGCTCAACGTGCTAAGTTTTCATGAATCTGAGTATCCGGTGGCAGGAAGCAGACTCCTCCCTCCGTGACATCTGAGCCACCTGGAGAATTACAGACTCCAGGGAGGTAGAACCCTGGAATGACCCAGTCTATCCCTGGGAATCGGGAGACCTCCTATGAACAGATCAGATGACCTCTCAGGTCTGGCTGACATGCCTTTCACAATAGGGAACTCCCTCCCTCCCAGACTGGTCCATCCCTGGCCAGCTCTGGTGGTGGCATTGCCTTCCTCAACTGCTGCAGCTGGCTCAGTCCCAGCTCCCGGGGCTACACAGAAATCAACTGCTCTTCCTGGGACATGACCCCGTTGATATGCCCACAGAGCACATATTCTTTGATCTGATCTTCTCCAGGCTGAGGCTGAGTGTCCCGATTTCCATCCCCACCTTCCCTCGCGCCAGCCCTGGAAGCCTAGGTCCACAGTTTTCTGTTATATGAGGTCTTCAGCTCTTTCCCCACTTTGGCCTTCTCCTGGGGACATGGCCCATCTGCTGGCTCCTCCCCACTGCCTGCCCGATGGGGGCAAGGCTGCTGCCCCAGTTCTGGCGAATACACTTGAAATTCAGGCAACCTTATTTCTCATTAGCAATTTCTGGCACTTGTGTTATGGGCTGGCTCCGACAGACCTGAGAGGTGACCGACACAGCTGTAAGCATCGCGACACATTTGCACTCGTGCCTTTGAGTATCCAAGTACAATTCACCTTGGCTAAATGGACGCAGAGTGATTTGTCGGGGAGGAAAACTTGTCCCTTCTTGCTCCTTTGGCTGGTCTAATAATGAAATTGACCTAAGACAAAGATTAACAGGAGAAAAAACAAATTTCATTTCATATGTATGGGACCCCCAAAGATATGAGACTCAAAGAGGTGACCAAAGCTTTTAGGCCTTTTAGACAAAGAAACAACACATCTGTGAAGAATTGACAAAACAAAGGGGTTTGGGCTTGGGGTAGCTAATTAGTGAAGAAGTAACAAGGTTTGTTGAGTAGCCTTCTTAGCCCTGAATTCTCCATCTCTGGTGATTAGGATGTCTCTCTACCTCCTGGTACAGGGAAGTTACCTTGCACACAGGAGATTTACTTCCCGCTTCCAGGGGGATAAAGGAAGGTCAGAGTGTCCTTCCTGCACCTGCTGTTTCTTAAGTAACTAGAATTCAAAATTGTCAATATACCAAGCGTGGCATATGGGGAGCCTGTCGTGTTTCCACTGCCAGTGCTTTTGTGGGGAAGCCAACCAGTTTACCAAGGACCAATTTACATGATCAATTTGGCCAATGACCAATTTGCAAACTATTTTTTTAAAATTGAGTTTTGCTCCAGCGATTTTGACCTTTTTTGCCATTTGAGTCTGAGTTGCTTGCAGCTGTTGAGTTTGGGAGGGAGCTTCCCCTGGCACACAGTTCTCCTGGGAGCAGAGAGGCGTCCTCTCGTGTCTCAGCAGAGGTCTGCCAGTTCAGTCGCCTATGCCCTTCCCTCCAGTCAGGCTGTGACAACCGGACCTGGCTACAGAGCTGTGAGCAAAGAAGGTCACCGCAGCTACGGTGGAACAGAAGGGAGGCAGATGCAGGGGAAGACCTGGGACAGGTGTCTCTTCCTGAGTTAGATCTGGGCAAGAGCCAGGAGACAACAAAAAAGGAATAAGAACTTCTAAGGTGAGCCAATAGGAAAAAAGTAAAGATTTTCTGGAACTTAAAAAAAGTAGTTCTTGAACTTCAAACTATATACATGAATTAGAAGATTGTCTCTTTTGAGAATTATAATCATAATGGCTTACAAGATCAAGTGTAGAAGTATCTCAAAACACAGAGCATCAATACAAAGAGAAATCAGGGAGAGAGAAAGAGGGGGAAATTTGTAACTGGCAAAGAGAGCTTGGGTGCACTGGGATAGGGTGGAGTAATCATTGATCTCTTAATACAGCAACAGAAGAATACGGGGTGTTTTGTGCATGTGATGATTAAGAGTCATCATTAATAGAATGAAAATCAAGAGAGAATTGTCAAAATAATGGAGGGGGGAGATAGGAATAACTATTTACTTGACAAAGCCAGATAAATTAAGGAAAAGGAAAAAGAAAATAGCAAGGTAGACAGTAACCATAATGTAAGAGGGAAGAAATGAGACAAGTGTCAGTTGTTTCCATGAGAGTGGATTGGCTGAGTTCCCTGATTCAAAGGTAGAAATGGCAGATTGTGTTCAGAAACCAAGCCTGGCTTTATATGGCTTAAAGAATCTCACCTAAGGAATGTAAATTGGTGCAGCCACTACGGAGAACAGAAAGGAGGTTCTTTAAAAAACGGAAAATAGAGTTACCGTATGATCCAGTATTCCCACTCCTGGGCCTATATCTGGAGAAAACTCTAATTTGAAAAGGTACGTGCACCCCAGTGTTCATAGCAGCAATATAATACAATAACCAAGACATGGAAGCAACCTAAGTGCCCATCGACAGATGTGTAAAGAAGATGTGGTACATATACATTTATATTTATATACACACACACACACACACACACACACACACACATATATATAATAGAATATTGCTCAGCCATAAAAAATGAAATAATGCCGTTTACAGCAACATGGATGAACTTAGAGATCATCATATTAAGTGAAGTCAAACAGAGAAGGGCAAATATCATATGTTATCACTTACATGTGGAATCTAAAAAATGATACAAATGAACTTATTTACAAAACAGAGATAGACTCACAGGCATAGAAAACAAATTTATGTTTACCAAAGGAGAAAGGGTGGGGGAAGGGATAAATTAGGAACTTGGGATTAACAGATACACACTACTATATACGAAATAGATAAACAACAAGGTCCTCCTGTATAGTACAGGGAACTATATTCAATATCTTGTAATAATCTATAATGGAAAAGAATCTGAAAAAGAATATATACATACATATATATGTATATATCCATATAACGGAATCACTTTGCTGTACACAAGAAACTAACACAACATTGTAAACCAACTATACTTCAATTTTAAAAAAAGAATTTCGGGCTTCCCTGGTGGCGCAGTGGTTGAGAGTCTGCCTGCCGATGCAGGGGACACGGGTTCGTGCCCCGGTCCGGGAGGATCCCACATGCGGCTGGGCCCGTGAGCCATGGCCGCTGAGCCTGCGCGTCCGGAGCCTGTGCACCGCGACGGGAGAGCCCACAACAGTGAGAGGCCCGCGTAACGCAAAAAAAAAAAAATCTCACCTAAAATAAAGTGATTAAGTTAGGTCAAAAATTAAGTGGTGGGCAAAAAGACACCAAGAAAATGCCTCACCACTAACAACAACCAACCACAACAAGAAATGGGGGCAACTGTAACATCGAAGTGGAATTGAAGGTAGAAGATGTTACATGGGATCAAGAGCATGATAAAACAGAAGCAGAATGAATAATAGCAATAAGTGTCTCTCATGGAACTCTTGCCAGGCACACAGGGCTATGGGCTTTAAAGAACGATGCCATGTAACCCTTGCCGCAGCCCAGTAAGGTAGGTAAATCATTATCCCCATTTATAGATGCGCAGACTGAGGCTTAGAGAGTTTAAACAGCTGGCCCAAGGTCTCAAAGTTGGAAGCCATGCTCTTAACCAGAACCCCTCCTTGCCCCTCACTTCACTGGAGCAAGACACGACCTTTTCCCCAGGGCCAGCACCTGATGTGGAGCCAACCCCACTGATATGTGGTCTTTGGGTGATATAACCCATTTTAACATTTTTAACAATTTCCAAAATATCACCAACTGATTTGTTTTCAATGGAACAATTCTATCTCATTCATCACGGACACTCTGCTGCCTACGTCTTTTATTCTCGTGATAAAATCTCTTCTAAACTCGCTCGGGCCCTGCCTTCATAAAAACACGTTAATTAAACCTTGACGGCCAGAATCAATGACTTTTCCTCCACGTGGGACTCATGAGTGCCTCTAGCACCATCGCGATTTCCGCACATCAAAACAGCGGCAAGGCAGGAGAGGTTCAACGTGGTTCAAATAATCTGGTTCATATGGGTTGGCATCAAGGTAATTATAAAGTAATTCAATTAATTAAAAGTAAAACGTAATTAAAGTGAAAAAGATTTTGCAGCAGTCTCTCCTCAATAGCTCAGTTTAGCCGAGATGATATATTAGACCAGATTTCTGCTTCTGCTGCTAGAGGGTGAGGCATAAATAAACTCAGCTTTCTCTACTTTCAATGGCAATTCATACTTCAGATTTCATCCCATCCAATATTTGTAACATATAAGATGTGTTGTCCCACATAAGCCATAGCCATTACGACAGAAGGAAGGGGTGGAGACTATAACACCATCTTATTGCAGATTTAAGAAACAACAGTAATGTAAATAATATTTAATGTGTCTACTTGATGTCTAATTATCTTGATACTGAATTACCAGTAAAACCTGAAAGATTATAAATATCCGATATTGATAAGGAAGTCATTATCACTCAGCAGTTACTTACAACTTGTACCAATTTCAGTTAATTACATGACAATGCAATTTATTTCCTATGAAAACTTCGGTCCTCTTCTAACAATTAATTGATATCTAATTCAGCAAGGTTATCTCGTTGAATTCCTATTAGGGCGTGTGTAGGGAGATAAAATGTTATATATGTACAGGGAACTCCAATTCCAGGAAACTCCAGCTGCATTTCTGGCTTTCCTGTATCCTGGGGTCCTTTGGGGAGGTATATCTATCCTAAGGTTGGAAGTGCAGGATGAATGACTGAATACGAGATAATCACTTGAGGAGCTTCTAAAAATTCTCACGCCCAGGCCACTCCCACCCTCCCCAAGACAAAACAAAACAAAACAAATCAGAATCTCTGGGAGTGAAACCGCAGGGCTCAGTGTTGTGGTTGTTTTTTTTTAATCTTTATTGGAGTATAATTGCTTTACAAGGGTGTGTTAGTTTCTGCTTTATAACAAAGTGAATCAGC
>NC_041227.1:90617238-90653201 GCF_002837175.3 Physeter macrocephalus | reverse complement strand
ATAACTCAATTTCGTTTCTTTTTATGGCTGAGTAATATTCCATTGTATATATGTGCCACATCTTCTTTATCCATTCATCGGTTGATGGACACTTAGGTTGCTTCCATGTCCTGGTGACTGTAAATAGAGCTGCAGTGAACATTGGGGTACGTGACTCTTTTTGAATTATGGTTTTCTCAGGGTAGATGCCCAGTAGTGGGATGGGCTCAGTGTTTTTGTGTGTGTGTGTGTGTGTGTGTGTGGTACGCGGGCCTCTCACTGCTGTGGCCTCTCCCGTTGCGGAGCACAGGCTCCGGACGCTCAGGCCCAGCGGCCATGGCTCATGGGCCCAGCCACTCCGCGGCATGTGGGATCTTCCTGGACCGGGGCACGAACCCGTGTCCCCTGCATCGGCAGGCGGACTCTCAACCACTGCGCCACCAGGGAAGCCCCGGGCTCAGTGTTTTTTAAACTCCCAGAGTGATTCCAGTATGCATCCATCCAGACTGAGAGCCGAGGTGAATCAGACTTGAGGTACAAGGTGGATTGTGGGCATGGGTGATGGGTCCCCTGTCCTGTCCCTTAAAGGCTGCTGGTCAGCCATGAGCTGTAGCCCAGTGTGGCCGCGGGACACCTGGACCAGGCTCCTGCAGTGCAGTTCTGTCCAGTCCTTCCTCACCCCACTGGCTCCACCCAGCTTTTTGTGACCATCTTTAAGTGTCCACTCTGGAAGGATGACTCCCTCCTCCACCCGGCAGCCAAGCCCACCTGAGCTTGGTCTGTAGCCCCAACCTCTTCCTCTCCCACCCCACCCTCGCCTCCTGTCTTCTCGCTTACGCTCCTATTCTTCCCCCTTCGAGTTCGACTCTGCCCCCAGCCTGGCACTGCCTGGCGGTGCCTGGCGGAGGTGGGGGTCCCTTCTCTGGCCAGCCCCACGGCAGGGCAATGGCCACACTGGCTAGGGAGGCGGGTCAGCTTCCCTGAGGTAGGGGTTGTGACTGCGTGGTCACCGTGGAATCTGAAGTACCCAGCAGAGTGGTGGACACCGCATAAATGAGCAAAGCTTTAGAGAATAGACACCTGTCACGTGGGCTTTGACAGGAGAAAGAAACGACATTGCTTTGCTGGAAACCTGTGAGGAGTCCACTTGGCTACTTAATGAGGTGCAGTTATCCCAGAGGAGGGGCATGGATGGACAGACGCAGTGAAAGCTGGGTGAGAGCGAGGGTGTCCTTGTGCATGGGTGGAGGGGCGGCCTGTGGGGGGCATGGGTGTGGAGGTGTTTGTGAGGATGGGGACATTGTGTGTGCAGGCATGAGTGTGCCCACACGTGTCTGTCTCATCTTTGTGGGAAGACCCCTATTGTGGTCGTTTTGAACATTGTTTCTGTAGGCAAAAGAGAGAGCATACTACCTGAGTCCATTTATATACAGTTCTAGACAACGCAGACTCACCAGTCGTGACAGAAAGCAGAACGGTAGATACCGGGGGATGCGGGGCAGCGAGGGCCAGAAGGGAGACACTGCAAGGTGGCCCAGGGAAACTTCCGGACGTGATGGATGTGCTCATGTGTGGTCTTGATTGTGTGATGATTCTATGGGTGTATACAGGTATCGAAATGCATCAAACTGTGCACTTTTAACTGTGAAGTTTACTAGAACTCAATTATATCTGCTAAAAAATGAATGAAAAAAAAAAGTAGGGATTTCCCTGGCGGTCCAGTGGTTGGGACTTCTCACTTCCACAGCGGAGGGGGCACGGGTTTGATCCCTGGTCGGGGAACTAAGATCCCGCATGCCGTGTGGCACGGCCAAAAAAAAAAAAAAAGCAGCATGAAAAGTGGCCAAAAAAAAGAATAAGACTTCTGAAGTCAGTCTGGGTTCTAATTCTGGCTTCCCGGCTTCCTAGCTGGAATGACTGTGGGCAAGTTGCTTAAGATCTCTGTGCCTCAGTTTCTTCATCTGTAAAATGGGAATAGACATCTGCTTACCTCATAGAGTTGTACAGGATGGTAATGAAATAAGGATATGCAAAGCACTTATGCCAGTGCCTGGCTCATTGTTACTAGTCAATAAATGGTACCTATTATTATTCCTGTTAGTGGACATGCCTGGACGCGTGCATATATGTTGTGTGCTTATCTGTGCACACAACTTATATTGGTGTGTCTGTGAGTATCTGTGCAGGAGTGGGAAGCGTGAGTCGTGTGTCTGTGTGTGTCTGGGAGGGAGTTAGGGGGGGCTGTGGGTTCGTGAGTTCAGGCATGTATCCTCCCTCCTCCAGGCCATCATTACAGCCTTCTCCTCCTCCACAGACTGCACGGGTATTGATTTTTTTTAACAGTTACTAAACTGCTACATTTACTGACTCATTCAATCTTTTATCATATCCAATAGCACAGTGCCTTTTGGAATCACATCGCCCTGGTTCCTTCATGGCTTCTGTAAATCAAGTTTATTTTACCATTGGAAATGTCAAAAGGACTCGGCCAAAGGAAACTGGGGACTTTCTGGGGTGGCCGGATCCTGAAGCCGGCTGGCTCTCAGGTTGCAGTGAAGGAAGCTAAAGCTTCCCCCTTTCCATGTGGATACACTTTCTGTGAATTCCAGACCAGGTTTGCACATAATGATGTGAGGACAGGGTTCACAGGGTAGACTTTGGGGTCAGACTGCTCTGGGGTTGCCTTGAGTCCCAGACCTGCCACTCAGCAGCTGTGCAGCCTTGGTCAGGTTGCTTAACTTCTCTGGGAGTCTCATCTGCAAAACTGGGATCAGGGCACCTCACACGGCGGCCCCCACTTCCAGGGTCTCAGTTATATATGTTTAGTCTGTATTTGAGGCTAGACCTAATCAGGGGACTCGGGCATCTTTATTAGAAGATCATAGCTGTACTAGGGCCACATGTCTCAGGTGCCAGGGGGAGTCTCCGCTACCCGGAACCATGAGGCATCCCAGTTAGAGGGTGTTAGAAAGGACTTAGAGGATTTGGACAGGGTTCAGGGAGGTAGAGCTTTGTTCTGGGTTGGATGCTGTCAGGAAGTGAAGATAATTCTGGGTTGGTTTGGTATCTTGATAATTCTTTTCTCTAAGGTGAGAGGAAGAGAGAAAGCAACAGCAGTCACACACATTAGCTGGGATCGGGGGATATTTGGTGATTTTCGTGGTTTGGTTAATGTTCATGTGTTGTCTGTGTTCCGACATGATTATAAGGAGTTTTGGTTTTGTCTTGAAGTCACACAGTCTCCTTGTCTATTGTTGATGTCCTGTGAAGTTGTTGAAGAGGAGAACACCAGGGGAGCCTCCCTGGGGGTAACTGAGACTGTTTCGTCTCCAGACCCCTAGTCTTGGAATGGGGACCGACCCAATCACTAGTGAACATCCTCAGTTCACAAACTTGGCTGTGCAAACAAAAGAAACTTAATTTTTCTAAAACTCAACCTCACTTCTCTTTCAAACCTTCATTCAGCTGGGGAGTGGGAACTTGGTCAATTTCTGCCTGCCTTTTGCTGTGGTTACGTCTCTCCTTTCAGGAGGGCTGACACAGAGGTGGAGAAGGGCTGACAATTTGAAATGAAAATTCTAAGTGATATTGTCTAGGTGGGGGGAGAGAGAGAGAGAGTGGAATAATAATAATTATCAGGGAATAAAGGTGCTAAGGTTTTGTCTCAGTCGATTAGAGGGATGTATTTACGGATTAATGTTAGGAGTTGTTGAAATATAATAATTTAAAGATACAGAAGCTAAAAATAGAATATATGACCTCCAATCCAGGAGAGGAGAAATCTCTACAATAACAACAAAAAACTTGGTCGAGCCAATGGAAACTGGGAAAGGAAAATAAAGAAAAAAGAAGAGGCTGGGAAAATAGAAAACAAAATAAGGCAGCAGAAATAAGTGTAAATGTATCATCAATTACAGTAATTATGAGCATATTAAACTAACCAATTAAGAGATTCTTAAATTCGGTTTTTTTTTTGTTTTTTTTTTTTCCAGTATGCGGGCCTCTCACTGTTGTGGCCTCTCCCGTTGCGGAGCGCAGGCTCCGGACGCACAGGCTCAGCGGCCATGGCTCACGGGCCCAGCCGCTCCGCGGCATGTGGGATCTTCCCGGACCGGGGCACGAACCCGTGTCCCCTGCATCGGCAGGCGGATTCTCAACCACTGCGCCACCAGGGAAGCCGTTAAATTCGGTTTTAAAAAAGCCAGCTGCATGCTATTTAAGAGCAAAATGGCTAAAACCAAAAGGTATCAAAATATTAAAAATAAAGAGATAAAACAATAAAAGAAATTGTAAAAGAAATTACTATCAGATAAAATTGAACTCAAGGTGAAAGGTATTAAAAGTAATCAAGGACAGGCATTTCATGCTGTGATTCCAACATTAGTCCTGAAAGATATAAAGCAAAATCTGAAATAATTTACAGGGGAAGGTTGACAAAACAAGCACAGTGGGTGAATTTAGCACATCTTTCTCAGAAGCTGATAGATTAAAAACCATGTATGCTCATGTATGTATATAAATGTAAATGTAAACAAACAGCGAATACATGTGGAAAAAGGCTATGTATTAGACCGCAAAAGAAGTCTCCATAAATTTCAAAAAATCTTCATTATCAACAGATCCCCTATCCAGCATGCAATAAAATTAGTAATCAACAGCAAAGAGATGATCTGTGTATATGTCTGGAAACAAAAAACACACTTCTAAGTTATCCGTGGGTTCAAAAGAAATTTACAACAGAAATTAAGAAGTATTTTGAATTGAAAATAAGGAAGACACTACATAATCAAGCTTGTCTGATGTAGTTTAACTGATTCTTAGAGGGGTGATTTATACTCTTGAATGCATTTATTAGGAAATTAGAACAGCTGCACATAACTTACAACCCAAGCAATCAACTCAAGAATATAGAAAGAGAATAAGGGAAACTAGAAAGAAGGAAATAATAAAGGTAATGATAGAAATGAATGAACGATAAAGCAAATAGAACATCCACAAAAATAAAAGACATCAACAAACTAAAAGTGAGTTGCTTGAAAAGGTCGATACTTTAACAAACGTCGTCAAGACTGACCCAGAAAATAAGAAGGCATAAATGAACAACATTCAGAATGAAAAGAGGAAAAGGTGCACAGATAGATATTTTGACCTTGGAAGAACACGGCGAGCCACCATGTGCCAGTCGGAGGGAAATACTGGAGGATGCTTCTTGATGCCACTTAATTCCCACAGTGCAGGGCACAGAACCTGGGACAGTGCAGCCTCTGAGAGATTGGCTGACCTGCAGAGATGAATGAAAACCTGGAGAAGAACATGTCATTATGTTAAGACTCTTTTTACTAAATTTTGAGAAATGGCATTCCACCAGGCGGCGTTTGTTCTGATGTGATTCATGGAGCCGGGGAGGGTTTGATGGGAGAAGAAGTGGTCAGAAGTCAGAGAGCAAAACATTTCCCAGGGCTGAAGCAGGTGATCGTCAGATGAAGAAGCTGGAAAAGGGAATCCACCGATGAGGATCCAGCATTCGCCAAGGCAAAGAGGTCGGTATGGCGGCTGTTGGCCTCTTACTAGCTGTGCAACTTGGAGCAAGCCTCTTAACCAATCTGAGCCCACAATTCCTCGTCTTCAAGCTGAGGATCATCACTGTGCCTACCTCATAAACTGCAAAGAGGAAATAAGATAAGGGATGTAAAGCTCCTGGTCCACGGCTTGTCAGAGAGTTAGCGCTCAGTAAACGCAAGTGGGGGTGGTGAGGACGGTGACAATTATCAGGATTAATTACAGCAGGACGGCAGCACACCATGATGGGGTGGAAGAGGAAGGTTGGAAGATGAAGATGAATGGCAGGGTCGAGTCAGCTTGGGAAGAGCCTTAAATGTCACCCCAAAAAGTGGACTTCATTCTAGCCATGCCAAGGAGACATCAAAGGCCTTTGAGTTGGGACTTGCTGAATAAAATGGGGCATCATCTAGTCAAAGGGAGGGGTGTGCGAAGGTCAACCTCGGGGTAGGGACAGTCCCCAGGGAAGAAAACGTTTGTAGATCCTGATCTCCCACTATGTCATGGCTCTTACTACCACCTGAAATCTCTCCTTTTTTTTTTTTTTTTTTGGCTATATTAAGCCCTTTTTAATTTGCCCCGTTGTATGGCATCAGAGCTCTGTGTTGTGTGTGCTTGTGCACGTGTGTACATGTATGTGTTTAAATACTGGAAGCCGCTTCAAGCAGAAGGGTAGTTTTACACAAATTCACTCCATGACCGTGTTTACGAGCATCCATCTGTTTTCTCTAAACAGGAGCTTGGGTGGAAGAATATTTATCTAACTGGGCTAATTAGAAGAGCTATCTCCCTGCTTGGATGGAAAGCTCAGATGCGAGCAAATCTGGTATTCTCCAGACACGTGCACTGTGGAATTGGCTGGCCTTGCTGCTCAAAAAAGCTTCAAAGGATGTAGCTGCTGTGTTTAATTTCCCTATCACGCTACCTCCTGAACACACTGCCTGCTCAGAGGATGCAGAGAACGCCAGTCTTGATGAGTCTTAATAAAATGGGCTACAGGAAGTCAGTCTCCTGTCGAGTGAGACCTGCCTGCTTCTTTATGTTAAAATAACTTTTTGTTTAAAAAAACCTAATTCTGGGCTTCCCTGGTGGCGCAGTGGTTGCGCGTCCGCCTGCCGATGCAGGGGAACCGTGTTTGCGCCCCGCTCTGGGAGGATCCCGCATGCCGCGGAGCGGCTGGGCCCGTGAGCCATGGCCGCTGAGCCTGCGCGTCCGGAGCCTGTGCTCCGCAACGGGAGAGGCCACAACAGAGGGAGGCCCGCATACCACCAAAAAAAAAAAAAAAAAAAAAAAAACCTAATTCTTAGACAAATACAAGGGCTGGTTGACGCGTCAGTGTCGCTGAGCCCCTGACCCACATCTTTATCCGTATTCCGGACCTCACTGGCCTCCACATTCACACCTGGAGCCGCTCCTAGGAGGTCACCCCCTTCCTCTTGCATCCATGCTTGGTCAGGTAGGGGCTGAGCCTATACAACAGGCATTTATGAAACACACACTACGGTCCAGTTCCTATGCGGAGCATGAATAATCCACTGATGGGTGAGATGTATTCTTAGCCCTCAAGTGTCTGGAGAAGAAGGTGGGTAGACCAGATGTCAGTAGAGTGTGACGAGAACTCTGACTGGGGCATGCAGGGCTGTTGGCCGATCTCGAATGGCCTTGGCTGGGGCACTAGAGCGACTTGGCTCTCCTTCACGTGACTCTTATCCTCTGTAGCCAAGTCCAGGCACGTTCTCTCGGTCATGGTGGAGGAGCAAGAGAGAGGACAGCACCACGCAAGGTCGGCAGAGACCTATAGGTTTGGAATAGGCATGTCGTTCGTGCTGCAGTCTACCGAACACAGCAAATCACAAGGCTTGTCCGGATTCAGCGGGGCAAAGAGACTCACCCTCTATATGGAGAGGAACTGCAAAAGGCATGGATACGGGAGGGGTAAGAAACCGGCGGAACGGCAGGATTGTTATCACTGTCACCACCATCACGAACTCCGGCATCATTGTCACCGATGACAAGCACCCCTTCCTCCGTCTCGAACCCTCCGTCCATGTGGCGTTCATCCTACACCCCACCGAGTTCTTCTTCTAGGGTGGGTGTGAACACGTCTCAACCAGCTCTACACCCAGAATCGAATGTCAGGGATGAACCATTTCCTTGAGAGAAGAAGGAAAGACCTCCCTTTCGCTTTCTACAGGAAGAAACTGGAATCCAGAGAGGTCAGCTCATCTGGCGAAGGTTGCACAGCTGGGCTGGGGGGAGGACCAGCCCCTTTCCCTACCCCAGTTTTGGGTGACAGATATGTACCTCGACAGCATCAGCAAAAATGGCTGGTTTGTCCTTTGCTTTCTTCCCGTGCACAGAGCCGAAGCCTTCCTCACACAGAGTATCTTCCAGGATCCGGGCTGCTCAGCCCCCTTGGATCCGGAGGCTGCCCGCCTCACCCTTAACGCTTAATTAAAATGAAGACGAAGTGCTCTCTGTGACAGGTCACGCTCCGTGGCAGTCACTGTGCCAAGGACCCAGCGGGGCCGCCGATGTTGAGAATTCTTCTCCAGCTTCTGGCCCAGCAGCAGTTTCCTCCGGGAGCCTCATTTATAATTCCTTTGGTAATTAAAACAACAGATGTTATCATTAAAAGGCTCCTCATTAAATCACAGATAACTGAAGCCTGAGGTGGGTCCTCACTAAACAGTGTCATCCAGTCACCTTTGGAGGGAATAATAAGCATGTGAAAGGGGAGGTCTCAGCCAGCTCGGAAGATGCCCAGGGCTGCCAGGTGGGGGGGGTGTGCCCGGTGCTGACAGATCCGTCAGGAAAGAGGCTGCCGAGGACCCTGAGGACTCGCGATGCGAGTGTGGGCTGAGTCCCGAAGGGGGCTGCGGTGGAGCAAACAGTCCAGCCGGAAGAGCCCTGGGGTGGCTGGTCTTGCTCGTCATTGGTACTTAGGGACCATGGCCGCAGGGAGTTCCCAAGACAACTGAGTCCTCGAGAACTGGGAAAGGGGGCCGAGCCTGCTGAGCGCCCAGGACACTTGGCTCTCATCCTGGCTGGGCCACTCGCGCCTTAAGCAAGCCCCGTCTCTGAGCCACGGTCCCCTCGTCTGGGAAATGGGCAGAGTGACACCGAACCCTGAGCTGCGGGGGCGGGAAATGTTTGTAAATCCTCTCACTTGGTGTCTGGGACCGAGGCACCCGGGCGTGTGAACCGCGTGGGCTGCTGCGATGCGTTTCTGAAAGGGCCCCCCATCCAGGAGCTGCCTGAACACAGCTGTGGCTGATGGCTGAGTTCGGGCCCACGTCCCGGCGGGCGGGGGTCAGTCTAGGAGCTGCCTGGGGAGGGTCTCTCAGGAGTGTGTGCGTGCATGTGCGTGTGCGCGTGTGCGTGCGTGTGCGCGCGTGCGCGTGCGTGTGCACGCGCACGCGCGTTACACTCAATCCCGCACAAAGGGGCCGTGCCGCTGTCTCCAGCCCCACTCCCGCTCCGCATGCTGGCCCTGCCTCCAGATGGAGGAGCTCTAGACAGCTCAGGGCAGTAATAACACGTTTTCATCGACAGCGCCTGACCTGGAGACCCTTCACTGCGGTGCCGGAGAGGGTGAGGCCCTGCCAGCCCCTCGGACTTGGCCCCCACCCCCCCCCACCCCCCGCTCCTCCCCTCTTCCCAGCCCCTGGCCTCAGGCTGCTCTTGTTCTCTTCCTCAGCCTGTCTCCTCAACTGTAAACAGAGGGCGATGATACCCCTGCACACGTTGCCTTGAGCACTAAACGATAAAACACTGAAAGCAAATGCTCCTGCAGTGCTCACTACGTGCAGAAACTTTCCAGAACATCACCTACATCCGTTCATTGAATCCTCATAACAGCCCTAGGGGAGGGTGGGTGGAAGAGTAGGAGCCTGGGGGTGGGGGCTGGGTGGGATCTGGTCAGGTTAGTGGGGGCCAGATGGCGGCAGGGCCCCGCAGGATGCTGCCGGAGCCTCCGTGTGCCACAGTGGTCGGCACTGACCACCGGGCCCCAGCACCCTCTTGAGCCTTCTCAGCTGTCTCCGAGGCCGTCCTCAGGGCAGCCCGGGCCTGCAGGCCCCAGGCAGGCAGGTGCAGAGGCAGCCAGCGCTCCTCCTGCAGGTGGCCTGAGCCAGGCCAGGGTGTCCGTCCCACTAGCTCAGAGCAGCACCAGGTCAGGCCGGAAGGAAACCAAGGGCACAACCTCAAACGCCAGAGCAGGCAAGAGACGGGGAGAATACCTCAGAGCCACCTCCTCGTGCTTGCTCACTGTACATCCCCAGCCTAGCACTGCACCCAGCAAACAGAAGACACCCCATCAATGATGGATGGATGGATGGATGGATGGATGGATGGATGGACGGAATGATGGGTGGGCCCTAGGGTTACCGTTTATTGAGTACCTACTACCTGCTGGACTCTGCATATGTCTCTTACCTGTTTCTTAACAGCACACCTGCAAAGTTGCCTTTATTATTCCCGTTTTATAGACGGAAAAGTGCAGTTACGTGACTTGCCTAAGTGCACGTTCCCAGAGGGTGACAGCACCGGCATTTGAACCCTGAAACAAGTAACTCCAGGACTGTGTCCTTCCCACCAGGCCACACCGCTCTTGCAAGACCAGAGCTAAGATGGGTTCACCAGCCCTGTCTGGTTGAATTCTGGCCTTCCCTGTGTGTCCCAGTGATGCAGCCAACCGGCACCCATATGGCCTCCGTGCCAGGCCCCAAGCTGAGCGTTGGGAACACAGAGATGACCATGACCACGGTCTCTGCCCTGGAAGAGTCTGTGGTCTGGAGTTGAGAGGTACTGGCCACGCAGAGGGGAGTTCTGGGCTTGGGGGGTGTCCAGGAGCCACGGAAGCCCAAAGGAGGGACAGACCGATGCCCCCTGACACCTTCCCGAGGCTTTGGTATTTGAACTAGGAGTCAGTTAGGAGTCAGACAGGTAAAGGAAAGAGGGGAGAAGTCACTCCAGGTAAAAGGAGATTTGAATAGGGGTCCAAATTGGCATTTTGGAGTACAATTCAGAAATAGGTATCAGAAGCCTTAAACTATTCATAATTGATAATATCACTTTAGGGTTTGAATAAGAAAGTAATCTGAGATCTAAATAAAGACTTCCACACCACATCAAAGAAGCATGAAGAAAACTTTAAGCGCAGGCTGCTTGCTGGTGGCAGCGATGGGGTGGGATGACAGGGACAGGAGATGAGGCAGGAAGGGGAAGTGGAGGCCAAGCTAGGAAGGGCTTTGATTGTCAGGTCAGGAGACGAGGGGCCGTCAGAGGTTTAGAGCTGAGGAATGCTGTTCTCGGATGTGCAGTCAGGAAGCCCAATCAGCATGAGAAGATAAAGATGGCCAGAGGCGGGGACCCGAGGCCTACATCCGGGTGATTCCGGTTATTCCTATGAACCTCAGAATTACAGCAGATTGGAATGAAATGACCCTTGGAGACCGTCGCCAGCCCACTGGCTGCAGAGATGGTATCTCGAGGCCCAGAGAGGAGTGTAGCAACAGGCTCCAGATCACACAGCAAGTCGTTAGCCGACCAGGACTTGAAGCAGCAGTTAGGGGAGAAGTGGGTGTTCTTCCTGGCTGTCTTTTGTGACTCTGGGTGGTAAGCAGAAAACATGTCGGTGGCATCAGGAACTATGCAATCCCGGCATGTCCGAGAAGTTTGTGTAAAATGATGCTCGTAATAAACTTTTCCCCTCTGAAGACAGTGAAGTACAAAAGGAGGGGATGAGCGCTTGACAAGGGCTCTGATTAAAGCCAAATACAGCCGTTTTCAACAATAAAGGCTGCTGGCACCACCGAGAAAAGAGTGTCACAGAAGGCAACAGCTCCAGGCCAGGCTGGGAGAGAAGGGGGTCCCAGTGACTGAGTCAGAGGCTGAGCTGGAGGCCGGGAAGCAACCTGTGGTTGCAGGTCTCATATCTCCCGACCCCCACCCTGTCCTTCAAAGGAAAATTCTGCCCATCGCCCCCAGGATCCCCCCTCCCACACCGGGCCCGCACCCCTGCTCTCCTCTTGGCAGGGGCTCCCCTGGCACCCTACATACTAGACAGGGTGATTGTGTGGCATAGATTGTGATCAAGGAAGTTTTTGCTGTATAAAATGTTCAAAAAGCAACCCATTGAATTACCTTGCAGTGGTATATCTTTGATTCTGTTTATTAGACTGGCTTCAGCACTGTGCCATTTAAAAATAAAGAAGTAGCCTAAACTTATATAAAGCCAGAATTGCATTTAAAAATTTACAGCCTGAACCCCAAACACCCTCCTCTGAAACTTTCCTCCAGTCTCCAGTCCCAGCTCCTAAAAGGCCTGGCCCATGTACCACCTCCTCCCTGAAGCCTTCTTGGATTGCACCAGTCTGCACTGCTGTCCCTGGACCAAGCCTGCACAGCCTCTTTAGGGTCTCCCAAAGGAGGGATCTTCATTCCCTTCCTCTGTTGGCTATGTTCCCTGGGCAGGCCCCTGCCTACCACCCCTCAGAGATCAGAGCTGAGCAAGAGACAGGATCCCACAGCCCAGACTCCTAGGTGCTCAGATCTTCCCTGGAGATGCCACTTGGGATGTGGGTAAGCGGAGGCTCTGGCTGACCCCTTTTTGTATGCGCACAGTCTCTCCTCACACTGGCCCAGCTGCTCACAGCCTGTTTTTTATGGCTTGTGCTTTGTCAGTGCATGTTTTGTGCTGCAGAAAGAGTGAGGGTTCCGGGAGGAGAGCCCCCGTGACATCTTCCTCTTACTCCTGCTTCCTCCTCCAAGGCACGGCCGCACACAGATACTCAGGCGAGACCAGGCTCTGATTAACCAGAGCGAGGTTTCGGCCCTCTCTTCCGCAGGACTCAAGTTTCCCCATCTGCCAAATAAAGAGCTGGTCTGCATAACCTTTGAGTTTGCCTGAAGAGTCAGCGGATAGGAGATTTGAATAGGGGTCCAAATTGGCATTTTGGAGTAGAATTCAGAAATAGGAATCAGAAGCCTTGAGATATTCATAATTGATAATATCACTTTAGGGTTTGAACAAGAAAGCAATCTGAGATCTAAACAAAGACTTCCAAACAAAGATGAATTCCAGCATTAAGACGAGCAAGTCTCGCTCATTACCAGGGAAAAACTGAAGTTGGCAGTGGTATAGCCAGCCCATGGAATGTTACATAACCATAAAATGGTATTTCCAATGAGCACTTCGTGATGGCAGGAAATGATGATGATATGATCACGTGAAGTGACAAAAGCAGAAGAGGAGCGTCTCGAGCCTGTGATGCCGGCTCTGGAAATGTGGAGGGGAAAGATTGGGTGGACTGTGTGTGATGGTTACGAGCCCTTCTTAATTTTTTTCTGTGTTTTCTGTGTCTTCTATTGCAAACATGTGTATCCTACTCCCCTCCCCCCAACACACACGCACACACGCACATGCACACGCAGTTACACAGGAAGAAGGAAACCCGCGTGCCGTCCTCCGTCTGAGCTCTGTGATGCAGCCAAGGGGTCTTTGGTTCCCAGAGCGTAGCGTGAGTTGCGAGATGTTTCTGCAAGAGTAGCTTCCTCAGTCTTTCCAAACAGGATGCTGGCTCTCTAAGGTTCCTCGTGGTTATGTGGAAGGCGGCAGCCTGGCTGAGGAACCTTCCTGAATGTTCTCTCCTTGACGTCTCAGGCTGCTGCTTCTCCCAAAACTCCCGCTAGGTTTTTGGAAGCAACGTTTCTCTGTTTCCGGAGAGGACATTCGAGGGTGTTTTCCTCCTGCCCAGACATTAACCTCCTAACCCCACCCCCAGTTGTCCCAGCACAGAAGGCTCACTTTTAAGTGCTTCACTGGAACACACCTCCCATGGACTTTGGAAGGAAAACACAGGACTCTGGTTGTGGGCCCTTGTCACTCCGGAAATGACCCTGTTGTGTTTTTTTTTTTTTTTCTTTTTTGCTGTAGAGGAATAACAGGAAGGCGCCTCAGAAGAAGGAAAGAGGCAGGACCGTTATGACCAGCCCCACCAAGGTCGTCAGAAACTGTAAGACGACCCACTGAGACCCTGGGTGGGGTTGCCCGAGAGCAGGAAAGACCGAAAGCCCTGGCTGCCTCTTCATCTCACCTCCTGGTCCAGCCTCCCTCGTGTGGCCTCACCTCCTGGCGCGCACGTCGTCGTGAGCCTGCGCAGGTGCGTCTTGGCAAATCCCAGGGAGGAGCATGTCTGGCCCCCGCCCTGGGGCGACTTACAGTCTGGTTGGGAGGACTGTGACCCGGGCAAAAGGAACAGTTCCATAGGCTGTGGCCCTGATTTGGAGCCCCCTATGCGCCGAGAAGAGGCAGCTCTAGACGGCTGGGGCCCCAGGGGAGACTTCCTGGAGGAGATGGTGTTTGCACCGACCTGTGAGACTTTGGCAGACACTGAGGCCAGAACCCAATCCTGAAAAGAGATTCATCAAAACCTGGCAAAACTACCCAAAGCCTCTTCTGGATATGACTTTACTTCAGACACAATATTTTGATCGTTTCCACATAAGATGAATCAGAAACATATGCATTAATTTCCCCTTAAAAATATACACGTTGTACTTGGCAAAACGCAGTGCGGGCTTTGATGAACGTAAGGCAACCGAAGAATTGTATGGGATCCAAGGCTGGGAGGTCTCAGAAGCCAGAGCGTCTTTCGGCCTGTTTCTGGAGGCTGCTTCTCCAACTCACTTGCAGGGTCCTCAGCAGCCAAAAGTTGAAGTCCAAAGTCAGGCCAGATCTCAATGCACTCCTTCTACAGAGGGTCTGACACCAGCTGGCCCCATCCTGGAGCTGATTTCTTGAAAGAGTAAGTGAACCTCTGCTCTGCTAAATTTGTTAATGTTTATTCGAAGCAAACCTCCCCTCAAACGGTCGCTACATCCCACACTAAGAAGCGCTGCCTATACTTACTGATCTATATATACATGGAGAGTTTTGCCATGATCATGGTCTGGTTTTTCTTAGCCCCAGATCCAAGATAAATCCAAAATCCCCTTTCACAACTGGAGCATTACCTGACCTCCTGTGGCATGAAAACGGTTCACTGAAGGTGGTGCCCTCAAATCTTGGTCATTAAGGAGCTTCCTTCCTGGTGGGCAGGGTGGTACCGAAGCAAATGGTCACTCCTGCAAGCATGTGCTTGGATTCTTCCGAACACGAACGCCACTTAGATCTGTTTACAGGGTAGATCTGGGGGTGCAGGTGGCGAGATGTCCCACCAAATCCTTTGCCAACTGCTGCATAACAAACTACCCCCAAAGTAATGGCTTACCACAATAAGCGCTTATGATCTGTCATAGTTTCTGTGGGTCAGGGCTTGGGAGCAGCTTAGCTGGGTGGTCCTGGATCAGGGTCTCACATCTGAAGGCTCAGCTGGAGCTGGAGGTCCCATTTCCAAGGTGACTCACCCCCTGCAGTTGGCAGGTTGATGCCGGCTGTCGGCAGGAGGCTTCTGTTGCTTTTCACGGGGGTCTTGCCACAGAACTGCTTGAGCGTCCTCACAACATGGCAGCTCCCCCCTCCCTTGCCACCACCAGGGTGATGGTAGAGAGGAACGCGGAAGCAGTGTCTTTTGTGACTTAGGCTTAGAGGTCACACACCGCTCCTTCTGCATGTTCTGCTGGTTACACAGACCAGTCCTGATACAACATACATGCACACATACATACATACATACATAAGGGCATGAAGCCAGATGGCCGGGGTCATTGGAAGCCATTCTGGAGGCTGGAGATTCCGTTTCCAAGGTAACTCACACCCATCCAGCTGGATGACCCACAGAGGCAGTAAATGACCCAGATGTCCTCTTCTGTCCCCGTCTGAGTCACCAGCAGAGGCTTCTTTGCACGTGGCATGTTCCACTGGGATCGGTCCCCCGCCCTGGGGCCAACCCATGACTTATAAAAGTGTCACGTTACAATCATTAGTCTGAGCCTCAGTCACCAAGGGAATGCCTGCATGCTTGGTGTCAGATGTTAATGATACCTGAGTACTGAGGAGAAAAAAGGCAGAGAAGGGTGATGGGGTAACAGGGGCAAGAGTGATGGCTTAGGAGTGAGGAGACCTGATTCTGTCAGTAAAGCAGTGGGCGCTGACGTGGGTCAGAGAGGGAAGGGCAGCCCCAGTCGGCGGCAGTCTAGCGGGGTGCTTACATGGCGGTTCTGGTGTCAGATAACTGGTCGCCTCCTCACTGACTGACTTGACGTCTCTGAGCTCTGTTTGCTCACGTGCAAAGTTGTTGGGAAGTAAGTGTCCAGAAAGCACTCACTTCAGCGCCTCGCGCCGCGCAAGTGGCGAATGCGTCCTGACGGCTGTCATGGGGGTGTCGTTCCCACTGTGCGAGCCCACCACCCAGTCCTCCTCGGGGCCAGACGCTGTGCCTTGTGTGTTTCAGAGATCTCTTGTTAACTCCCTCAGGCACCCTTCAGGGTCCAGTTTCCATTCTCGCCATCACCGCCCACTGCCATGCCGTGGCTGAGAGCCATAGGCACAGGACATGATCCGATTTGCAGCTTTCGTAGCGTGGGTTAAAAGGTTTGGGAGGGAGAGGGAGGGGTGAAGTCTTGTCTGGTTGCTTTTATCTTCTCAGCGAATCAGAAAGCAAGGCCGTCAGCTGAGAGAGGGCAGTGTCCTCTGGACCTGGCCATGGGAGCAAAGGGAATCCCAGCCTCGGGCTGACAGTCCACCCTGGAAAGGTCCTCCAGGCCATCCCACCTCTGGGCACTGGACCTGTGAAGTGCTTAGAAGCATGCCTGGTGCACAGCGAGTGCTGTCTGAGGACAGTAGCAGTGGGGCCCGCTGGGGAGTCGCTGCCCAGACTCCATCCAAGCCACAGCTGGGGAGCCCTGGTCAAAGTGCCACCCTCTGGCTAATAGTGCTGAGGGTCTAGAAGCTGTCAATGCAAACCAAAGCTTGTGGATGGGGAACCCAGGCCCAGAAGGAAGAAGGAGCTTGCCCACATACCATAAAGAGTCTGGCAGAACTGGGCCGAGAACCCAGGGCTCCTGATTCCCCTGGTCTGAGGCTCTTTCGGACACTCTGCTTGGCCTTTTCTCTGTACGTGGTCTTTGTGGAGCTCCCGTGACATTTAGCTGCTTCTTTGATTGATATCTTAGCTGGGGGGCATTTCAGTCTGGGCCCCAGCAGCCTCCACGGAAGTTTAGCTCACTCATTCCTTCCATAGACACAAGCACAATGTAAGAGCTGAGCTCCACTCTAAGTGTGGAGTATTCCACAATGAATGAGGTGCGGCCAGCCCCCGCCTGAGAGAGGTACGTGAGACAAACATGCAAAAGATTTACATCCAAGTGAATCCCCAGAAATGAGGGTAGTGACAGTTCACGTATGAGGTGTGGCGGGAGCCCAGGGTGGGGGTGGACACACTGTTTAGACAGAGTCAGGGGAGCCTTGCCTAGGAGCCTTGTTAGATCTGTGGCTTGGCCTTGAACAAGTTACCTAGGTCCGCCTTGCCTCAGTTTCCCTGGCTGTAAAACAGAGAATAACAACAGCATCATCCTCATGGTGCTATTACAAGGACTAAAAAACACACATGCAGTACTCGGCACGGGGCTGGCACAGAGTAAACACTCAACAAATTATGATTGTCGATGTTACCGTTCTTACTATGGAGGCCTTTTAATGCCAGCTACTGCGGGATCTTCCATAGGCCAAGGAAGCCATTGGAAGCGCTGGGACAGCGAGTGGCAGGCGTATTTGAAGGGAGAGGGAGCCTGGCAGGACTGAAGTCCAAAGCCAGGACCAATGGAGGCAGAGTCTGTCTCAGGAGGAGTTTACTCATAATCATAGCTGGCCGGAGAACAGGGTCTTTTGTGGGGTAGTGAGCTCTCCGTCACTGAAGGTGTGCAAGTAGATGATGAAGAGTCACTTGGTAGAGATGTGAAATGTGAGTGTGTGAATGGGTGTGTTTTGGGCCAGTTTTCTTCCCTGAATCTGGGCTTCGTGGGCCCCTCCATTCCTGAGGGTCTGTTATTCTACTTCTCAGCCCCTGGGGCTGGGCACCAAAGGGCTAGATTAAGGCTGGGTTTCCGACGTGACCACAACCTCATACAAGAGCCACGCTCCTACCAGCTTCACAGCAGGGGGAGTGGGGGGCTGAAAGCCATCCCTGAGTGAGCCATGGCTCTAGCTAATCAAGGGGCAGGTATTAATTAAAGCGCAGATTAGCTGCCAGTCATGGGTATCAGCACCAGGCCTTAGAATTGCTTAATAAGAGGGTTTGTTACACTGTTTTGCCTCGAGAAGGCAATATTGATCAGGAATCCCTGGCCTGGAACTAATTGAATATTCACCCCCAGACTGCAGCGGCTGATTACTTATAAGGCCACGTCTTTGGTTTTTATCCGGGAAATTGCAGCTGGGATTGGGGCGCAGTGGAAGAGGGGGAGAGGGCAAGAGGGGGAGGGCGGGCGGAGAGGAGGGGGACAGAGAGAGGAAGAAAAAGAGAAGGGGAATGAGACAGGAGACAGAAAAAGGGATAGAGGTGCTTTTTTTTTTTTTTTGCCTGAAAAATCAGATGCGACAAGCCAGATAACGCCTTCATCTCGAAACAACTTCTTATCCCTTGGAGAGAAGCCTTCCTGTCCAAGTTTACCAGGACGTGTTTACAATGCTGCAGTTTTAATGAAGGAAGCTTTCGGTATGTTAATCTTGGGAATAAACTAATATGAGTTCATTCCTCTCCGCGGCATCTCCCTCCCCACAGCAGCCACGAGGTACTGTTAGAAGGGCCTCCTGATGCTGTCTGGGGAATCCTGTGCCTTCTGAGGGAGAGAGTGGGATCCTGGGAACTCTGCTGGAGCTGAGACGGGAGGGCTTGGGGCTCGAGGGCCTCGGGGCTCTGCTGTTCTCGGCTGTCACGAGGTGGCCACAGGCAAGCCCCCGAGCGTCTGGGAGGGCAGCGTTCCTCCTCTGTGGCCCGTGTGTCTTTCCGACCGCAAGAGGATGCTCTCCTCTCCTTCATGCCTCAAACGCAGACAGGGCTGGGCACAGACCGCCCATGCGCACACCTCTGATACCTACGCCCTGATGCCCAAGGCTCACAGTTGGGCGGGACAATTAAGAAAGTGATGGCGAACTCACAAGCCAGTGTGACACACGCTGCAGAAGAACTGGGCCAAGTGCTCCGAGGCGAGAACCAGAGCCCCCTCCCAGTTGAGTGTGGGCTTTCAGGACTAACATGGGGTCAGCTGGCAGAGAGGGGTGGATAAGATATCCTAGGAAAAGGTACAAAGTCGAGGGCAGAAGAAACAGTGCGGTGTGTTCCTGAGACATCGGGGATCTCGATGGACGACAGGTGGACTCCCAGCAGGAGGCGTGAGGCTGGGGCTAGATCAGGAAGCGCCTCAGAGTTTAGACTTCGCCCTGAGCACCATGGGGGCGTCTCCGGAGAGACCACAGCAGGGAGAAATGGGGCAGAGGGGTGTTCGGGGCAGAGCATGGGCTTGGAGGTTGGAGAGGCTGTTGGATGGGGACTCCAGCCCGGGAGACCACAGAGAAGGCACTTACCACGCCCCAGGGTGAGCTGCTGAGGATCTGATCCAGGGAAGTGGGCTGGGATGGAGGAATGAGTGTCTGATTGGGTAGGGGACTGAGAGGGAGAGAGGAGTCGGATGATGTTTCCGACTTGGGCAGCCGAGTGGATGGTGGTCCCGGTGAATGACGGGGGACACGGACTTAGAAGCAAATCTGGGAGGACTTCCCTGGCGGTCCAATGGTTAAGATACCGCACTTCCGCTGCAGGGGGCACGGGTTCGATCCCTGGTCGGGGAACTGAGATCCGACATGCCACACAACACGGCCAAAAGAAAAAAAAAAAAAAAAAAGCAAGTCTCGGGGTGGAAACAGCATGTTCATTCTCAGCTGTGCTGTCTGAGGTCCTGGGAGGTGCCCAGGGCAGCTGGGTTCAGGGCACAGATGCTCAGAGGACGGGCACAGGTGTGCAGGTGGTTAGTTGTTGAAACCATTGTGAGAAAAAGGTATCCACTGGCCCAAGGGAGTGCAGAGAGCAGGAAGAAGCCAGATCAATCTGGAAGGAATAATAACACTTAAGGCAAAGAAAACTCCTCCACTGATGGAGACACCACCATCCAAAGTCTAGGAGTGAGAGCATAATGAGAGGCGACCTAGTATTTTCACACATTCTTGCTTCTGCAGACCTAACAGGAGAGGGGAGGCCTGAGTTTTAATAGTAATTTATCTCAGTGTAGGCTTTTAAATCTCCATTTGTCATTGTCACTGAAAACGCTTGGATTAATCTGTTGCTCAGCATCTTTGTCGTGGCTGCAAATCCCAGAAGGATAAAAGGGAGCTGATATACATAAAGAACTGAATTTCAATTAATACAAGCCCATGCTAATTTTCCAACACATAACCCAGAAACATTCACATTCATTACAATTTTGTCGTTGCCAAGCCTCGAGGGAAAACACGCCCACTGATTGATTTAGTTTTTCTGGTGTCGAATTCATCATCAAGGGCATCGTGGAGGGGGAGGGAGCCAGCTGGACTCCTCACCCCGCCCCCAGGGCTCCACATTTTGCTGAGGAATGGCATGCAGTTCCAGAATTTGCTGGAAGTTTCTCGAGTGTTTTCATCGACAGCTTGAAGCTTGGGTCCTGGATGGTTTCCTGCAGAAAGGGAAATGGGGAACTAGAGATGAAGGCAGATTCTGGAATTGAAACTGACTCAGGGCCTGCCTATTCCCCAGGCTTATTTCTTGACTCCTCAGTGTTGCGGGGCCTCAGTGGAGGGGTGCAGTATAACGGCTTCTTTTGCAGGTGGGGCCCTGATCCCTGGGAGCTTGAATTCTGATGAGGGAGATGAACTTCACTCCAAAATATGGGAAGAGGGCAATGTACTGAAGGGCTGAGAAGAGCTTTCCGGCCCACCCCTCCCCAGACCCTGCCACAAGCTACTCCAAATCTCCAGATGTGCCACACACTTGCCCGCCTCTGAGCCTTTGCTCTAGCAGTTCCCTTGGCCAGGAGCGCCCTTTCCCCGTCGGCTGACTTAGCTCAGCTCCTTTTCTGAGATGCTCTCTCTCATCTATGCGCCCATAGCCGGTTTTTTGTTTTCCACCTCAGTCCATGGGGTGCCAATTCCCTGAGGGCAGAAACAAGCTGGCCCTGGCAGTCGTGCTGTCAGCATCTTAGAGGAGCCCAGAGGAAGCTGTTGTCAGGTGCCCGTCCTGCCCTACAGCAGAGCCGTGTGTCTGCAGGAGGATGGCGTGCCGTGTTCTTTGCCCTAAAGCACTTGGCAAATATTGCCCTTAAGAGGCTGTGTCTGCCCAGAGGGACAGCTTTTTCTAACCTGTCCTTTATTCCAACTGACAAAGGCACCCTGCCCTTACTTGCCCTAGTTTGCCTCAGCCAAGAGCACTTCCTCACCCCGACCCCAGGGGTGTTTCTGAGTGCAGGCAGCCATCTCCAAGACCAGGGCCTTCCTGCCAAGCCCAGATACAGGCACTTTCATCCAGCTCATTAGAATTCCCCGTCCTGTCCCGTCTGGGGCTCCCCTGGCTTATGTGACTGGCAGGAACAAGGCCCTGTTTAAATTGGCTTGGCCCAGACACAGGGAAGAATCAGAAAGCTCACACCATGTGGCTCTCAATTTGCCCCTACCAGCCCCATGTGTGCAGCAGCCCCGCACAGCCCCCAGCACCGAGCCCCGTAGTCCATCACCTCTGTGGATCCAGTTCTAGCCCAGACACTGGCCTGGCCTGGCCTGTGAATCACAGCTCGTGTCTGCTCTGTCTTCCTTGGGGGGGTCCCCTTCTGCCAGGAGGTCACCCCTTGCCCCTTTCCATTTGGGGCTATTGGCCCTTTTGCAGAGGAGCAATCTCTGCTGTTTTTCCTTCCAGAATAAAAGGAGCTGTGTTCTGTGTTCGGGTCTGAATTTATAAAGGTGACTGGGTGATGACACAGAGAGGTCGATGCCATATACGAGTATATACGAGTGGAATGAATACAAAGATGTAGCAGAGCCTCAGATTTCTTGCCTGTAAAATGGGGCCGACAATGGCCCCATCTCAAGATTGTTGGGAGGAACAAATGAGTTGTTAGCTGGAGGACAGTTAGCACAGCTCCCGTCCCCAGATGGGCTGTTGGCAGATGACGTCCTACCCGCTCACCGGCCGCCTTAGAGAACAAAAGCTTTGTGGACCCCGGTCTTGGATATCTGGGCTCAGTTGCACGTGTGGCTCTGCCACTGTGATCGCTTGCCAGCCGCTCAAGCTGCACCCTCCCCCCTCCCCCTCCCCCCTCCCCCCTCCCCAGGGATGGCATTCAACAGGTGCGGCTTCTGTTTGCCGACAGCAGTGCAGGATGTACCAGCAACACTCCGCGCAGGAGGAGCACATTGTCTGCTTCTGAAGCCAGGCGTGAGCTGGAGCTTCTGAACACATCCTTACACAGAGAGTGTGCAGTAATCAGTACAATTATTAGGGGGTTAATGAAGCTGGGAACAGCACATCGAGTGCACGTTTAAACAGAGCCTTTTTAAAAAGTGGGTGGAGAAGTTTGCCTTCTCCACTTTCTCCTTTTTTTAGAACTGGAATTTCAGGGTGTGAACTCAACATGCAGAAAAATACACTTGCTAGCGTGCCCCTGACCCACCCCAGCCCTCAGTCTCCAGATGGCTGTTAATGGCATCTCCACGTGAGGGCAAACCCAGAGCGGCCTGAGATTTTCTCACCATCCCTATCCGGTCAGTGACCAAGGCTGCTAATTCCACCTCATTAGCTTTCTTTGACTTGATCTCCCTGCCTCACTGCCACGGAGGAAGGTGAGGCACCCACATTCTCCCCTGCTGACAATATTTCCTAATTGCCACCGGCCGTCCCCACCCCACCCCGGGCTTGCTTCTTCCTGGTCACCTTTTTCTTAGCCTGGGTACTCCAGAAGCAGGTCTCAAGATGAAGATTCGTGCCAAAGAGATTTACTTAAGAAGCGTTCACAGGAAAGAACGGTGGGGTGCAGAAGTGAGACTGGGAAGGGAAGAGAAAGAAAGGGAAGAAGACCAAGTTCTGCAGACGGTAGGTTGGTTCAGTCTAGCAGAAGACAGTGCAGGTCACTCCTCAGAGTCAGCCCCGTCAGAGCGAGGGAGCTGGGGCATTTATACCCCAACACCCTCCATCAGAGGTTAGGCCATGGTTCCCAAACTGTGCCAAGGCACCCAGGGTGCCTTGGGATATTTTAATTTTGAGGACAACACAGCTACAGCTCCCAGACACCACACTTGACATAGTTCACGGTTTCAATGTTAGATTGCCCTACATTCTTTTGGATGATGTCATATCTTTGTGAAACTGGCTGTTAGGTGAAACCGGCAGCTGTGATAAAAAGCAAGTACTGTGGGAAAATCAATGTGGGAAAGGAGACGAGGGTGGTGTCCAATCTGACTGCAAGAATTGAAAAGTTGTGCAGTGACAAACAGGCATCCTTGTCCCATTAATGTGAACTTGTGATTATTGATGAAGGAAACAAGAATATTTTTTGTTTGAATTTGTGTACATTGTATTTTTAAATAGCTACTAAACTGTTAGGATATACATACTTGTTGTTTGGATCTCACTACTTAATGAGTGGAACCGTTAGGTAGTTCTTTTGGCCTTGGAGTAAGTGCCGTGAAAAAACTACTGAGACATCAGGGGCTCCAGGAACTGTGAAAGTTCCAGAACCTCTGGGTTAAGGGGCTACTCCTGGGAGGATGTAAATTTCGAGGCCCTTCTGGCTCTCTGGGCTGCAGGCAAAGGGGCCTGGAGCAGCCTCAAGGGCAGCCGTCCAGCAAAGACACAGGTGCGGGCTGCTGGGATGCAGGCACTGGAGGAGCCAGTGAGTAGTGGTAAAGGGACCTGAGCAGATAAGAGCAGGTCTGGGTTCTGCTACACTGGAGCTTCTCAAACTGTAATGTGCACACGAATCACCCAGGGATCTTGTTAAATGCAGATTCTGGTTCAGGAGTTCCGGGGTGGGGTCTGAGATTCCACATTTTTATCTTGCATTCAGATGAGGCTGCTGTTGCTGCTCTGTGGCTCCCACTTGGAGCAACAAGAGCTACACTGATGCTGCCTGCCATCCAGGAGGGATGTGGGGCTCTTGAGGAAGCCCCAGGACTGGAGGGCTCTGCGCCCCATTCAGACTGAGCAGTCCAGCCTCAGCCCTGCTTCCAGCCAGGAGCACAGTGATGGCAAGGCCCTCCCCAGAGCCACTGCTTCTCCCAGTTGCCCTGTATTCTTCTAGAATTGAAGACCTGGAGCTTTGGAGATAGATATACATATATACATATATTTTATTTGTAGGTGGTAAGTAGGTTTTTAAAATTAATTTTTATTGCAATACAGTTGATTCACAATGTAGTGTTAGTTTCAGACGTATAGCAGATTCAGTTATATATACATATTTATAGATAAATATTTATATACATATATAAAAATATATTATATATGTTATAAAACCCAGCCTTAATCTAGCCCTTTGGTGCCCAGCCCCAGGGGCTGAGAAGTAGAATAACAGACCCTCAGGAATGGAGGGGCCCACGAAGCCCAGATTCAGGGAAGAAAACTGGCCCAAAACACACCCATTCACACACTCACATTTCACATCTCTACCAAGTGACTCTTCATCATCTACTTGCACACCTTCAGTGACGGAGAGCTCACTACCCCACAAAAGACCCTGTTCTCCGGCCAGCTATGATTATGAGTAAACTCCTCCTGAGACAGACTCTGCCTCCATTGGTCCTGGCTTTGGACTTCAGTCCTGCCAGGCTCCCTCTCCCTTCAAATACGCCTGCCACTCGCTGTCCCAGCGCTTCCAATGGCTTCCTTGGCCTATGGAAGATCCCGCAGTAGCTGGCATTAAAAGGCCTCCATAGTAAGAACGGTAACATCGACAATCATAATTTGTTGAGTGTTTACTCTGTGCCAGCCCCGTGCCGAGTACTGCATGTGTGTTTTTTAGTCCTTGTAATAGCACCATGAGGATGATGCTGTTGTTATTCTCTGTTTTACAGCCAGGGAAACTGAGGCAAGGCGGACCTAGGTAACTTGTTCAAGGCCAAGCCACAGATCTAACAAGGCTCCTAGGCAAGGCTCCCCTGACTCTGTCTAAACAGTGTGTCCACCCCCACCCTGGGCTCCCGCCACACCTCATACGTGAACTGTCACTACCCTCATTTCTGGGGATTCACTTGGATGTAAATCTTTTGCATGTTTGTCTCACGTACCTCTCTCAGGCGGGGGCTGGCCGCACCTCATTCATTGTGGAATACTCCACACTTAGAGTGGAGCTCAGCTCTTACATTGTGCTTGTGTCTATGGAAGGAATGAGTGAGCTAAACTTCCGTGGAGGCTGCTGGGGCCCAGACTGAAATGCCCCCCAGCTAAGATATCAATCAAAGAAGCAGCTAAATGTCACGGGAGCTCCACAAAGACCACGTACAGAGAAAAGGCCAAGCAGAGTGTCCGAAAGAGCCTCAGACCAGGGGAATCAGGAGCCCTGGGTTCTCGGCCCAGTTCTGCCAGACTCTTTATGGTACGTGGGCAAGCTCCTGAGGTGTCCCACGATGAGCCCTGCTCCTGGGAAATTCAGTTGTTCTGTGTGTGGCTCAGTTCAAGAGTTTCTGCAGAAATGGAGGGGCCGGTGCTGTCACTGGCACACCGGGGCCCTTGCTATGGTTGTTCCTGGAATGCTTCCGGGGGCAGGGAGGCAGTTTCGACTGAACTCCTGGCCTCCTGGCAGGTCTGGGGTTGGCTGGCGGATGCCGTGGTGCCACAGGCTGGGACAGGTAGGAGGGGGCTGAGAGGAGTCCGATCAGGAGTCGGGAGTGAGGTCTGGGTAGCGGCTAGATAACGTCCAGGGCTTTGGGCGGTGAGTTGCTAAAGGGATGTACGGGGGACTGGGGGACAGGCCTTCTGCGTCACAGAGGACGTGGTTTTCCCCCAAAGGGAAATTTCCTTTCCTGTTCCCTGCTCAGACTATGAAACTCATATATGCTCATTTTAGGAAATTAAAATAATACAAAAATGTGTATAGAAGAATAGGCGGCCAGTAAAATTACCCCCAGAATGACCACTGTTAACATTTGGGTGAACATGGTTCCAGGCTGATCTTTATTCGTGTGTGTGTGTGTGTGTGTGTGTGTGTGTGTGTGTGTGTGTAAAACTTTGCTGTCTACAGCCCCAACTGCTTTCTAAGGGTGGTGGGGTTTTTTTAGTGAAAGGTCCGCTGTGAGTTGACCCTGAGCCTCTTGATGGGTTTGGATACATGCAAGGGTGGCCTAGATCTGAATTTGGGGGGGGGCAGCAAAGGACTGAACTTCTCCGCTTCCTAAAGTGAGAAGAGCTTGGCACTCCCAGGGCCCATCAAGAGTTAGAGAGAGCAGTACAGCTGAAAATAGAAAAAAAAAAGGAGCAAAGCCCAACCCAGCAGGAGGCTGGAGCCCTGAGGCTGGGAGTAGTCAAGGTACTTTTGAAAAACAGGGACACCTAATTACTGAATTTCAGTTGCTTGCTTTGTTGCTATGAAAAGCCTGACCAAGGAGCTTCCATAAGCCTTAGGTACAGACACGGTTCTAGTGTGATTGATTGGCCGGGGGAGGGAGGGGCATTAAGGAGGGGGTTGGATCCACATCTGAGTTGTCATGGTGTGGGACCAAAATTGGGACGTGGGACAGTAAGACAACCCCAACCTTGAGCTAATTCAGCAGAAGGATGAGGGTGGGAGGGGGGAGGGAGTGATGGAGAATCCCTGTGTGACCATGTGAACAAAAGTCCTTCAGGAGTTCACAGAAATATTGGGATCAGGGCTTCTCCAGTTTGTGGATGGGGGTTCCAGCCAACCTTCGCTAGATATGAAGCTGTAGGCTGGCCCTAGACATCTGGGATATATATTTATGTTTATAGGTTTTATTTAAATGGGATTATTTTTGCACCTGCTGTTTTAGATCTTTCTTCAAACTCAGTCCTGTGTCTTATGCATCACGGCTTGCCAATAAGTATGTATCTAACTCACTCTTTTTAATGTCTAGATGGCAAATTATTGGAGAGAAACTAGCACTGTATGTAGCCACTCTCTTATTGATCAGCATTTAGGTGATTTCCAATACTTCTGTGATAACATTCCTCAATTTTCATCTTTACACATACGTTGCGGTGGCTGCTTTAAAAAATGGTCTCAGTTTAGAATACCAAAAAACAAATATCACGTTGTTGAGGTTTTTTTTTTTTTTTTCAGTCTACTGAGAATCGGGTATTTGAAGGCATTACTAACATGCCCAGATGATGCCTGCAGGTCGCAGAAGGTGGTGGTGATGTTAGAAAAAATGACCTGGTTCATTAAGCTGGTGATGGTATAACAGCCTTTTAGACAGCACCGCTTAGCTTGGGAGCGTCAAAGGGATGCAGAACCAACTCTTCTTCCCCTGATTTTGACATTGGAACTGGGCCCGTCTGGGTCTTCAGCACACTCTCACTTCACAACTCTGACCTGTGGCTACCGCTGGGAAGAGTTCAAAGTCTACTGGGGGAAATAGCTTCTGTGTCCCTGAGAAACTTATCCATTCAGGCAAGAAATCACCATTTGGCCTCCATTGCCAATTGCAGGGAATATCAGAGCTGGAAGTCTCCTTAAAGAGTATTTGGTCTGTCTTCGTTTTACAGATGGGAAAATTGAGGCCCATGATCACGCAATTTGGAAGAAAATAATAAAAGCTAAAGTTATTCTTAGAATTTTATATGTATCTTAAGTGTAAAATCTAACAACAACCCTGGGAGGTAGGCATATCTCTAGTCCCATTTTTCCAGTTGCAGAAACAGGGGGAGAGGAGAAAGGGGACTTGAACCCTGGCAGTCTGGAGGGAGAGTCTGCCTGTGAAATCACTGTAGGATGGCTGTCCCCTGGAACTGAGCGGGGAGGGAAGCCAGGGTCTCCGACCCCAGTTTTCTGCTTTGTCCTGTCATGAGGCAGCTCTCGGGCAGTGACAACACATGGAGGGGCTCGGGGGGGGGGCACCCACCTCTCTGTCTAGGTGTCTGTCTGTCACAGCTATGAGCCTGGGGGGACGTTCTAGGTGGACTGCACAAATGAATAATTCAATAAAAGTGAATAATTTCCATGGCAACCTTGCCAGTACGTGACCTGCTCCTATGCTTCCAAGGGCCCGGTTCACCCTAATAAAGAGACACGTTTGTCAGACTACACAGGGTGAGCTGGGATAACACTTTCTTTTAAGGGAGGTGAAATGAAACTAGGTCGGCTGCTGGCAGCGGGGCCAGGGCTTGTAGGAGCCTTGTTTAAACATACTGTCGGCAGGTCGGGGGTTGGTGGAAGGCCCAGCGTGCCTGCCTGCCCTGCTGGGAGAAGGACTGGTCTTTCTGGCTGGGGAGGGATGTAAATATCAGTTCCGGAGAACTCCTGAATCCGGGACAAAGAAAATGCAAATCCCCATGTTTCTCTGCAATTTACAAAAGACACCCAGGCACCAGGGTGCAGAGACCTTTCAATATCCCTTCCTGAGGAGAAGAGGAAACAGAGGCCAGAAAATTGCCTCCTCCAATTTTGCCTAAGGTGACTTAGCTGGTGAGAAAGCTTGGACTCAGACCCAAGCAAGGTGGCCTTTCTACTGTGACCCTGATGCTCTTGAAAAGCTGACCCACCAAGCACATGACATGGAAGTTGAACTCCCGAAGTGAACGGGCTGATCCACGCTATTCACTTTCTCTGTCAGTTTTCCTCTTTAAACCAGTAATTTACATTTATGGGCTGGATTAGCTTGGGAGACCATTGGGATGATGTCTGGGCTTGGAACTCGGTCTGATAGGGGATGGAACTCGGTCTGGGGTGAAGGCACATTTGGGGCAGAGTTGAGGGTTTAGCCTGGGATGAGTGTTGGTCTAAGTCTGAAGCAAGACTGAGACTCAAAGGTCAAGGTGAAGATCAAGGCCAGGGTCAGGGTTGGGCCTGAGACTGGTGGGGTGAAGGCTCAGCCTGTCCTGAAAGAGTTAGAATCTTGTCTATGTAGAACTTGCTGAAAGTACCCAGAGATCCTCGCTGTGGAGGAGTGAGACGCAGGCTGAAGGTCTGAAGATAGATAGAAGGTCCCAAGATAGATAGAATCAGGGATAAAGGAGACAGAGCAGGATGGGAAAGAGGGTACACCAGAGGGCGTGTGGCCCTGCCGACACCTGGATTTTGGCCCGTGAAACTGACTTCAGACTTCCAACTTCCAGGACTGTAAGAGAACAAATGTGTGTTTTCTTAAGCCACCAAGTTTGTGGTAGTCTGTTACAGCAGCCAAACAATCCCTCACCATGCTGTCATCCCGTTCCTCAAAAACGCGCTCACACGTAAGCCTCTTCTTAGGAACCCCGGGCAAGACATCATCCGATTAGGAATCAGGCCCCAGCTTTATGTACACACACAGCCCCGCTCTCTCAGTTCATAGATACTGTTTTTGCACCTGCCCCATCCCCTCAACAAGGCAATCATAGCTGACTCAGAGTCTGCTACGGGACAGGAATCGAGCCCCTGAGAGCCAGGGCGGTGGGAGAAGCAACCTCAGGAGGATGCTTGGGGCAGAGTCAGGACCTGGTGCAGCTATACCCCTGCACCAGTGAAGGTGTGAGTGCCTGTGCTCCTGAGTGGAGGCCTGGTCGTGGGTGTCTGGGTGGGTATACGAATGACTGGTCATTCTAGGACGTACCTGGGAAGCATGGACACCTAGTGCCCACTGTATGCTGTCATGCAAGTTCGTATTTGTCTGCAATGTAAATGTCATCCTCTTAAGTGTAGCTCCCTTATGCAGTACACAACCTGAACAACTGTACAGGGTGGACCTGATGGCAAATCATCTTACTTCTCTAAGCCTCTATTTCTTCTGTAAAATGGGAATCATCCGAGCACCTCTCTCAGAGCACCTCCCTTACCTGAGGATTTGATAATTCATGTGGGTTCTGGAATAAGTACTTAATAAATGGTAGTGGTGCCTGTTGTTGCTGTTACTATTATTTCCATAAAGGTGGCACAGGCACCCTCATGGAGCCCAGCTTTTCAAAATTATTGCCCAGTTACTTAGCTCTTAGTATCCAAAGCTGCTAGTTGGACATTATAGGCCTAAGTTTTCTTCCCCCTCCAAGATGAAGCTTCAAACCTGGAACTTTACTGGGGAGACCACAACTTGTAATCGACCCTGGGGGCCAGGGCGGGGGGTAGCGGGCAGCAGGCAGGCTTTGGGAAGCAGGGTTAGAAGCCCAGGCAAATAAGAGCAGAATTAGGTAAGCGGCATGAGTTTGCTGCCTTTTCAACAGACGCGGGAAGAGGCTTGCCCGAGGTCACTGTCGACTGAAAAAACAAAACAAACTGCACAATGTGAGAGCTGTGAGTTTCGGTTTTATTTGGGGACTTCCTGAGGACTATAGCCCAGGAGACAGCCTCTCAGATAGCTCCGAGGAACTGCTTCACAGCGGGGAGGGCAGTATATTTGTGATTTTGGTGAAGGGGCTACTTGCAACCAAGCGCACCTCTCAGTAGAAAGTTGCTGCTACTCATGAGGAACCGGTGTCTGAGGTAATGGTTGTAGTGTGTTTCCAAGTATGGGAAGAATCCAAGTTCGTAAAAATGTCTCCTGAAGACATCTAACTCTCTGAAGGCCTGTTCTGCCACTTTTCCCAGAGCACAGAGGGCCTCATTCCTGGTTTCCTCCTTGTACTTCTTTCAGGGTGTGTGAAAGGTCAGCGACTGCATGGCTAGTGACTTCATTCTCGTAGAACCAGATGGCGAACGGCGTTTTCTGAGCCGTCATCACACAGCTGGCAAGGTGCAGAGCCACTGTTCACACTCAGACCTCTTGACTCCTGAGCCCTTTTCCTGCACACCTTCCGTAGGTTTTTATGCAGAAGAGGAGGTCTTTCGGTTTTCTGAGACCCAGCTTCCAACGTGGGGGACGGCTCCACACCATTAACGCCCCACTGGTGTCCGAGAAGTCAGCTCAATTCAGACACTACGTACCTGGAGGTGGAATCAGATCCCACAGGTTAAGGGCTCCTGAGGTTAAGAGCTTATTCCTGCAAGACTGCTGGCCCCCATCCCCACCCCACCCCCCACCAGCTTCTGACACGCAAGTCCAGGCTGTTATCTGTGCTTCTGACGGACCGGCTGTAAATCCGAGGCTCCCATGACCTACTCCTTGGGTTTGACTGATTTGCTGGAGCAGTTCACAGAACTCAGAGAAACATTTTACTCACTAGATCGCCAGTTTATGATAAAAGGCTACAACTCAGGAACAGCCAGACGGAAGAGAGGCACAGGGCAAGGTTTGGGGAACAGGCAGCACTCTTTCCAGATCGCCACATGTTCACCAATCCAGAAGCTCTAAAATTTTTACGGAGTCTCCATTACAGGGGTGTGATTGATTAAATCATTGGCCATTGGTGACTGATTCAACCTCCAGCCTCTCTCCCCTCCCAGGAGGTCAAGAGGTGAGACTCTAAATAGATGGTTGGCTCCCGCTTAGGTGAGTTCCAAAAGCCACTCATTAACATAACAAAAGAAACCTTGATCACCCTCTCCTCACTTAGGAAATTCCAAGGGCTCTGGAGCTGCGTGCGAGCCAGGAACTGTGGCTGAAGACCAAATATAAATGAGAAATTCACTTTAGACATCGAAGTGACCAAGTACATATTTCTTTTTTTTCCCCATTAATTAATTAATTAATTTTTACTTTTGGCTGCGTTGGGTCTTGGTTGCTGCGCGCAGGCTTTCTCTCTAGTTGCGGCGAGCGGGGGGCTATTCTTCGTTGCGGTGCGCGGGCTTCTCATTGCGGTGGCTTCTCTTGTTGCGGAGCACGGGCTCTGGAGCGCAGGCTCAGTAGTTGTGGCACACGGGCTTCGTTGCTCCGCGGCATGTGGGATCTTCCCGGACCAGGGCTCGAACCCGTGTCCCCTGCATTGGCGGGCGGATTCTTAACCACTGCGCCACCAGGGAAGTCCCCCAATATATATTTGTTATAAATCACAATTTATAAGGGAAAAGCAGGTGGGGAAAGATCCTGGGAGGCGCCCCCATGGAGGGGTTCCCACTTCAGCTCTTTGGACAACAGCAATGGGAGAATAAAATGAAGTGACAATCAGCGGACGCAGTCTCTCTTTTCCCAATTCAGCGACATCTGCTAGCAGCAAATATCATCATTTCAGGCCGTGGGAGAACTGCTGCTTTGGGCAACCTTTGTCACATCAATGGACGTCTCTCACAGTCCCCTTCTGCCCTGGAAAGACATTGCTTTAAATTACATTACACAGCCAGCTCCCCCCCTCATCCTGGGCATGCATATTTTATTTGACAGCGGCCACCAAATGCTCTGATTTGATTTGGGGCCTTTGCAGCCATTAAGCATAGAGGCTTTCCTCTTTTATCCCTTTATGGGTCAGCTCCCAGACTGGGATAATATTAATAGTGAAAATAGTAATAACTGATATTGACCAAATGCCAACTCCGTGCCCAGCACGCTGCTAATCTCTTTATATCTAATATTTCATTTCATGCCTATAATCACTATGTGAGGCTGATATCATTATTATTCCCATTTTATAGGTGTGGAAATAGAAGCTCAGAAAAGTTCAATGATAGAGCCAGGGCTCCAGGGTGGTCTCTCCAACACCAAATGTCCATTTGTTTAATATGCTGCCTCTCTTGCCCTGGGGATTGAGGGTCTCAGAGCCCTTCACTGAGGGTCACCTGCCTGACAGACCCACAGACCAGACCTGTATCCAAAAACCCAGCTGCAAGCAGTGGGTGCCCATCAAGAGGCCCAAGTCGAAAGGCAGTGGTTCTCCACCAGGGATGATTTTGTCTCCCAAATTTGGTAAGAGGGAGTCAATTTTGTTTTTTATGTCTTGGGCTTGGAGGGGGGTGGTGCTATGGCATCTGGCGGGTAGAGGCCAGGGAAGCTGCTCATGTCCTACAGTGCACAGGGCAGCCCTCCCAGCAAGGAATCATAGATTCCAAAATGTCAGTAGTGTTGCAGCTGGGGAGGCGTGCAGGGATGGTGCAGGGATGGAGACAGAGGGTGTGATTAGGAGAACAGGGGCAACCAAGTATTCTGCAGACACACAGTCATAACAGGTGCTTTCCTCGTGCTCACTGGGTTCCAGGCAGGACTCTTGAGTACTTTTCATAGCCCGCTCACCCACTCCTTTCACTCTCAAAGCAACTCTGGGAGGAAAGGGTTATTTTTAGCATCCCCATTTGTGTCTTTCAGCTTCTGGCGTCTCTAGGCGTTCCTTGGCTTGTGGCTGCATCGCTCCAATCTCTGCCTTTGTCTTCCATGGACTTGTCCTTTGTGTGTCTGTGTCTCCTCTTCTGTCTCTTATAAGGACACTTGTCATTGGATTTAGGGATAATCCAGGATGATCTCATGTTGAGATTCTTAATTTAATTACATTTGCCAAGACCCTTCCCTCCCCCAAGGAAGGTTACATTCACAGGTTCTGGAGGTTAGGACATAAACACATCTTTTGGGGGCCACTAGTCAACTCACTACGGGTCTGATGCCTACATCATTGAAATGGATTATAAATGTAAAAGCACCAAGCCCTGGAGATAGTTGGTAAATCTCAGATGACTCTAGGAGGTGTGGGGCTTGGTGTGTGGTCAGGACTTGGTAATTATCTGCGGAAGAAATTGCACAGAAATTGAATGGTACCGTTACACCCTGTCCTGAGGGAGTGGCAGGAGGCCTAGTTTATTCAGTGCTTTGGACCCTGGTTATGTGATTCCGTTTGTGGTCTCTTGCATCAGGCTGAGGGTCTGAGGTTAGAAGTACGGTTTCTTCATCTTTGCCGTAGCCCGGTCCCCCACCCACCCTGTGAGTGGTTCCAAGACCCCAAAGGAGGCACACAGACTCCCCAGACCCCAGAGTCACCCTGAATTGGGGGAGGCAGGTTTGCAGATCCGCCTTTCAACGCCATCTTTGGGAGTGATGGTTTTTGGTGCTGTTTGCCCACCAGTCCACCCTCCACGCTTCCGGGCACGTGGTGGGGTCACACTCCCGGGCTCCCTTTGGTTGGATGCAGCTGTGTGACTAGTTCCGGCCAATGAGTTTGAATGGGTGTGATGTGTCTCAGTTTGGGGGTGGGACATTTAAATGCTGGTGCAAAACCCACGAGGGGCCCTTTTCATACACGCAAAGCTCCAGAAAGTGGTTACCCATCAGCTTAGGTCTCGAGGAGGAGGGTAGGGAGCACAGTGTCTAGACGGTCCTGACGTACAGGGCGTGCAGGTGAGATATGTACCTTGGTGGCCTAAGCCGTTGAGATTCCCAGGTTGTTTGTAGCTGCAGCATGACCTGGCCTCTCCCCAGAGTGACACCCTGAGGAAGGGAGAGAGTGTGGGCTGGAACGTGCCCAGGAATCAGTGCAGGGGAAACGCCGACCATATCAGGGACCCTGCATGAGATGTGGTTCTTAGAGGACACACTGCGCTCTGCTCCCCTGCCGGCCCTTGGTGCTGTGGGATGGGTTCACAGCCCGGGGGCCCAGTGGAAACCTGTCCTTTGGATCCAGGTGAGTCTCAGGGGCCCTCAGGGAGGGAATGTTGCAAACTGCTACTAAGGAAGGATTCCAGGCCCAAAAGGAGTCGTGGACTTGATTTTGATTCTTTGGGTTTCAAAAATCATCTCTCCAAATGCAATGTGCTACTCTCCTGGGTTTGATCGTGAAACAGAAAAAGGGCATTCGTGGAGACGCTGGAGACATCCAAATAAATGTCTGTAGTTCAGTTTTGTACCAGTGTTAACGTCTCAGTTTTGATAAATGTACCCAGATTACACAAGGTGCTTTTAACATCAGGGAAGCTGAGTGAAGGGAGCTCTCTGTGCCGTCTCTGCAGCTCTTCTGTAAATCTAAAATTACACCCGAATAAAAATTGTGAAAATAATCTCTTGCTGCTTAATTGATTCTTTTGGGAATAATGAAAATGTTTAGAACTAGTTAGAGTTGTTGATTGTACAATACTGGGAAATGTACTAAATGCAAGTGAATTGTACTCTAAAGGGGTTAATTTTATGTTATGTGAATTTTTTGCCGCAATTAAAAAAAAAAAACTCATAGGGAGGAAAACAATAATAGAGCAGTAATTAATACCATCGGTGTTTGGGGTCTGTATAAAGCCTCAGACTTAAGGATAGCTCCAGACTTCCGTCTTTTCCATCATCTTCTTTGGTCTGTTCTCCCAAGTACCACGTCCTCCCTCCCTCTCTCCATATCCACTCCTAAGCCAGAAGCCCTCCCAAACCGCCTCCTCCTGGCTCCTCTACACTCCCAGCAAGTCCTATCTGCATGTCTGTTCGTTCTTCTCACAGAGAGAGAAAAATAGTAGCAGTAATAATAATAATGACTACACTCACCACACACCAGTCATGGCGTTAGGCTCTTTACACGTATCAGCTCCCACGCACCTATGGTCAAGTAATCTCCTCTACAAAGGAGGCAAGACAATGGTGGAAAGACAGCCTCTTAAGTAAGTGGTGCTGGGATAACCGGACAGCTACATGTAAAAGAATGAAATTAGGGCTTCCCTGGTGGCGCAGTGGTTGAGAATCCGCCTGCCGTTGCAGGGGACGCGGGTTCGTAGCAGGCTCCTGCAGCAGGGAAGGCTCCTGCAGCACCAGAGGATTCTCCAGTGCTTCTCTAGCTTCTGCTTGAGTTCCTCTAGTAACTTAAGAGTCCTGTATTTAAGGACAGTCTATCCAGTCTCTTCAATAAGAGATGCTGGGAAAACTGGAACATGTGAAAGAACGAAATTAGAACATTTTCTCATTCCATATACAAAAATAAGCTCAAAATAGATTAAAGACCTAAGTGTGAGACCGGACATTATAAAACTCCTAGAGGAAAACATAGGCAGAACACTCTCTGACATAAATCGCAACAATATCCTTTTTGATGTGTCTCCCAGAATAATGGAAATAAAAACAAAAATAAACAAATGGGACCCAAGTAAACTCAAAAGCTTTTGCGCAGCAGAGGAAACCATAAACAAAACTAAAAGATGACCCACAGATTGGGAGAAAATATTTGCAAATGATGTGACCGACAAGGGATTAGTCTCCAGAATTTACAAACAGTTCATGAGGCTTAGTACCATCAATACATAGATCAGCTGATTTCATGAACAACCCTGTATGTTAAATACAGACAGACCTTCTGGGTACTGCAGGTTCGGTTCCAGACCACAGCAATAAAGCGAATATTGCAAGTCATGAATTTTTTGGTTTCCCAGTGCATAGAAAAGTTATATTTATGCTATGCCATAATCTATGATGTATGCAATAGCGTTATGTCTTTTTTTTTTTTTTTTTTTGGCGGTACGCGGGCCTCTCACCGCTGTGGCCTCTCCCGTTGCGGAGCACA
>NC_041227.1:90602911-90617210 GCF_002837175.3 Physeter macrocephalus | reverse complement strand
ACGTGGGATCCTCCCGGACCGGGGCGCGAAGCCGGTTCCCCTGCATCGGCAGGCGGACGCGCAACCACTGCGCCACCAGGGAAGCCTAGCGTTATGTCTTTAAGAAAACAACGTATATACCTTAATTTAAAAAATACTTCATTGCTAAAAAATGCTGAGCATCATCTGAGCCTTCAGCGAGCCATAATCTTTCTGCAATAGTAACTGCAAAGGTCACTGATCACAGATCACCAGCACAAATATAGTAATAATGCAAAAGTTTGAAGTATTCTGAGCATTGCCAAAATGTGACACAGAGACATGAAGTGAGCAAAGGCTGTTGGAAAAGTGGTACCGATAGACTTGCTTGACAGAGGGTTGGCACAAAATTTCAATTCGTAAAAAATGAGGTATCTGCAAAGCACAAAATAGCAAAGTGCAATAGAAGGAGGTATGCCTGTACTATTGTTAATCTCATCTTGTAACTGTAGAAGCAGAGAGTTGGAAAGGTTAAGCTCCTTCAGGTCACCCGGGTGGTAAGGAGGAGAGCTGAGGTTTGTTTTGTTTTGTTTTGTTTTTAATATCTTTATTAGAGTATAATTGCTTTACAATGGTGTGTCAGTTTCTGCTTTATAACAAAGTGAATCAGTCATACGTACACATATGTCCCCATATCTCTTCCTTCTTGCGTCTCCCTCCCTCCCACCCTCCCTATCCCACCCCTCTAGGTGGTCACAATCACAAAGCACCGAGCTGATCTCCCTGTGCTATGAGAGCTGAGATTTGAACCTAAGCCATCTCACTCCAGAGCCTGGGGGTTAAACACTGAAGGGAGAGTCCACATTCACCATCCATGGGGATACAATTCCTCCTCCTAGAACCAGTTGGGTCGACCAATGCTAGTTTCTCATTCGCTACCTCATTAATTCATCGAGCACTTTTTGAATGCCTACTATGTGTCAGGCACTATGACAGGTAGGCACTGGGGTTCCAGCAAGAATGTGACCTTGTCCCTGACCTTGTGGAGCTTATAGTCAAGTGGGGGAGACGGACAATAAATAAACACTGAGCGTGAAATATAAGTTGTAACACATTCGACGAAGGAAGAAATCTGGTTCCACGGTGGAACATGATGGAGGGGACCTGATTTAGATGGAGAGGTCCCAGCAAAGGAAGGGGAGTAGGGGTCAGCCAGATGCACAGTGGGTAGTTGGGGGAGGATTTCAAGAGAGAGAACAGCCTGGGTGAGAGCCCCAAGATGGGCACCTACTTGGCTCTTTGAGGCCCTGGATGAATGGTATGGCTGGACCTGGAAAGTTCCAGAATAAGAAAGCAAAGATCAGGCTGATGAGGCAGGCAGAGGCCAGATCCTCAGAGTCTGAGGGGCTGAGGTGAGGCACTGGGATACTCTGTTCCAGCAGAAAGTGCTGGCCTATGACATAGTTGGGAAAGATGAGACTGAAGGAACTTGGAAAATGCCTGAAGGTAGCCCGGAGCACCTGAGTTCATCCACCTGGAAGGTGCTGGCTCCCCTGCACCACCATCACCACATGGAGGCTCAGGACGGGGCCCAGGAGAGAGACGCTTTATAATAGAGGCCTCGGTGGAAGAATAAGGGAGAGGAAAGCAGAGATGGGGAGGCCAAGACGCCATCTTGGTATCTCCCCCTTGGTGGGACAGGAGGCATCATCTGTGCAGATGAGGTCCAGGAGGAGGAACAGATTTTGGAGATTTCAGAAACGAGATGACCTCAGTGTGGGACATTCAGATTCTGGGATACCAGCGAGACACCTACCTGGTCCCGCGGGCCACTGGGAATGTGAGATTGGAGTTAGAGAAAGAAGGCAAGGATGGCACGAGAGTGGAGAAGTCAGCAGCCTAGAACTATGGCGAGGCCTTGGGGACGGAGGTAAGGGAGAAGAGAGAGAGAGTTTAGAGAAAGGCGGGGAAAGCTCTGAAAAAGCAATTTGGCGAGCACCTAGGCTCAGGTGCCTGGGGAGAAAGGGGAGCTGGTGAAGGAAAGGGAGGCAGCGCGTGAAGAGAGGTAGGAAGAGGACCAGTCGTCCGTGACCCAGAATCCAAAGGCAAGTGGAGGTGACTGCTGCTCTCAGACATTGTCCAGGCGCGAGGGTGCAGTTAGACTTGCTAGGGAATATTGGAACACAAGATGGAGATGGTAATTTTAACGCATTGGTGGCGTTGGAATGGAGATTTCAAGGGGTTGAGGAGGAAATGTGGTGAGAGGAAGTGGAGGTGGTGAGGGTAGAGATTCCGCAGGATAGGATGGCAGGTGGTTGGGAAAGGCTGTCTTTGGGATGGAGGAAATCTGAGTGGTCTGAGAAATCTGATGGTCTCTAAGAGGAGGAGCTAGAGTAGGGGTGTGGGTGGGGTGAGGATAAATGAGGGGAGAACCCCAGGCTCTGGCCGGGAGGTGGACATGTTAGTGGGGGGAGTGAGAGGCCTGCTCAGTCAGCGGGTTGGTAGGTTTGCGGACCATCCCCAGCAATGCTGTGTCACTGCGGTGTGATCCAGAGGGGGCAGGCAGTGGAGAGTCTGCAGAGCGTGGGCTATGAGGCTGTAAGTCAGCAGCTGAGGGCGTCTGGCTTTGGGTACCTCCACTCCCCAGGGAGCAGGCACAAGCAGGTCTTAGACCCTGGGATCCCAGACCTTTAATTCTCTGAAAGACCAAGAACGGGATAGCCACGGTAGAAAGAAATGTGGAGGGTTAGGAAAACTACGTTTGCTAAATGAGGCCCTGAATACTTCTGTGAGTCTTCCCAAGTTATCCTCACCACATCTCTGCACAGGAGATGGGAAAGAGGAGTCTTTATGAGACCAAACGGCAGAGCTGAGTTCAAGCCCAGGGAGGTCAGAATCCAAAGCTCACGTGCACTCCCCACACGGTGCTGCCTCCAGGACACAAAGGGCTCCGGCGAAGAGAGCATGGTAGAAACATCCAGTCACCTGTAATGAGGTGACGTTTAGATCAAGGTGAGCTCTCCGTGCCCCGACAGGCCTGACTTCCTACTCCGATGAGCAAAACAGTCAGCTCATCTCACTTTTACTGTTGGGCCCCTGGCTTCCAAAGACCGATCAGCTTGGGGGAAACTGAGGCAGGCTAGCCCTTTGTCTTTAAATCAGGAGGCTAATCTCCTTGGAACATGTTCAGGCTGGCCATGCTGGCCCGATGGCGGGCTCCCTTTCTCCTGTCCCAAGTGCCTGATGGACCCAGGAAGACAGGGGTGAAGCCTGACTTCCAGACCGAGTCAGCCAGGAGGAAGCAGCCCTCTTCCGACGGGATGTGTGGCATTAAACAATGAGTGCATCATCTCCTAGTCACATTACCTCACCCCAGGGGGTGTTTCCTGCCCATTATCACATGGTGTGGTTGGCTGGATCTCCATTTGTCACAGCAAACATCAGGCATGTGGTAATGGTCCCATAAAACATGCCCTGTTGGGTCTTAATGTCTATTTAATGACACCTGCTATGCTGCTCTGAAGGCTCCCATAACTGAGCTCGCAATGGGAGAGGAGGGGCTGTTAGATTTTGGAGAAGGAGAGTTCTCTGAATGACAGGCTGCCTCTCCCCGGGGGGCTGATGCCCTGCTGGGATGGGTGTGGGTGGTTGATGTGAAATCACAGGGTTTAAGCAGGAAGGATTTTAGGAGATGAGCTGGTCCGAAGCCCTCCTTGTTCTAATGGGAAGGCGAGCAAGCTGAGGCCCGGAGGGAGGAGGGCAGAAATGATGGCAGTGGGGACGGATGGGATATCAAGTTTGATTTATTTTCAAGCTTTTCCCAACCGTTGATTTATGTTCAGGATGAAACCCAATCACTCCATTTCCTATTTGGGGAGGGCAAGAAAAACGGAAGCTGTGGGACCAGGAAATACCGAGGGAGGGGAATTTATTTCTCACCTTCCCAAGAGTTGGAAATCTCTCACCCCCTTCCTTCCCTCCCTTCTTTTCTCCCTCTCTCTCCCCTCCCTTCCCTCTCTCTCTCTCTCTCTCTCTCTCTCTCTCCCTCCCTCTGTTCCTCTTTCTACATCTCCTGGCCTCACGCTCATCCTCAGGTAGGGAGAGGCACAGGCGGTCCTAGAGGAAAGAAGGGTTTGAACAGGAAAGTAGAGAGAGATTTCACTTCCCCTCTATGTCAAAATCTTATCCTGGGAATGGTGGCCGTTCACAGAATGCTTAAAATCCATTCATTCATTCATTCATTCGCCATAGACTGGGCTCCGAGCTGAGATGCTTATTATGCTAGACAGTGTTTTCCAAAGACAGCTGCTCCAATGGCTTCCATCCCACTCGTTCTGCTATAATGAGACCTCATCAGGAGGTGTAGTCTAAGTCCCCTCTGAATCTCTGCTGGCCTGTGACTCACTTGAAACCAGTATGATGTGGTTGGAGATAAACATTGCATGATTTGTGAGGTCATATACAGCTTACTTCTGGTCTCTTGGGACACTTGCTCTGGGGGGGGCCAGCCACCTTAGGACGTCGGACTAGAGAGGCTACACACAGACCCTCCAGTCAACAGCACCATCTGAGCACCCAGCGAACAGCCAGCATGAACTGCCAGCCACAGGAGGGGGCCATCTTGGACTTTCCAGCCCAGTCAAGCCTTCAGATAGATGACTGCGGCCCCAGCTGCTATGTGATTGCAAACTGCCTGAGAGACTCCAAGCAAGGACTGCCCAGCTGAGCCCTTCTGGAATTTTTGACCCACAAAACTGGGGGCAAAATAAAACGACTGTTGTGAGCCTCTAGGCTTGGGAATAATTCATTACGCAACGGTCAGTGGAAAACTTCCAAGGACGAATAAAACTCAGCCCTTGTGCTTGACAGCTTCACAACTTCATTAGAGATCGGGGACTCTGTGATCACTGCCCAAACTATGACATGGTGGGTGCTTTAACACAGGAGCACACATCGGAGTTTGCCAGACAGTCAGGGAGAAATGCCATTCAGTGAGGAAGGGGTGGCATGTGGAATGGCAAGGAGGCATCACAGGAGGCCAAACAGGTGCTGTGTTGATGCCAGGATGGGTAGCTCCAGCACACCCTCTGAGGCGTAGAGCAGTGTACAAGGGGCTACTCGGAACCACTGGTTGAATTTAGTGCATCTTCCTAGAATATGAATTAAGCCCATTAGGAAGTAAGTTAAAACATTTTCATGTTAAAACCAACAAGAATATATTATAAACTAAAAATGCAAACGCTACATGATTTTTTTAAGGATTGAATTAGAAAAGTTCAAATAAATTTCGTACCTTTTCAGGTCTTGCTGAAGCCTCCAGGGAGGTTACAGGCTGCTCAGAGGCCCTTTGATGGAAACTTTGAGGAACTCCGTGAAGGAGAGGGGTTGCCCTCAAGAGGTTTGCATCTCGGGGTGTGATATAGCCAGACCCATTTAGAAAGATTTCTCTGGAAACAACTGGGGAAGATGGTCTGGGCAAGATCGAAAGCAGGAGTCCTATTGAGAGCCTGCTGGAATGTCCAAAGTAGAGGCTTCGTGGAGTAGGAGGAGTGAGAATAAGAAGAGGGGTCCACTTGAAAAGACCTTTCAGACTTAGAGTTGACAGCACTCCTATCCAGCCTTTCCGGTCTGGCTTGGATGTCTCTTTCTCCAAGAATTTTCCATCTGGTCTGGATTAGAAGCCGTCCTAAGTGGTCTGACACCTCCCCGTGTTCTCACCATGGCACCATCTCACGGTGTGGTCGTACCATTAACAAGACTAAGGGCATTTAGTGAATGCTTCCCATATGCCAGGCATTTTACTTGTTTGCAGTTAGGAATTTGTTCACCTGTGTAGAACAGAACCCCTTCACACACACACACACACACACACGCAAAGACTGACTTCAGCAAGCAAGTGGCCTAAGCAAGAACTACTCCTCCTATGACGAGTCTGGAAGTAAGTGGAATAGAGTTTATGCAGGTGTCCAAGGATATCATTTGGAAGTCAAGTTCCTTCCCGTTTTCTGCTCCACCATCCCAAGCATGTGGTTTCACCCTCAGAGTCTCAAAGTGCTTGGATGTTCCATATATGTGTTTCTGAGAAGAAGATGAATGAAAAGTGTCTCTCATGAAACTCTGTCCTTTTATTCAGGAAACAACGCCCTTGCCAAGACTTCTATCTACTTCTCACTGGCTAGAACGGAGGCACATGCTACCATAGCTGCCAGGGAGGCTGGAAAGTTGAGTATTCTGGCAGGATGCCTTGTCATTCCAACAAAATCAGGGTTCTCTTAGTAAAAAAAGAAGGGGATCATGAATATTGGGTAGGCAACTGGCTGTGTCTGCCATACCATGTGCTAATTTCTTTAATTCTCACGATAATCCCATGATGTACTTTTTGTAATTTTATTATTTTTAATTATTATTTTTATTATTTTTGTAATTTTATGGATGAGGAAGTTGAGGGACTGGGAAGTTAGGTGAATTTTTTTTAAGATTACATAGTCAGTAGGAGGAGCTGGAAATGGTAAACTCCTATGAGACTGTAAGTGACCTGAGGACAGGACCATGTATTTATTCTTTTACTTGCATTCCTTTATCCCCATCACCTGACAGAGTATTAATTGGTTTGATGACTGATTGGGTGCTTTATTGACAACCTAATAAAAGTCTGTACTCATTTCATAGCTGGCTTCCCTGTCTTCCATCTCATGACAATGGAAAGAGAGATCAGAAAGAAACTCCATCCTGACGTGCTTTCCTCTTGGCCAAGGTCAGCTCAGATTTGGTACAAGGACTAAGGTGTGCCGACTGCCAGCCCATGCTTGGCTGAGCACACCAGGACTTAACAAGGTCTGAATTGTTTCGAGGAGTGTTTTTAACAAGTTATAAATGTATTTCACCAAGTCCCATTGCTGTATATAATTGATGCAGCTGATGGAAAGCAATCATGATCCTGTGAATCATTTGTGTCTGTTTACAAGTACATTTCATTCCCCATCTTCCAGAACAGATGTGCAAAGCAAACTTTAAAGGAAATGTATTTGGTATTGACATATGGTCAGACTACCTTGCATTCCACTTCCTCACTGGCTCATGTGATATGTGAAAAACAAAAAGGCAAGCTCATAATTACTATAGATTTTATTTTTTAAATACCCACAGATAATTGCTTTTAAGTATAAACAAGGGCATTTGCAACAATGATTACTTTATCTCCACTTGGTTTGTTTTAGGATAAGAAATATGGCCGACACCTTGGGATGTAATTATTTGCTTTCATGTCTGTCTCTCTCACTTAAAGAAATGGAATGCATCTCATTCCAATTTATAACTTTGCCTTACTTGCCCCCCATTGCCCTTGCTAAGGCTTACCACAAGTCTCCATTTATTGAGTGTATGAACAAAATGAATAAAGGAATAAACCTTCTGGAAGAAAAACTGAAAACCCTGAAGGGGAAGATTTTATTGCTTGTAGTGTTTGAGGTTGTCTAACAGTCTATATGGCAGTTGGACTTAAGGAGTGAGAGTAGAGGACTTGAACTAGTGAGGTTGTATCAGTCAGCTAATGGTATAGTAATGCTGCATAACAAACCACCCCAAAACTCAGTGGTTTAAAACAATAAGTATCTATTTTCACAATCTTGGATCTGCAGATTGATTATAGTATGGCTGATCTAGGGTGGGCTCAGCTCCAGGCTACAGGGTAGACTCAGGTCTTTTTCACATGTGATTCTTCTGGGGCCCAGTCAGAAGTGGCAGCATCTATCTGGCACATAATCTTCTCAGGTGTATCACTGGAGTACAAAAAGCGAACTCAATTACACAAGAACATTTCAGGCCTCTGATTGTGTCACATTACTAACATCTTATCGACAAGTCATATGGTCCACCCAAAGGTCAAGGAGTGAGGAAGAACATGAGGCCGTGGAAAGGGCATGCAAGTAAAATTTATTACAAAGCAGTGAAGAGTTAGAACCAAAAATTCAGTCTACCACAATGGAAGCTGTAGGAGTAAAGAGGAGAGAACGGATAAATGAGGTGACAGGCAGAAAGAATAAATAGAAGTTGGGAGCAGATGGGATGTAAGTGGGGAGATCAGGGGGAAAGTCTATGATACATCTAGGTTACTGAGTCAAGATTTTAGTACCATGAAAGGGTAAGAACCACTACAGTAGGCTGGGCATTCCCTAGCTCGGGACACTTCCTAAGGCATCTCAAAGATCTTCCAATGTAAACATGTCATAGTGGCACATAACTTATCCTGTAAAATTGTAATTTCCTAAGAGTTATTAGGTCTGTTGATGAGAGTAGAGACCGAAAAGCAAAGTGGAGGTAAGATGGTGGTCAGGTAAATAGCCCACCCTGTATCAGCCGTGTGACTCCTTCCCCACCCCAGCCAGCTCACTCCTCACGCCCCTGCCACCTTCTGCCCCACAGGCCCCGCTTTTCTGATGTGACCCTCACCAGCTCGTCAATGATTTTCTCCATGCTAAGTCCAACGGACACCTGACAGCTCTCCTTTTAGTTCTCTACACCATGTGACACTGTCAACAATCCCCTTCCTGAAATTCCCATTCCCTGGGATTCTGCTTTGTAATTCTCATTTGCATTGCTCTCCTATCTCCCCGAACATTTTTTTCTCAGTCTTTTCCTGGCTCTTTCAAATTTTCCAGGAGGGAAATTTTGGCGACACAGATAGAGAAAAGAAGTAGTTGGCGGTAAATAGTCCAAAATTTTTTTGCCTTGGAAACAACTAGAGCCTGATGCTAACAGTGCCTGCCGTGACGTGGAATTGGATGGATGGTAGGCTCATCTGGGGCCTCCTGCCTCATTTGAACAGTGACCCCCACCCACACCTCCCGCCGCCTCCAATAATAAATTCAGGCACGAGCTCAGCCAGTATTGGCCACATCAACATTTCTGACCCCCTTCTGAGTTTCTGAAGGGAGGTTTCGTAGCTAAATCATCTGGGTCTCCCACATAGCCCTAGCACGGGGTCTGGCACGTAGCGGGTGTGTTCTACTGATTGTGTCAAGTTAATACCTATCACATATGCAGAGGGGAAGGGGCACAGCCATGAGTTACAGAGTTAAAAATCTGCTTCTCCCACTTCACGACAACCTTCAACCTATCTTTCCACTCCGTCTCTCCTCCCGTCACCCGTCCGTGCTCCACTGAAATTGCTCCCGTGTTTGTCCGAATGGCCATCCACCTCCCCACCCTCTCCCACCCCTTCAGCATTCAGCTCAAACGCCGCTGCTTCCGTGAAGCCTTCGCTGATTTTCCAGCCGGAAGCAACCGCTTTGCCTCTGAACTCCAGTAGCCCTCTCTCTGCATCTCTTCTGGAGCATTTTTTTGACTGTTCACCGTGTGTCATGTTACTTCTTTCTGCTGCTTATGTATTTCCTTACCTGACTGCCCATTCCTTGTCATGGGGAATTTGGTCCAAGTTTTGCTTTTCCCCAGTATTTAGCTAATGATTCGAAAAGAGTGGGTCCTCAGTAAATCTTTCGGTAATAAACAAATGGGGGTGGGGGTGGCAATCTGGGGAGAAATCTGATATGTTCTTGAAAACTCCTCTCTCAAGCTTGTAGTTTTGGAAGAGAGAAGAGTAAAATCAGTTTTTATCGAATCTGTCTCCTGTTTGCAGAATTATTTTGTGGTCTCATTCGCTGGGCCAATTATCTTTATGAAGATGAATTACGACAGGCGAGAACTCACTTGCCTGGATTACTGTGTGCTAACTGTGTAATTAGCGGCCAGCGTCTAGGAGGGGAGTTTGTTGGATATTTCCATCAGAAAAAAAAAACAAAACAACACATTATGATCCATAAAAAACAATGAGCAATGATAATTTCATTTTTATTGGTCATTTAAAAACATTCACTGATAATTCTCCCCCTGTTTAACAGGCATATGTTTGCTTCCTTCAAAATATATCCATAAAATTGTTGCAAAAAAACAACCACTCTTACATAATCGTTCAGCCTTCTCCCATCATGAAACCTTAATGAAAGATTTTCAAAGATGGAAAGTGTAGAGTTCAGCAAGGGCATTAAACAAGTGGTACAATTTACCCTGAATTAACAGGTCTTTCCCAAGAATCTGGCTTGGGCCAGGCCCCAGATGAACTACTGCATTGTCCTCAAGCCAAGAGACTTTTCACACCTGAGGGGGTTTATCCTCTGTTTTGCCTTTGAATTAGAACTAGAAGAGTCCTTGTCACTAGTATCCCTTCCTTTCCATAGATAATCAAGAGGGGACTCCAGGTCCTTTCAGGGTAACTGGACTCCAGGGCCAGGCCACAGGTAGACCCGAAACAGGTGATAATAAATGTTAACTATATGAGCAAATGACCCTAGGCTGGCTGGCTTGCTGGATGAATGAATGTTGGATGGATGGATGGATGGATGGATGGATTCCACTGAATTGGATGGGACTTCCCATATCCCATTCCTTGTGGTTCTTGCAGAGACTATATATATATCTCACTGCCATTGGTTCCCAGCTCTTATGGAAAGAGAACCAGAATCTTGAGCTCCCAGGGAGCTAGTTACAGCCTCTGGATCCATCTCTCAGGTTCAGAAAGGAAAACGCTTTCATGTGTTTCCAAAACCACCCTAGGAAATTGTTTCAGTCTTCCTAAGTAGAAATTCAGTCCTCTGTATGAAATGTGTATTCTTTTCCTTCTTGTTCCTTTTGGCTCTGCAACTTTGTTTTCTGACCCCCGTCAGATCCTTGGCCTCTAGGTTCACTTTCCTATCATGTGCAAGGCCAGAAAATCGCCATGGATGAAAATGGAGATTGAAAATCCAATTGGAGGCCTCTCAGAGGGAGGAAGCTCAGAGACCTTCCGGACATGCTGGTTTCTCTCCAGAAACAAGATCCACCAACTGACTCACGCTGTGAAGTGCTGGAAGCCTGACCAGCCTTCTCAGCAGGGGGTGTGTGTGTGTGTGTGTGTGTGTGTGTGTGTGTGTGTGAGTGAAAGTCTGTGTGCTCCCATGTCTCCAGAACTCTTCCTGTGGGGGGGAAGGGGGGAGAAGGGAGGATGGAGAATGCTCTAGGGCTTGCCCCACTCCTCTGAGCATCAGGCAGGGCTGGGTGGCCGCCAGCAGGCCGGTGGGCCACACCCCAGTCTGTGTGTTTGCTCCTGGCTGAACCCCAGGTGAATACGGCTCCTCCCTGAGCTAAGCTTGTCTGCCATGTGCCCACCCAGCTCCCAAGGTGTCTCTGAGACCAAGGCACAGGGTATCCTTCCCACATTCCTGCACCATGACCTCCATCTTGCTGGCACCTGTGTTTCCCCACAAGCAAAGCCCCAGCTGTAGCCTGGTGTCTGCTCTGCCCTGGCGGCTCTCTATCTGCCCTTTCCTTTTGTTTCCTACATCCCATTTGGCTTTCTTGGGCTCTGCAAACACTTCCTGCCTGTACCACTCTCTGACACTATGTAGCAGTCTTCGAACCACTGTTTGTCCCCGGAGGATCATGGGAGGGGCTGTGAATGAGCCAGAGTCACCCACCCGTCCTGTCCTGGGTGCAGCTCTAAGTTCCTGTCCTCCTGGGGGTCGTCACAGCATTGTCCTCTACCCAAAAAGATGCGACATTCTTTTCTATACTCCTTAGGAATATGTCTGGAATGACACCCACTGGTGTGGCTTCTGTAATAAGTGTGTTGATGGAATTTTCCCAAGTGGCAGGGGGGCCACCATTGGATGATGGAGGAAAATGCTTATGATCATTGCTTAGATGCTAGGAAATGCCTTGCTTTAGTCAGAGGAGTGGATAATTTTTCTATATTTGTGAGATTTTTCCCCTCATTACTCATTTGCTCATTGATGTGTTTGATTATTCATTCAACAAACATTTCACAAACACCTAATGAAGCCAGTGGGTCAGAGAAGTTAGCTCGGGAACTGGGCACCCTAGGTTCAAATGCCAGCTCCCTCATTTCCACACAGTTTTTTCAAACCCCCAATTCCTTATCTGCTAAATAGGAGTAAATATAGTATCGGCGTTATGAGGTTGTTTGGGGGATTCAGTAAGATCACGTTTTAAATCCTCCATAAATGTTAGCTACTGTTACTGTCATTGAGGTTGTCATTGTCAGTATTACTTTCAGCCAAATGTCGAGTGGGATGCTGGGGAAACAGAGATAAATAGCAGGGCCCCTGCCCCCCAAAAGCTCACAGCCCAGCTGCAAAGGCTGATATGAAACGTGCCAGGGAGGGTCAGTGGCGGAATGATTGAAGGGGGCTGTGGGAATTGCAGAGCAGAGACCTGTGAACTCTGCTTGGGGACACAGAGAAGGCCACCCGGAGGACGCAAGTCCATTCAAGCGGGCCTTGAAGGGTATTTCAGATGCTAACAGTCAAAGAGGTGAACGAATGACATTCCAGGCAAATGGAAGGCCATGAACATGGGCAAAGGACAGCTAACCGTCTAGGGTAGCTGAGCATCAAATGAAGAGGACAGTCATGTGGCCAGGTTACAGAAAGCCTTGAATGCCAAGCCAAGGCAGGGGTGGGGGGCATTTGGGTTGTATTCTATTGGCCATGGGAAGTGATTCCAGCATCTTAAGCAAAGGAACAATGGGATCTGATCTTTGCCAAGGGTACAACTTGCCATTATAAAAATAAATACGTTCACCTGAGACTCTGAGAAAACTGGCAGGAATAAGCAGCCAGATTTTCGGCGCTTTGCCTGTGTGAGTTAGCTTCCTGCCACAGGCAAGGGGGCCAAGAAGAATGATGTCACGGAGGCTGTGGGATGCCTCGTGCTCTGAGCAGGCAGCCAAACGACGCCTACCAGGCACCGTGAGGCAGGGAAGGTAAACAGGAAGGCATTTAGCACGACACCTAGCCTCCTCCAATCCCTGCGGCCCCAGTGGGCTCCTGGCAATCTGGGGAAATTATAGATGGGACACTGAGGGACAAAGCACATTAGAGCCAGATGGACCTGAGTCTGAATTCTCATTCTGCCGCTTGACCAGCTGTGTGACCATGGGGACCAATTGCTTAACTTTGCCAGGGCTCAGTTTCCTCATCTGTAAAATGGGAATCGTGGTGACCGTTTCACAAGGTCGTGGTAAGGACTCAGTGGGAGAACGTACGGGACATTTTAAGCACAGCGCCAGGTATGCAGTAAGTGCTCATCAAATGGTAGATGTTAAAAGGGGCTTTGGGAACTTTGAAAAGACTCAGCACACAGGCCTTCCCCACTTCCCACCACCCGTTCCTCTGTCAGGTCTTCTTGCAGTTACCCTCTGCCCAGGCTGCAAACTGCCCCAGGACTGGCTGGAGAGGAGCATGAGTGCGAAAGCACAGCTCTCTGCCTTGGAGGGTTTATGGTCAGAGAAAACAAAAGCGTATCATGCATTTTTTCACCACTTTTCTCTTAAGAGGGTAAAATACACATCATACATCTTTTCTTCCCCCCAGAACCTTACAAATTTTAGCTGTAAATGGTAAAACACATCAATGAATTTCCCCATGAATATTTATTGAAATTTCACTTTTAATGCAAAGCCATTTGAAAAGTGAAACTCCAGGGAAAACGCATTTTGTGCAGCCATTGATCTTAAAATATTTACTATGAATATGCTCATCCTAGAAATATTACACACTGCTTTTTATTATTTGTTCTGGATGAAATTGCAGGGATTTAGCCTAGTTGGTGTTTACAAGCTGGACAGTATTGTCAAGATGATCCTCTGGACGGCATTCAGCTAGCTTTCTTTCTAGTCCTTGATTCGTTGGTTTCTAGCAACTGTTCCGTAGGTGTCTCTGGGATTCACAAACGGCTAGTCAATGGGGACTAGAGACACACCTGGAGCAGGTAAGCTCTGAAAACAGATAATTAGAGAAGCATGGACCCTTGAACTGGAAGGAGCTTAGAGGTCATCTTGTCCAATGCCCTCACCTATACATAATGGGCCCTTAAAGATTGGATGCCATTTCTCAACCCATCCACTGGACTGGCAAACATGAGAAAGAGCGATAATTCCCAAAGTCCATGAAGATGCAGGGGAACAAGCATTTTATACATTGCTGATGGGAATATGAATTGTTACAGACTTTTTTGAGAGCAGGCCACCAGTATTGATTAAAATTATAAGTACACACACCCTTTGAACCAGCAGTTGAACTTTTGGGAATCTGTCCTATAGATCTAAAAGCACTCGTATAGAAATGCATATGTAGAGTGATGCTTTTTTCAGCATAGTTTGTAGTGGCCCTAACTAGAAATTGCTTGGATATCCATCAAAAGGGCAATGTGTGAATAAAGTGTTCTCTGATTCTGTAGACTGGTGGTCTCCATTTTTTTTTTTTTTTTTTTTTTTTTTTTTTTTTTTGGT
>NC_041227.1:90602069-90602846 GCF_002837175.3 Physeter macrocephalus | reverse complement strand
ACGCGCAGGCTCAGCGGCCACGGCCCACGGGCCCAGCCGCTCCGCGGCATGTGGGATCCTCCCGGACCGGGGCACGAGCCCGCGTCCCCCGCAGCGGCAGGCGGACTCTCAACCACTGCGCCACCAGGGAAGCCCTCTCTAAGTATTTTTGATTGCGCGTTTAATGATTGCATGCATCTCCCAAATATGGATATTTATTTGCGTGTATGAATATCTTAAGTGTAGGATAAACAAATACAAAATAGAAATTTTAAAAAGATGAGACAAAAATAAAGAGAGATAAAACTTTGAATACTTTTTCCTTGTGCCAGTGGGGTGTATGCACCCTGTTTTGGAGATCCTTACTAGAGAATATCATGCTACCTTCCTAAAAGAGTGAAATTGAATTTTGGGGGCCATCATTTGATTTTGCAAAAATGTGATTATACAATGCAGATTGTTCTTCCTTTTTATCTTCCACTAAATGATGCACTATATTCGTGGATATAGATATATGGATATAGGTATAGAGACACACACACATGCTTTTACATATTCATAGGAATATAGAGAACAGTGTGAATGGATTACACCAGGCTGTCACTATTGGGACTATATTGGGGGCAGGACAGGAAAGTTTGAAAAGAAAGGAAATTGGTGGGAGGGAAGATATAAAAAAGACTATAGCCAAATGGGAAAATGTTCGTCATATAATGCTAAATAAAAAGGAAAGTAGGCTTCCCTGGTGGCGCAGTGGTTGAGAGTCCGCCTGCCGATGCAGGGGACGCGGGTTCGTGC
>NC_041227.1:90588089-90601851 GCF_002837175.3 Physeter macrocephalus | reverse complement strand
AAAAAAAAAAAAAAAAAAAAAAAAAAAAGGAAAGTAAATGTCTACATTAGATTAGGTGCATAACTTTTGTCTTGTGTTTTGGTTTTCATTTAACCTTAATATTCACAGCTACCGTCTCGTCTCCCTCTGGGGTATTTACTCCTAGGTTCTCCTTCTCCCAGGACAATGACATCACCCACTGTTCTCTCTGCAGAGACCTTGTGCATGCCGGTGCCCATGCTGCATGGACCCCATGCTCCCGCGGTTTCATTTCACACACCTGGCAGACAGGCTTGTGTCTCTCAGGCCCAAGTCCAAGTGGCCAAAAGAGAGAATCGGATCACCCCAGCTCAGGTTAGAGAGCCCCAGTGAACTCTGGCTGGGAAGACAAGGTCGTGAGGTTAAACCCAGATGTCACCTCCACCGCCATGTTTGAGTGATAGAGAAGGGGACGGAATCTTCCACAGATGGATGGATGGTTAGTGGCCCGGACAGTTCTGGAGCCCAAATCCTGCAGATCCCAGGTCTGGTGAGCTTTCCCCTCCTCAGAGTTGTCTTATTCTCCACATCCGAGGACTAGCTCAGTGATTTATGGGGTTAGGACATGCAAGAGGTATCAAACAGGGCATTTCTGTGGGAAAATGGCAGAGTAATTCACAGAAACAGAATGTGGGTGTTTAAAGGAGTGAGAAGAGATGCGCGTGTCTCTGGATTACTTCCATCTGTTGTTCTTCTGCAATCAAAAATCTGCATAAAACGTTTCAATTATGGAATCCACTGTCCAGTGCAGCTGTCAGATCTGAGGGTTTGCTGGCACCCTTTGCATCAAACATCCTCTTCCTGGCCCCATGACTTGGCCTGGCCCTGAGCAGCAAAAAACCCTCAGCCCAGGGATGAGAAAGGCAGAGAGAGAAGGTTTGGGCAGAGGGTCCTTGGACGGGGCAGCCATGGTTGGATAAGCCCTGCTTGGTGCTCTGAGGGGCAGGAGACGAAGTCAGGTCCAGGATGCGTCCTCAGTCAGAACTCAGTGGTGTCCGAGATGGTCCCACTGTCCTTGGCTACTGGGCCGTTTGAAGGGAAAATTGAATTATAATCCTAACATGCTTGGTACATCTGAAAATTTGTCATAGTAATTAAATGCTAATAAGGTGAGGGAGAATAAATGGATAGTTTCCTTAAAGATTACACCCCACCACCCAAGGTCGGGTGGAAATGATAAGTAACGCAGTGGTGTAGTCAGATCACTCTGGCTGAATAAATGTCACGATGAAGGCAAGGAATCACTTTTCTATATTTAAACATCTCATTAGCGTCTGTGTCATTCAAAGACGTATTGGGTGGCAGAAAGGTGACATTTAAGGCCTCTCATGGAAAGCCAAGCCCTTAATTATCTGATGGAGGTTGAGGTGGCCATGGAACAGGGGAAGCCTGGGCAGAACGGGGGGTAGTGGATTATGCTAAGAGCTGGTTTCATGGCTGAGCCCAAGGAGTGGACCATCCCATTAGGATGTCTGGCCAGAGTTTTCCTGACTTGTTGGTTCCCTGCCAGGCTGAATGTGGGGACCGGGACAGTTCTCCTTGGTATCAAGAAGTGCTGCCTATGATTATAAGGGAGGAGACGGCAGGAAACGAGCCCTCACCGTTAACAGCGATGTAGGCAGGAGCCCCGCCAGCCTGTGGGTCTAGGGAAGCATTGCTGAGGGTGCTGAGGGCTGTGATGTGGCTCTGTGCTGGGGAGACACCCAGCGGAAGCAGCAGCGGGGCGGACCGTGAAGGGGCTGGCTCAACGGTAGAAGGTCCTCCCCTGGAGTTGGCGGGCAGCTACGAAACGGCTCCCAAATGATCCAACCTTTTGGCATTCATGCCCTGGTATACTCCCCTTCCCTGGATGTAGGCTGAACCGACTGACTTGCTTCTAACAAATACAATACAGTAAAAGTGATGGGATGTGATTTCCAAGATCAGGTTAACAAAAAACTGTGACTTCTACCTTGTTCACACTCTCTTTGGGTCTTCTCACATTCTCACTCTGATGAATCAAGCCTTACGGAGAAGCTCACGTGGCAAGGAACCAAGTGTGGCCTCTGGCCAACAGCCAGCGAGAAACGGAGGTCCTTGGTCCAACAGCCCGTGGCAAACTGAATTCTGCCAATGACGACATGAAGGAGCTTGGGATTGAGCTCTCTCCCAGCTGAACCCTCAGATGAGACCGCAGCCCAGCCTACTTCCTGGTTGCAGCCTCATGAGAGTCCTTGAGCGGGAGGACCCCCATTAAGCTGTGCCTGGATTCCTGACCCAGAGGAACTCTTAGTTAATGAATGTTTCTTTAAAGTTGTGGCTCTAAGCTGTGCCTAAATTTGGTGGTAATTTGTCACATGCTGATAGATAATGGATACAGTGAGCTTTAGACTCTGTAAGGCTGCTGGGTCAAGGAGCTCCAGGCTGCCAGGAGGCACTCTCCTTGCTCTGTCTCTGCATTTCTCACCCTTGCGCCATCTCATAGAGAGAAAGGCTCTACCTCACCTAACTTGGGAAGTGGGGCTGGGAGAGAAACCTTCATCATTTCCTGCCTGAGCCAGGGCATGGGAGTCGGTCCGGGGAGGACATCCCCTCCATCCTTCCCTCTCTTGCCACCCACCCAAACACACTCTTCCTCTTCTATTGCTCTCAGGAGAAAAAGGCAGGGTGAGGGGGTGTTCTGTGTGCTATACCTTGGAGCCTCCAATAGAAAGGAGGTTTTTATTTAGAAGAAAAAAGTTTTGCTAGAGGTTTAATGATTAACTTTAAGGAATGAGCTGCAGATCTGGAGGAGGTAGAGAAGCTCCCTGTCCCAAGGCAAACAAGAATGGCGTCCATCGGCAGTGGAGACTCCCATGGGGGGCACAGGTGGGGATGGCGCCATTAGACCATTTACCTGAACATCCAGGGAAGAGCTTTTGACAAGAATCTTGCCAATTTGTCTCCTGTTCTTCTCTATGAGTCAGGAGCAGATGGTTGACTGAGAACTTATGTAACAGTTCAAAACAACTCTGCAGTGGAATTTGGGGGCTGCCATATTTCTTCACCTTTTTTTTACCTGTAGCACTGAACGCTTATAGATCAATCCAGTCCCCAAGCATCTCAACAAACAGGGGATGAAAGAATTCAACAAGTGTCTCAGCAACATCTCCTCAGCTCACAAATAGGAAGAACAAGGTATTATTCTCCAGGAAGATGTTATTTTCCTGGAAACTCTACAAGCCAGGCGATTTAAGATTTTCACGCATTCTCCTTCCTTCCACTAATGTTTCCTGTGCCTCTTGCATATCAGGTCCTGGGCTAAGGGCTGAGGTTACAAAGACAGATACTGTTCCTGTCTTCACTGGTTTAAAAGCCAGTGAAAAAAATACATAAATATAGCCTTTCAAGTGAATGAAAAAATGTTGGTGAATTGATTATCAAATTTAAAAAAAGAAGGATGGAAGGAATAAACAAAAATTATTTTATGCTAAGAGGATTTTATTTTTCCTCTTTTCCATTTTGGAGGAGACCTGACGAAGACTGGCTTCTCAAGTATCCAGGCTCTTGTCGCTTGTAGTGGTCGCGATGGCTGGCATGTGATTCAAAGGGGTAGCTGTTTGTCAGCAACTGGAGCGCACATCTGCACAAACACATATACATAAACACACAGACTGCTGGGCTCAGGTCCACCAGAGATGCTTAGCTATTAATATCTTGGAGGAGCAGGGCCTTTCCGTTGCCTCGGATGCTTGTAACTTAGGCTGAAAACTCTGGGCTCCTATCTTGTGCCAATTACGGTCCCTCTCTTTAACCCCAGTCCTTGGGAAAGTCCTACTATCTCTGAGCAGATGTTCAAGTACTGGGGATGCTGGATAAATGGCCCTTAATACTGAACTCAGGTGCCCACCAAAGAGTATCTCGGCAAAGAATTAGCAGTGAAATGAATGGAGTCGCTTCCAAATGAGCTGGATGTGTACACTTGCCTCATTTTCAGCAGCTTGCTGAAGAGTTACAGGGATGCAGTACAGGGGCAGTCAGGTGGTTTCGGGGAAGGAGCCCACATTCCGGCCCTGGTTCCCCCACCCATTCTCACAGCCTAACCTCGTAGGAAACCCGTTCCCATTCCCAGTCTCATCTTTCTTATCTGTAAAGTAAAGGATGTGAACTTTGGGCAACTCAGTCTCAGAAACTAAATTTTTCTTCCCCGCAAATGGAAGTAATGTCCACCTCACTGAGGCACATGTGGGGTGACGTCTGTGACACTTTCTGACCTGTAAGAACACTCTTTACTGTTATCGATCATCACTGGCTACATCATCAAGCCATGGATCTGTCTCAACCTGAAAAGAATATTGCAGGTACCGAAGACACCCTGGAAAGTTCATGCATTCAGCTCATGCTTATGCATCCAGCATCAACTGGAATTGCCTTCCTATGTTTTTTAAAAAAACCCCCAAACTGGAATTGTTTTCATTTTTGTTATCAAGATTCCTCATTTTATATAAGCAATTATGTTTGTTATTTGGGTAGATATGCTCGTATTTCCCATGGCAGGGACCCAGATTTCTGCAATGTTTTTGCATAGCAGCTCTCAGGAGGGCCCCAAATCTATCTTCAGTCACCAAAGGGAGCACTGGGGACAGATACACTCACATCGATTTCCTGGGACTCTTGACTCCCTCTACATATTTTCTGGACCTCTGTCCTGCACACCGTATTATGGTCAGACTTTCCAAGGAGAGTTTGGAGATAAGGGCCACATATAACTCCCTTTGTCCCTCCAATTTTTAGCACACAGTAGGGTTAAAGAGGTTAAGACAGAGGAGGGGAACTCTCAGTGGCATCATCCCACCTCTCCGCCAGTGGCAGCGATTCCGCTTTGCCCCAGGCTTGCATGTCCAACTCTGCAAAACCAAAGCGGTAGGGCTAAGCATACCTACCCTCCTTTAAAGGCAGTTTACTGCCCATCAGCTGTTACCTGAACATGTCCCTCGAAGGGGGTCTCACACTCAATCCAAGTAACTTGTCCAAGCATTCCTTCCAACACGACATCATATTCTCCATGAAAGGAGTTACGGTAAATAGAACAGGACCACAGTTTTCTAATCATCACAGATTACTATCCCAGTCCTCTCATCTGTCAGGTGGAGATAATCACATAGCGTTGGTTAAGGATTAAAGGAGAACTTCTAGTGTGGGCTGGGTAGTCAAGAGGAATGATTTTCTCAGGATATGCAGGTGACCTCATAAGGTACTGACTTAAAAATGCTACTTGTCCTGGCTGACGGAGCACAGCTTCCTACTGAGGATTTCACACCCACCCCCATTCCCGTAAAAAGCAACTTCCTAATCTGACAGCTCATTCTTGTCTGAGCCTCCGTCTTTTATCTGCTTCAGCCATAGAGACAGAGAATGTCAGAACCCCAGGGCCTCTCAACCCAAGCCCTTTGTACACAGCTCTGGGTTGTAAGTAACAAAAACCAGACTCAACCCAGCTTAAACAATAAAGGGACTATATTGGCTCATGTAACAAAACCATCCACGGGCAGGGCCAATCACAGGCAAAGCTAGATCCTGTACTTAACAGTGTCACCAAGGACCTGGTTGCCTTCCCTCCTGACTCTCCCTTCAGTTATCAGCTTCATGCTGGGAGTGGTTCCTGCCCCAGGATCGCAAGACAGCTGCCATCAAGACCCAGGATTACGTACTTCCTCGTTCACATCCAGCTGAGTGCATAAAAACATTCCCAGGAAAAGTCTTGAAATTCCATGTGGTTCCATTGCCTTAGCTCATACGACCATACCTGAACAAATCACCGTAGCCAGAGAGATGGGGTGTGGTGTGGGCTTAGTCTAGGTCATGCGTCCCACCCCAGAAGTGACGGTAGAGACAGCCCCAGCGGATCATAACCCGCCCCTGCCAACAGACATCAGGGTCTGCTGGGAAAGGAAACGGGGGAATGAATATTGGGGCAGCAACCAACAACCCTGTTCAGGCCAACTCGGCAAATACCGAGTGGTCAGCAACGTGGGTTCAGACCAATCAATCTCTCCCTAAATGCTAATGAACTACTTCGGAGGCATCACATTTTCAACACCTCCAACAAATTTCCAGCCAAAAGAAATCAAACTTCCGCCCCAAGAATTCTTGCAACCACAAAGGTCAGTCCCAGCACTTCCCTCGCCCCTCTCGAGACCCCCTAAGGACCAAGTAGCTCCTGCTACTTTTAAGGGAAAAAAATGCATTCTGGTATGCAAACATTATCGCATATTCATGCACTCAAAATCTAATTTTAGCTGTAAGAGACTTCATTATAAGATGCTCACATAATTAAGCAGCTTTCTTCCCAGGGTTTGGAAGCCTGTCTATTCTTCTCTCTCATTTACACATCACTGGGATTATCAGAATGAGTTTTAGTTTTTTAAAATTATATATTTTGGTTTGTCCAAACTGATCCACAACGGGAGGTGAAGTCCATGAGAATTACAAGTTTTAACACAGGTTTGTGTCACTCCACAGCCTTACTATGAAAGTTGGAATCTGTAGACAGTCAGGGTTTCCCTGTTCTGGTCTGATTGGTTCCTGATGCACCTGTCACGCTTCTAAATACAGAGCCTCCTTCACTCTGTGGCTGCTTGGGACAGTATCCTCTTTATGGAGAAGCCGAGAGCTACAGATGAGACCTAACGTGGAGAGAGACGAGTGGACTTTCCCAAAAGGACGAATTCCCTTCCTGTGCTTCTCAGGAGCTGGGCGACGGCTGCTGAGAACCAGCCACACACAGGGCCTTAGCACCTCCTCACCCAGTGTCTGGGAGCACGTGCCGGGGGGCAGGTGCCTTGCCGGGTGGACTGACTCTACACCACCTGGATGCACCCTGATCCCATCGTTCCACTCATCTGCGTGCCTGGCTAAGGTGCAAAGGAAACTACAAGGCCGTTTGAGCAGGTGGCCCTCCACCTGGAAGGAGAGGAGGTTTCTGGGTACCTGGCAGCAGGGAACGGACTCACGCATCTACCAGGAAGAACGAGCCGGTGCCGCTGTTCTCCTGACCCCCTGGGGTGATGGGGGAAGCCCAGGGGGCCAGGCCCTGGCTGCAGTGCTGGTCGGTCCTTCAGCTACTCCAGTGCCCGTCACAGACTCCTTGGCATATGAGTCTTCTCCCTGGAGGTCATCTGGGTGGCCAGGACAGTGAGGGCCAGAGCCAGGAAGCCAGTCTCCGGAGGAGGCCAGCTTCCCTATTCTCCATCACTCAGTGCTACGGTCTCCTATGAGACTTTAGGTTTGCTCTGGGATGCAGGTATCCCCTGGCCCCCCTTCCAAGGCAGTGTGGAAGCTCCTGGTGGGTTTCAATGACACCTACAACTCAGGAGAACTGGCCTCATCAGGGGCCGTCACAGACTTGGCCACGGAGCCATGCTGTATCAATAATTGTTTATAAAGACCCTGGCGTTTTGAGCTGAGCCGAGTGATGCTTTAGGAGGATCTAAAACAGCGCCGGCATCAGTGTGGGTTTGGCGGAGCCTCAGGAAGAACTTGGAAGCCACCAGGAACAGATACTCAAGGCCATTCGCTGGCAAAACCGAAGGCGTGGGAGGCTTCCCTCTGAGGAAGGGCAGCTCCGCCAGGCCTCCGGGCCCTGCCTTCCCCACTGGGAGTGGCCCTCAGTTCCCACAGCCAGCCAGGGAGCAGAGGGTCTGACATACCCATGCCCGGCTTTCCCAAACCCCTCACCCCCTTTTCTCCTGCTGATGCAGAGGGCAGACCAGCAGGCCCAGCGCACGCCTGGAGAAGCTGCAGAGGGGCTCAGGGGCTGCCCAAGTCCAGGGCCGCCCACATTCCTCCCTCGCAGGGGTCAGTGTGCAGCCGAGCTCTCCACAGCCCGCCTTGGGTCTCAGCTGTCCTGGGCTGTGCTGCTGGGCTCAACACCACGCGCCAGACCTGAGCCCCCCGGTCTCCGCAGCCTCGTTTCTGAGCCCAAGACGTGTAGCAAAGGGCGACCCGAGAAGGTAATTAGCATCAGCGCCTCTGCCCCTCCCAGGCTGAGCACTCAGTGGCTGTAAGGAGAGTCCCTTTCTGTGTCCCCTCTCTGTCCTCACCCACCCACTCCCATCCTCCTGCTGCACAGCCTCAGAGAGACACACGCCCCACACCCACTCACCTCTTCTGCAAAACGTACAAGGGTTTCCCGAGCCTCTGAGCCTTTGCACATGCTGTTCCCTCTGTCTCCATTACCCTTCCCCTCTGCGTGGCTGGAATAATTGCTACGGGTTCCTCAAGACCAGTTCAGAGCCGCTGTGATGCATCCCCTGACCCCCTCTGTCACTGGGTTTCTCACTCCCATTTGTGACAAGCCCTCCCCAATCCCCACTAGACAGTGAGGGGAGGGGACCTTATGACTCCACCTTCTCAGGAGGCCCGTAGGCTTGTACACAGCAGCGGGCGTCAGCGCCCGGGAGTTCCCTTCCCCTCCTTGGATGAACGAGTGCGAGAGACGTCAGCCTCACAGAAAACAGAGACAGAGGGTGTGACAAAGAGGCCCAGCGACAGGAAGTGGTGGGTGAATAACAGAGAGACAGAGAGGGCTGGGCCGGTGGGGGTCAGCCAGAAGCTGCAGTCTTGCTGACAGGCCATGCCACCCCCTTCCTCATGAACCCGGGGGCGACCCCGTGGAGAGCAGGGGCCCGTCAAGATAGGGGGCCGACCAGCCCCAGTGGCGCCCAAGACTCACCCCTCCCGGGTCAGCCCACGCCCACCCCGAGCCCCTCCTGCTGGCATTGCTGGCGTACAGGGCCCTCAGGTCTAGGGCTCCCCTGGAGGCCCAGCCCCTTCCCTGCCCTGCCGTCTCCTCGCCCCCACACCCTGCTTCTGGGACACGCAACGAAGCGCCAGCTTTATGGGGACAGTCGGAGAAAGAAGCCAGGCAAGGAGGCGCCCACTCCAGGGAGTGCTGATATTGGACGGGGGGTCGGGGGTGCACGGAGCTTGTGGCCGGTCCTGAGGCGCGGGGTTTGTGTGGGCAGCTCCGCTCCACCCGTGGTGCCAGCAGCCCACCCCCAGCGAAGGGAGAGGCGGGGCCGCAGAGCTGGCGGGGCCCGGTCGTTGCGCCACACACGCTGCGGGATGCAGGCGCACGGTCGGGGCTGCCCGGCCCGGCGGACACAGGCTGTGGGCCCATCTCCGGGCCGGGGTCCCGGGTCCTCAGAGCACTAAGCTCGCCCAGCCCGGTATCCCCCAGTCAAAGCCCCTGAGCAGCAAGCCTGCACCGGGCTGGAAACAGGAAGCCCGGGGCCTCCGAGAGCCCAGGGTGCACCTGTGTGTCAGCGTGTGGGAGAGACGGACAGGCAGCCCCTAGGAACGCACAACCTGGCGTCCGCACGCCTGCATCAACGTTCGCGCCTGCAAGTCTGGGAGTGTCTGGCACAGCCGGGGTGGTGGCTTAGGCGCGTTCGGGCACCGCGAGCAGCGAGTGGCAGGTCTAAGCGGGTCTGGCTAGGAGTGCGTGTCCCTTTGCGTCCATCCTGTGACATCGGGTCCGCCTGGCCGGGGCTCACGTCCAGTCTCCCCGTGCGGGAGGCAGGCAGCCCCGGGGCGGGGGGACCTCCCTGCAGGTGGCGTCGGCACCCGAGCATCCCAGGGGGGCACCCGAGCGTTTGAGCACGTGCGTAGCCCCGCGGGGGCGGCCGGCTCCCAGCGGGGCGGGCAGAGCGGGCCGGGGCCTATCATCTGGGCACGTACTCCCGGGGCAGCCCGGCCCAGTTGTGGTCACGCAGGGCCCGGTCCACCGTCCGGATGTAGCCGTTGATCAGGTCCTTCATCGCGGGGGTGAAGGGCTCGAGGGCGTGCGGGCGCCGGCCGCGCCGCCGGAAGCTGCCCTCCTTGTTGCTCTCCACGCAGAGCAGACGCTCCTCGCTCACGGACACGTTGAGGAAGGCCACCATCTCCCGCAGCGTGGGCACCAGGCTGCGCCGCAGCTCTTCGTAGTGCACCACCAGCAGCCGCTTGCCGTACCTGAGCCAGTCCAGCACGTGCGACGACCACCATGACGCGTAGCTGTTGACAAAGTCCGGCCACTCTGGGTGGGAGAGAAGGGGCGCCGTGTCAGGGCCCGGCCCCGGTGGGGCTGCTGGCCTCCCGGGGGCCAGGACGCTCCATCGGCCGCCACCCAGGGCCGACCTGCCCGATCTCCCACGGAGGAAGACCCCCTCGGTGACCTCGTGTAGGGGAGGGTTCCTAGCGGGCTGGGCTCCGGAGAGCAGCAAGCCCGCCCGGGAGCTGTGACCTCAGGTCCGCCTTCCCCCAGCAGTTTCCTTGGAAACACACCAAGTTAAGACCAACGGGGACTGGGCGTTCCAGGAACTGGTTCTCTCTCTGGTGGACCTTGCCCTCTGGGACTGTCCCTGCATGGCGAGAGCCCAGCGTCTCGGGCCTATGGGACATAGTGGAGTTAAAGACAACCAAGGCAGGGCCTCTGTGTCGAGATGACCCTCGGTTCACCTTGATGTTGCCCTGGCAGCTCTGCACATCCAGTCTGGGTAATGGGGGCCGAGCAGTGTCGGGCGGGGGCAGCTGCTGTGCCTCCTAGTCAGATGAAGACGCCGTGCAGCCCAGATTTCCTGTCCCGGGGCCCCCTACACAGCTACGTGAATGGGGTGCCTAACTGATGCTTCTTGTGTCTTGTGGGTGCGATTGCCGGTTTAACCAGTGACGTACAATGAGGCCACAGACGGGGCCGCTGCGATCTCTGGCAGGAGATCTGCTCCACGAGGTTTTTTTTCAGCAAATTTAGAAGTTCGGTGGGTCTTTTTTTTAAGTGGGGAGAAGGGTGCAAATGTCAAGAATCACCCCAACAGAAATAGCTTCCATAATTGGGCTAATAAGACCCCTCAAATGCTGTGGGAAGCATCTGCTTTCTCTAACCTTCACAACGACCCTATGAGATGGGACCACCCTTGTTTTTAAGGTGAGAAAACCAAGGCTCAGAAGACAAGGTCTGCAGCTCCTCTGGGGTCACGGGGCTGGTAAGAGACCCAGGAGGGATCAGAGCTCAGCCTGCCCGCGTCCTCAAGGGGAGTCAGCAGGAGGGCAGGGATGGCTGACGGGGGCTGCTCTAGAGGGAGGGTGATAGGGAAAGCGGGGGGGACACCCGCCAGCCTCAGCTGATCCGGAGTCACACAGGGACGGAAGCACAAGCCTGCCCAGCCCCAGGCCCCGTGTCTCATCATGCCAGCCACTCTGCTGGACACAGCTGTATTTCTGATGGCTTCATTTTATATCACTCACTCTCCTGACTTGTGTCTCTTTAATTCATTGCCCGAAGGCTAGACTGTTCGTGCCTTGAGGGCAGAGACTGTGACCCCTGTCGCCTGCGCTCCTGGCGCCTTGCCCAGGGCCTGGCACATAGTAGGACTTCAGTAAGCGTGTATCAGCAGACGGACCCCACGAATAAAGCTGCAACCGTTCCCCCACCCCGCCGGCCTCTTCTGCTCACCTTTGCTCTTCCAGTTGCGGTCAGCCGCGTAGCCCAGGTGCCCGGCGCATTTCCTGTTGAACTCGGCCACCAGGGACCTGTACGGGTTCCGGATCAGCAGGATGGCCGAGTCGAACATCTCAATCTCCCTCCTGCCACTCTCGTGGGTCTTCACGCAGATGGTGCGCCGGCTCCTCCAGTGGTCCTTCTCGCCCTTGAACCCTGCCCGGGAGAAAGGCATCGTGGAGCCCCCGCTGCCACGGCAGCAGACAGGTCTGAACCCTAACCTGCACCCGAGGGAGAGCCGGCATTGGGGGCACAGCAGAGGGCACTGGGCTGGCCTATGGATGGCTGATAGGGCCTGACCCTGCCCAAGAGACAGTGAGAGCGGGAGGCATCTAAGTGGGGAAAGATGGCGTCTGCAAGAGAAAGAAGACAAGGCACCTCCTGTAGATCCCAGAAGTCAGGAGGCAGAGCCCGACCATGCCCTCTCTCTAGACACTGCAGATGCATCCGTTTGGGCATCCGCATGGCTACGTCACACGAGCACCGCAGATAACCCTGTGAGTTGACCACGGCGGCAGGCATAGCCAGATGAAGAGACTGAGGCTCAGAGTGGGTATGTGACTTGCTCAAGATCACACAGCACCACAGCGTCAGAGCCAGGGCTCTCTCCACGTGGCTTTGTGTGTCCCTGTGAGGCCTCTGTCTTCTGCTCACCTCCCCACAGAAGGGGCAGGATCCCCGTCATCAGGCTCAAGGGCAGTCAGCAGCTGTAGCCCCACCCTCTGACCTTATGCCACAGTCCTATAACTGGGCTCCAGTCTTGCATCTGTGGAGACCCTACCCACCCCTACACAGAGTCACACATTTATCAACAAATATCACTGTGTGCCCGTTCTGTGTTGGGCTTTACGCTGGGGATGAAGGGGTAAAACTCAGACCCTGTCTTTAAGCTTACAGTCTAGCTGCGGGGATAGCCCAAGTGTAATACAGAGCCTAGGGGCTCATGGGAACAAAGAATAAGGGGGACTAGTTTGGGAGTGTAGTGGGATGTCACAGAAGGCTTCCTGGAAAGATGTCCCCTGAATCTGGTCTCCTGGCCACATCTCAACATAGCCCACGCCATCCAGCTCTGGTGACAAGCTCCAAACTTGCCCACGAGCTTGCCTCGGGCTCTTGGAAACATAAATGAGCCCCATCCCCCCAACCCCCTTCATGAATGGTTGGGAAGTATTTGTATCTACAGCAAGTCTTTGATGCCTGGAAAATGCAAGTGTCCTTTGAGTCTGTAAGTCTGGGGTCACCAGCTGAAACTCAACACATATTTCAAATTCATCTCTGCCATGGGCCAGACACCAAAAGTCTTTCTTTGATACATTCTGTCAAACAGCTGGGAAGTTCCAGGAAAGAATGAGTCAAACCATGAGCCAAGTGAACATGAGATCTGGTCTTTGACACCCTGAGGCCCAGGGTGCCTTTTGTACTGCCCTGGCCTCTTTCAACAGGCACCACTTTTCCTTATAACTCAGACCATGCCCACCCATGACGGTTTGGCATTTTGGCATTGGAGCTTCCTTGCGAATTTCACCTGTGTGCACGTGTGTGTGTGTGTGTGTGTGTGTGTGTGTGTGTGACTGCTCTGACCGTGCTCTGAGGCCAGTGGCTACATCTAACCAGTCTCGTGAGGCTCAAAGATGCATCGGGGATCTCTAAAGCCATTCTGAGGCAGTGTCGACCCAATCTTTATTATGCCCAGCTGTCGAGCCATTGGGCCACTTAGCCACTTGTAGACTGAGACAGCCAGCTGTTTGCATAAGGTTAAGGCCTTCTTTCTAGATGAATACGGTGGGTAGCTGCAGCCTGTACACATCAGGGGGTTCCCAGGGGACTAGGCCAGAGTGGGAGGCCCATGTGCTTCATCTGGCCACTTCACCTGTAGCTGCCATAACACTCAAGACTCCCGGGGGTGATGAAACTGGGTCATATGGACACCCTTGGCTTTCTCCCAACCAGACAAAGACTGCTGTGGGCGATTCTAGAACCCCCTGCCCACCTCAGGAAGTTTGTGTTTTCCCTAGGATGTTACTGATAGTATCCTCTTTTCCTCAACCAAACTCTAAGAATCCCAGAGAAACTGTTGTAACACTTGACAACAGAGAAATATATTTCACCACATATAGATCCCACTTGGCTTATCTGAGGTTCTTAGTCTTAAACAGTGCACAGATTTGAGCCATTTTAAAGTTCATTTACTTGACATAATGAGGCCTCTTATTTCTACAGGAGAAATATTAGAAATCATCAAACTCT
>NC_041227.1:90510344-90587589 GCF_002837175.3 Physeter macrocephalus | reverse complement strand
TTGGCTTTCTGAATTCCATTCTCTTTTTTTTATAAATTATTTTTTATTCATTTACTGTTGGTTGCATTGGGTCTTCATCGTTGCACGCGGGCTTTCTCTAGTTGCGGCGAGCGGGGGCTACTCTTTGTTGCGGTGCGCGGGCTTCTCATTGCGGTGGCTTCTCTTGTTGCGGAGCACGGGCTCTTGGCACGCGGGCTCAGTAGTTGTGGCTCTCGGGCTCTAGAGCGCAGGCTCGGTAGTTGTGGCGCACGGGCTTAGTTGCTCCGCGGCATGTGGGATCTTCCCCGACCAGGGCTCGAACCCGTGTCCCCTGCATTGGCAGGCGGATTCTTAAGCACTGTGCCACCAGGGAAGTCCCTGAATTCCAGTCTTTTTAAAAAATAATTCCCCATTGCCCCAAATATTGAGAATCTTTGAGGGGACCCCTAATAAATGGTACCCCTCCAGGTTTTGAACAAACAGAAATAAAGTAAAAAGTAAAGACAGAGGGCCAAAGTATCAGGTTTACTACTGCTAAAGATGAGGTAGAAAATGTGCCTTTAGGCCAGTTAGGCAAGTGGCTCGCTGGTACTAAACTCCCAAATCTGGCAGCCGTGTCCACCGAGACTCAGACAGTATCAGACTACGGCAGGCTTCCCACATGGATGGTCCTGCCCAAGTGACGCTTAGGTCTTGGAGGAGCAGAGGAGAGCTTTTTTTTTTTTGAAAGAAAAATAGACTTTAATTTTTAGAGGAGTTTTAGGTTCACAGCATAATTGAGCAGAAGGCCCAGAGAGCTTTCTGACACTCCCTGCCCCCTCCATATGCATAACCTCTGCCACTCTCAACGTGCCCTCTCAGAGTGGCCGGAACGTGCACTGACACAGCGTTATTACCTCCCAGAGTCCAGAGTTTATATTAGGGCTCACTCTTGGTATTGTACATTCTATGGGTTTGGACAAATGTATAATGACATGTTTCCACCATTATAGTATCATAAGAGTAGTTTCACTATCCTAAAAATTCCTCCGGGTTCCATTTACTCACTTCCCGCTTTCCCCCAACCCTTGGCAACCACTGATTTTTTTACTCTCTCCATAGTTTTGCCCTTTCCGGAATGTCATATAGTTGGAATCACACAGTATGTAGCTTTAGGCCAGTTAGGCAAGTGGCTCGCTGGTACTAAACTCCCAAATCTGGCAGCCGTGTCCACCGAGACTCAGACAGTATCAGACTACGGCAGGCTTCCCACATGGATGGTCCTGCCCAAGTGACGCTTAGGTCTTGGAGGAGCAGAGGAGAGCTTTTTTTTTTTTGAAAGAAAAATAGACTTTAATTTTTAGAGGAGTTTTAGGTTCACAGCATAATTGAGCAGAAGGCCCAGAGAGCTTTCTGACACTCCCTGCCCCCTCCATATGCATAACCTCTGCCACTCTCAACGTGCCCTCTCAGAGTGGCCGGAACGTGCACTGACACAGCGTTATTACCTCCCAGAGTCCAGAGTTTATATTAGGGCTCACTCTTGGTATTGTACATTCTATGGGTTTGGACAAATGTATAATGACATGTTTCCACCATTATAGTATCATAAGAGTAGTTTCACTATCCTAAAAATTCCTCCGGGTTCCATTTACTCACTTCCCGCTTTCCCCCAACCCTTGGCAACCACTGATTTTTTTACTCTCTCCATAGTTTTGCCCTTTCCGGAATGTCATATAGTTGGAATCACACAGTATGTAGCCTTTTCAGATTGGCTTCTTTCACTTAGTCATATGCATTTAAGGTTCCTCTCTGACCTTCCGTGACTTGATAGCTCATTTCTTTTCTTTTCCTTTTTTCTTCTGGTTGTGTAAACTGCTTTTTAAAAAATTGAGGTATAATCGACGCGTAAGATTATGTTCATTTCATGTGTACAACATAACGATTTGATAATTGTATATATTGTGAAATGATCACTACAATAAGTCTAGTTAACATTGGTCACTATACCTAGTCACAAAATGTTTTTCCTTGTGATGAGAGCTTTTAAGATCTACTTGCTTAGCAACTTTCCTATATGCGATACAGTATTTTTAACTATAGTCACTACATTACATCATTTCTTTTTTGTCCTGAATAATATTCTGCTGTCTGGAGGTACCACAGTTGATTTCTACAGTCACCTACTGAAGGATGCTTCTAGGTTTTGGCAATTATGAATAAAGTGGCTATAAGCATCCATGTGCAGGTTTTTGTGTAGATATAAATTGTCAGCTCCTATGGGTAAATACCAAGGAGCACAATGTCAGATCAGATGTTAAGTGTATGTTTAGTTTTGTAGGAAACCACCAAACTGCCCTCCAAAGCGGCTGCACCAGGTTGCATCCCCACCAGCAATGAACGAGAGTTCCTGGTGCTCTGCACCCTCACCAGTATTTGGTATCATATGTGTTCTGGATTTTGGCCATTGTAATCAGAGGAGATCTTTTGCCCTCTGAAGTCTGACTTGACCACAAGAGTGAGTTTAAAGAGTAAGTTTAAAGCAGGTTGCCTCGTTCATCTTCCCAAGTTCACCCATCAGATGAGTCAGCGTGCAAGGAGGTAAAGAAAGGTCACATGTGCTCAGCGAACACACTTATCTTCATAGCACTTAACCCAGTACTTCCTCCTTATTTTATCTGTCTTCTTGTCTGCCTTGCACATATGAGATGCTCAATAAATTAACAAATAATCATGAAGTGGGTGAACGAATGAAAGGTAGGGACCACATCCGTCTCGTTTTCTGTTGCACCTGCAACTTTGGGCAGGGTGATTGACACAAAGATTTGCTGAGTCGGTGAATTAACAAAGCAATCCATGAATGAATAAGTGAAGGCCAGGGTCCTGTCTATTGTTGGGTTCATCCACTGTGTCCTTTGTTCCTAGCAAAGTGCCTGATACCTGGCAGGCACTCAGTGAAGTATCTGTTAGGAGAACAAATATGTGAATGAATGTATGAATGAATGAATGAATGAATGAATGAATAAGTATGGTGCAGAGTCAGGGAGATCAGGGTCCCGCCTGCCCAGCGGTGGTCAGCGCTAACTCAAGAGTTAGGGCCACACGCTAAGAGCAAGTCCAGAGGAAGTGAGCATTAGGTAGAAGATTTCTGAAAATGTTGAAGGAACTGGAGATGTGACAGTCTGTCGTCAAATGTCTTTAAACATCTGCCAGGCTGTCATGGGAGGAGGAGGCGGATGTACTCTGGGATCCCCAAGGAACCAGTGGAGGAAGCTTTAATAAGGCAGATTTTGGCACAATTTAAAAATGAAAAGAACCTACATGCTTTGTGCACAAGTCACATACGAGGCACTCTGCAGGTCGTTATTTAGCCTGCGTTCAGTTACATTTCACACCTTCCTAAGCCAGGCATGATTTCCCCATGCTTAGACACAAGAGACAACGTGACTCGCTGAAAGTCGCACAGTTATAACACGATAAACCAGGATGCAGACTCAGGACCAGCTGATTCCGTAGCCTACACTGCTTACAGGAGACCAAAAAAAAAAAAAAAAAAAAAAAGTTTAGGCTTCCTTGTAAGATAGTGACGTGACTCGCTGAAAGTCGCACAGTTATAACACGATAAACCAGGATGCAGACTCAGGACCAGCTGATTCCGTAGCCTACACTGCTTACAGGAGACCAAAAAAAAAAAAAAAAAAAAAGTTTAGGCTGCCTTGTAAGATAGTGAGTTCCCCATCACTGGAGGTGGTCAAGTAGAGGCTTGGTCACTCACTTGGTTAAGCCAAGAGAGACTACACAAAAGAGCTGAAAGGACAGACCAAACTGGAGTCTCTCTGGTTCTCTGGCTGTGGTTTTGCCCACTCTTGTATTGGGCCCACCCTAGCATCATAATGGATTTTGAGACAACGGTTTTGGTCTCGCAAGCTTACTTTAAAGATGATCTACCGGTCCTGTAAGCCACACCTAAGAGGCTTATAGTGCACACCTGACTTTGTAAGGATGGCAAGTAGATGTTATATTATGTTTCAGTTCGATCCAGTTGGTAGTGGCTGCCTGGAGTGCTGTCCAATTCTAAAGCTTTGTTTAGCCTCAGTGGGAACGGTGTTTTGATTGATTAGTGATGTCTGTCCTGGGCACGGGATAGTAGCTGGCAGACATTTGCCACATATATGCCAAACGTACTCCAGGACGTGCATTTGAACTCTGGAGAGCCCAAGTGGTTAATAGTGGTAAAGCCACATTCATCTAAGAAAATACCAATGTACATTGTCTTAGAGCCAGAAAAGGGATTAATTTTCAACCCGAAGCTTTGAAGCAGTCCACATTCCAATTCCTAAACATCACTCGACTTGTTTTCCTGTGAGCCTGTCCTTTAATTAGGAGGTTCTGCAAACACTTCAAAGCCAAGCATTTCCCTGGCCAGCCCAGCCCAGTGGCTGTCCCTGCCAGCTCCCCAGTTCCCTGCCAGCTGCAATTTCCCCTGAGCACCACACTGGGTTTTGATCATGCAAATAGAAATCGATGTTTCCCACTGTGCAGTAAATAGCCTGTCTCCATGCTCAACCACATCTTTATCCCCAAGCCAATTAGAGGCGTGGCTACCTCCCCATGCAGAACTGGGAAAGCACCTCTGTTCATTCCCTTCTCGGATGTTGGGGGGTTGCTGTGCTCCCCCATCCCAGTCTTATCCAGGCCTCCAGAAAATCTGAGAGCCTTTCTTGGACAAGTGACTGAAGGAGGTCTGTGCCATCCCTGCCTATTCACTGTGCGCACACCTTTCTATAGGTGCTGCAGTGGTTAAAAAAGTGGGGGTGGAGCCTGACCGTTTGGAGTTTGGGTCCAAACCTTAATTCTGCCATATGCTTGCTGTGTTCCTTTGGGCAAGTCACTCAACCTCTCTGAGCTTCACTTTCCTCGTTTCTAAAATGGGAATAATGCTTTTGTCAGGAGGTTGTCCCTGCCTTATTCATTCCACTGTCACTTATGAATACCCATCACGTGCATCTGTACCTCGCCACCATCATGGTTTACTTTCAGATCTCATCAACTCTGCCCTGTCTAGGCGTTGTCCTTGGTTAGGCAGAAATTATTATTTTTAAAAGCCAGAGAAGCTGCTGTTTGAATTTGTCAGCTTCTCTGTGAAGGGACAATAAGTCATCTTGGAGCAGATTTTCTCCTTCCTGGGAAGAATCCCTGAAGGAGGGATCCCTTAGTCAGGGAACAAGGGCCAATGTGTCCTAGAAGAGAAGGATGAAGGGGTCTTTTGTGAAGTTTGCCCAAGGCTGCACCTCCCAGTATTCCAGAGCTGGTGACTGGGAGGAAGGTGGGCCCATCAGGGGCCTCTTGGGGAAAATATTTCAACAGCCCAACTTCTTCCTCACATCTGAAGTTCAGTGATACGGTCTGAGATGGTCCTGATTCAGTCTGTGAGCAGAAAAGGACACCAACGCCCCAGAGAAGTCACCTTGAGGGAAAGTCATGGGCTGGGCTCCACCTCAGAGCCGTGGGTCCGTATGACTCAGACTGCGGCTATGGCTTGAAGCCCTTCTTTCTAAGTCACTCTTCCCAGAGGATGTGCTCCGGGGGAAATCATGGAGCTGGAGAGTGTAAACGAAGGAGATTATCCTCAGGGACCGAGGAAGAATCACTATAGCTTGCTGAGAATGTAGACCTGCGTTGTTCAATACAGTGGCCACTAGCTACATGTGGTGATTGAAGGTTAAAATTAAATTAATTAAACGGAAGTAAAATTGAATCTGATTCCTCAGTCACGATTAGCCACATTTCAAGGGCTGGGTTGCCATGGGGGCGGGGGGGGGGTTAGTGGTTACATTAGCTAGTGCAGAATTATAGACTGTTTCCTTCACCGCAAACAGTTCCCCTGGATGGTGCTAATATACAGAAGGCTCTCTAAGCATCGTCACTACTGAGACTTTGGTCTGATCACTCTTGGTTGTAGGGGGCTGTAATCTCATGCATTAAGCAGCATCTCTGGCCTGTACCCACTAGATGCTACTAGTAACCCACCCAGTGTGACAACCAAACTATCTCCAGACATTGCCTAATATCCTTTGGTGGTGGGAGGGGCAAAACTGTCCCCAGTTGAGACCCACTGGACTAGACCATATACACCGTCATGGGCCTCGCCTAAGGGTTGGGGGCACAAAGATACGAGTGGGCTGGACCAGCTTTCTTCAGGCTGGGATAGAAGCAGAGTACCCAGCTGGCCCCGTCAGAATGAACTGGAAAAGCGTCCAGAGTTCTTAGACAATACGAAGGATGGAAAGGGATGGGGAGGGCTGGCAAGGAGGCCATAACGATCACCTGGGTCACACAGGTGAGGTCTGCATCACTGCAGCTGCCTCCTCCATGGCCTCCCAGCCGATCCCCTACATGCTGGCTGCAGGAGGGATGGATGAGCAGAAAAATCTTTGACTGTTATTTCCCTTTTTAAGTGCACCTAGCAGTTTCCCATTGCTCTTAAAACCAAGACACTTTGGTCTGGCACCCAGACCCCTCATAGCCTGTTTCCTCTGATCACACCACCCTCTAATTTCCCATGGACCACACTAGTCTCTGCCCAAGCCATGCCCTTTTATGCTGCTGAGAGTTTACATCTGCTGTTCCCTGTGCCTGGAATGCCCTCTCTCTCTCTCTCTCTCTCTCTCCATCTTTCCTGTGTCGGGGCCCCTAAGACCATCCACCTGCTCACTGACTCGTTGGAGAAACTCTTGGGACTCAGCGTGTAGTGGTCCTCCTGGCTACAGTTCATTACCGTGAAAAGAATGCACAAGATCAACAAGGGAGAAGGACATCATATGGTCTGGCTTCCTCTGCTCTCCCTCCCACGAGGGGCCACACGGAACGTGCTCCCTTCCCCAGCGGTGAACATGCAGCCACAGGTGTGTAATGTTTCTGCCCAGGGAAGCCTGTTTGAAACTCCCAGGGCAGGGTTTTATTAGGGGCTGATCACGTGGGCATTCTTAGTCTAGCAACTACCAAGATATCAGACTCCCAGAAGGAAAGCGAGGGTTCCCCATAAAACACATTGTTTGTAGAGTTTAGTCACAACCAAGCAGCTTTATCATTTAGGGAATATTTCCATAGCCAAGTTCCCTGACACCAGCCAAGGACCAATCTTGCAAGCAAGCTCTTCTAAAGATAGCAGAGCTTCAAGCTCCATGTTAATTCCTTTCTGCAGATTTTTCTTTTCCCATATCAAAGGCCACACTCTTTGTAAATCCTTTCTTTCCTCCCGGGTAAAGCTAGTTCATGGTCTCTGGGTCTTTGCAGCTTCCCTGTATCATAGAAGAAACCATGAGGGTTTTGTAATGGCCTGTGTGTTTCCCCTCCAGACTTTGAGCACGTTGAAGGTAGGGCCAGCATGGGGCCCAGCACCCATTAAGGACTTGCTACATGTTTTCTGAAAAAATAGGTGACTGGAAAGCATTAATGTGCCAGAGACCTAGGATGCAGGGGATACAGACCAGAAAATACCGCGTGTGGGGCATGCCCAGGCCTGGTGAGATGGAGCAGGTAAGCCCAGCCAGAAAGAACTGCCATTCGTCCATCCTAGCCCATCATCCCACAGCCAGACATGGTGATCCATCAGCCAGGAAAGCCAATAGCAGCTGAGTTTACGTCCCCCCCTCTGCCGCCAACCAAGGAGATCACACCTCTCCCAGGTGGCAGCTCATTGGCTGGGAACATCAGGTTTGGAGCAGCAAGATCTGCTAGACACTTGGCAGAGCATCTTGAGGTGCCCAAGTGGCTCAGGTAAGGGAAGGAGACATCACTGGCTAGAGAATAATACTCCCCATCCCTTTAAGAGGAGGACACTAATAGGATGCTACCAGGGAGGAGAGAGGCAGAGGAGGGGCTGCCCTCAAAGTTCCAGGGCCTTTTAGTTGGAAAATGCAGCCCATGTGCCCTCCCTGGACTTTGGAGTCCGGGTGACCTGGGTTGGAATTCCAGCCCCACCATTTGCTGTGAGATCTGGCAGGTACCTTAGATACCCTGAGCCTCAGTTGTAACATGGGAAGAATACCTCCTTCATGAAGCTGTTGTAAGGGTCAAATGACATAAAGGATCTAACGTAGCGCCTGCCCAGTGCCCAGAAAGTGGAGCCGATCGTGCCTGCCGTCCTCGTGGTCTCTGTACAATTACTGTCAGCCTGTAGGGCTCAGTTTGCTCTGCCCCTTCCATTGAGGAGCAGACAAGAGTCCTCCTTTGAGTCTCAGACCTTCCCCAACTTGGCCCGTCCTTTGGGCAGTGGCTCCAGCTGCCACAAAGGGTGTTTGGGCCCCAGAGATCACCCCACCCCTGCAACCATTGTTTTGGTCAGCCAAGCTCACCTTGGGCAAACATCTCTTGCCAAAATGAAGAACAGCCCCAGAGACTTTGGGGGTGACCATGGCAACTGCCTCCTGAGTGGGATTATTGTTACTTTATCAGAAAGTTCTCTTTCTCTTCACCTTCCAGATACTCCAAAGTTCAGTGAATTTTTAGGTATGGTTTTATTGTATCTTGGAGCTAAATCTTTTTGCAGCAGAAACCCTTCCCCAATTGAGTAACGCAAGTTGACAGGAAAGAGTCTAGAAATCGGCTCCAACGACAACTTTTTTTCCCTCACTCGCTCACAGCCACTGTCTATTTTTACCCCCGGTGAATACGATCTTCGGGGCAAGGCGATCTGGCAGTCATGTTAATGACCGGTTTTATCTCCCCGGGTCTCCTTCAAGCTGCTCCATCCATCAGAGGGAGCGGGAGACTGGGCTCTTCAGGGCGGGGACCCTGCGGATTGAGGTCTGCGGCAGAGCTCCTAGGCACCAAGCTGGGGTAAACGAAGAAGTTCAACTTTCCAGCGATGAGAGTGTAGGTGAGACCTTTTACCTCTTGGCTCCAAGGTTCCTCACTGTAACGGGGCTTCATGATCCTAAACTACCTGCCCAGCAGATAGTGTGGCATCTAATAAGTGCTCTATAACAGAATGAATGAATGGACGGACGGATGGATAAATAAACGGGCAATCTAATTAGTTAATTCCTGGCTGCGTCTCTTGCAAGCCTCAAATGAAGGAACGATTACGGAAGTTCAGTATAAGCTGCGAAGCGTTCTTAAGCACGTGGATTGCTGTCACTGCGGTTAGTGATGAAATTACTGCCGGCGCGGCCGGCCGCATCACCTCCTGCCCATCCTGCCTGGCTCAGGCTGGCTTCTCCACGCCCTGTCTCAAAAATCTTCACTCCTCATGGAGGAAAGTGCACAGTCCTGACAGTGAAGACCCCCACCGTTTGGTTCCACGCTGACTCGCCCGGCGAATCCCTTTGTGTCCTTCTGTGCTCCGGCTGGTCAGGATTCAGACTGAAAGCCGCCTCTTTCCGGGGAGGGTGAAGGAGGGAAGGTAAATGCCAAGCTCACTCCATCTCGACACTCTCGAGGGAGAAGGAAAATCCTGGGGGGCATTCCATGACTTAACCTGTTCCCAGGAGGTGGCCATGCCACCCTTCACCCCCTCGAGCTTAGAGCCTGCAGGACACCCTGAGCCAGAGGACTGAATGGGCCCCCATTCCACCTCCCACCGTGTGGCCCGGCAAAGCTGAGCCCATCCCGTGGCATTTGTCTGGTGCCCAGGACTTGCCTTCCTGCTCTGCCCACCCAGTGCGCCTGCCCGCACAGCAGGGAGGAAGGGTAGGTGAGGGTGGCTAGAAAAAAAAAAAAAAAGAAAGAAAACAAGCACCTGCCAGGCACCTAGCATGTTCCAGGCACTGCGCTAGGCTCTGTGTACCCTCTCCGTAATATAGACCCTGCCCAGCCGAGACTGTTGGGACATTTGACAGATGAGACCCAAAGAAGGAAGAAGCCAGTTCCCGGGTCTCAGCATCAGTCTCTCTCATACGCACTCCACTTGGACCCGGCCGGGAGGCTGCATCCCGGCTGTGCTGTGGTCCCACATCTGGCTCTCTCCACCTCTGGAAAGCCCCCCATAAGCCTAGAGCCTGGCCTTAGCAGAGCCTTAGGGAAGGAGCTGCTGAGGGGCGAGTGGGGCCGCCCTCGGGACAGAAGATGCTGAAGGAGCCAGGTGAGGGCGGGGGAGTGGGTAAGGCCACCTGGATGTGATGTTCCGCGAGAAGAAAGCCTGGACCAGAATCCTGAGGGCCACTGCCTTTGAAGGGGCGCTTTCTCTCTGCTGACCTCCAAGGACAGGCTACTTAAACCCACAGTGTCGGCGCCCTGGCTGGACCCGAAGCAGGCACCCAATAAACACTTGCTTCGTCCGTGAGCGACGCCGTCTTGGGGAGGCACCGTTGCGGCAGCTCTGGCCGGGATGCCTTTCCCCCGTTATCCCACTGATGTGGGTGTCTAAAATTAGCTGGTCAATACTGTAAATACCGCTGAAAGGTCAGGCCTCCCGCAGCCCATGGCGGGGAAATCTCAACACTGAGTGACTTTGACCAAATGAGAAAGCACAGCTGTTTCAAACTGTAAAGCTGGCCTGGAAAGAGCTCAGGGCTGGATCGTCTATGATTCCTCCCTTCCTCAACCACCCAGGACCAATGTCACCTCGTCCTGCTCATTCTACCCCAAGAACAGCTCCTTGTGCCATCTGCCCGACCCCTGCCCCAGTTCTGGCCTCACCACTTTCACCTGGAGGGTCACTCAGCACCCTTCCTCACTGAGCTCCCATACCCTCCATCCACCCCCCAAACTGGCCTCTAGAGAAACTGCCTAAAGAATACACATCATCGTCACCATCATCATTAGTTTAGCATTTACGAAAGGAATAGAATCTGCCAAGCCCAGTACCAAGCACTTTCCACGTATTGATTCACTTATTCCTAGAACAACCCCGGACAAAGCTACTATTATCATCCCCATTTTCCAGATGGGAAAACCAAGGGTCAGGGCAGCGGAGCGCATTGCTTCAGGGCCACGGCTACTAAGTAGCAGATCTGGGGCTCCAACCCGGATTTGTCTGCCTCTGAAGTCCTCGTTCGTGACCTCTGCACCATGCTGAGCAGCCAGAGATGGATGAGGCCCGGCTCCCTACGGGAGCTCAGAGTCTCAGGGGAGACAAGCAGGCACAGAGGGCACTGACCAAACAATGAGGTAGGTGCTTTGCAGTATGAACGAAATGCTGTCTGAGATGGTGGAATTTAACTGGCTGGGGCAGCTGGAGGGGGTTCACTGCCTGGCTGAGGAACTGGCCTTGGAGCTGGCTGCTGGAGGACGAACGGGACGAAAGGGCATTTTATGCAGAGGGAACAGCATGTGGGGCCTTGGTACACTGAGTAAGACAGAGTTCTGACCTGGGTATCGGAAGAAGTAATAGGGACGAATCCAAAGCACCCAGTGTGACTGATACTCATCTTATACCAAATACGTCCCAAACTGAGCCCCTGCTGTGTCCGCTGAAGCCGGTCCTGCCACAGCCATTCTTATCTCCCTCAACGGCAGCTCCCTTTCTCCAGATGCTCAGCCCAAGCGTCTGGGTGTCCTCCTTGATGCCTCTCTTTCTCTTCCATCTTCCATCTGGCCCATCAGCAAATTCATTCCAGTCTACTTTCAAACCGTGTCCAGAATCTGCTCACTCCCCTCCCCCGCTGCTCCAGCCCCTACCCAAGCTCAGCCCCCCTTCTCTTGCCCTCGGATCATTGCCGTAGACTCTGAACTTGCTCTTGCCTGACCAGTCTATCTTCCATCGTGGTCACAGTGACTCTTTAAAAGCAAGTCAGATCATGTCACCTTTCTGCTCAAAACCCTCCAAGGGCTCCCATCAGAGTAAATCAGAGGAAAGGACCAAGGCTTAAAGGGAGAAGAGAACCTCCGGGGCCACAGAATCCAAGGCACCCTGTGTCTCCGGCCTTTCCTTCTACCCCCCTTTTCCTCTCCCGTCTGGCCGCGCCAGCCGCCAGCAGTTCCTGGAAACTCCCGCCTGTCACCTCCAAGTCCCTGCATTTGCTGCCCCGCTGCCTGGCGTCCTCATGACTCATCTTCTCACTCCCCGCAGGGACTCACTCAAGTCACCTTCTCCCCGAGGCCACATCCTCTCTAAAACGTCAACCTTCCTCCCCCACCATATTTCAGATCCCCTATCCCTGATTTAATTTTTCTTTTACATGCAATTAAATGTCACTATTTAACATCCTCGATATTGGACTTACCTGGAGACTTGCCTCTTTGCACCACTAGAATGTAAACTGCATGAAAGTGGAGATTTGATTTTATTGTATCAGCCACTTGGGGCTGATAGACAAGGAGAAAGAAGAAGGGTCTGGTGGAAAGGTGGGAGAAATAAATTTGTGGTCAGGAATCGTGAGCCCCGGGCGTTTGCTATTCCTAAAGGGGAGCCCTTCTGGGGAGAGACGAGGCAAGGAAGGAGGGGTGGCTGGAGTGGATCTGGGAAAGGAGAGTCTCGACCATCTGAGGCTTCATCACCTCGGACACTGAAACCACCTAGGGTGCAGGCAGAGGCCAAGGAAAGGAGAAGCAGCCGCCTGGGAAAGCCGCAGCGCTGGGCGGATGAGAGACGGGGTGGGGAGGGTACTTCCACCATTGAGGAGACCTTGAAGCAGGAGCTCATTGGTCTGGAAGCCACATCGTGATCCAGTTACTTCTGACCACTGTTAATACCTTTCCAACAAGGCTCTTGCTCACCTCCAGGTCGAACGAAGTCTAAGCCTCCCCGGGGCGTCAGAAGTCCCTGGTCATTTGCCTTGACCTGCCACCCCGGCTCGCTCCTTCTAACATGGGCTTTTGAAAGGGACACAAACTTTGGAGCCAGAGGATCTGGGTCAGAGCCCTGGTTCGACTATGGACTCACCTCTCTGAGCCTCATTTTCCCATCTGCAAAATGGGGATAAAAATGTCTAAGACACAAGGTTCCTGTACGGATTAAACGTGATATGCGTATTCAAACAGAATACACGACACATTCTTAGTGCTCGACAAACAACAGCTGCTGTTTTTACCACTCGTGTCTCTGAGTCTCAGTCTGTCCATCTGTATCATGAAGCCAGTGTTCCCAACGCAAGGGTTTGTCTAAGGATTAAATGATGGTAGGTTGATGAAAATGTTCGCAAAGAGTATTGGGTAGTGGCAGTTATACCATGTCACGCCAATATACCTACTCTTTCTCAAACGTTCCTCTCCTTCCACACCCCCGAGCCTTCGATCAAGCCCTTCTCTCTGCCTGGGAGGCCTCCCTCCCTCTGCCCTTGCCTGGCCTTCCCTCAACATTCTGCTCAGCCCATCTAGCCCCAGAGCTATGTATTAGTTACTTTACTTCTGTCTCCCGTTAGGTTGTGAGCTCTTGTAGGGCACAGGGTTGGAGTTCCCACGCCACGGGGTCTGCAGCTCCCTGCTCAAAGCTGTGCCCGTGATGGGCGCTTGATAAATGTGGGTTTAATTGGATTACGATAAAAGAATCAAGGGGAGCAGCTATCCCTCCTTTAACTTCTCTTCCAATCAGATGTCTCACTGCTTCTCCAGGATAGGAATTAATGGAATCAAGGGCCATTTTCCTAGAGAAAAGCAGCCAAGTTAGGATTTTAGAAATAATTGTGGTTCTGTGTTATGTCCCATTTGAGGGAGGAGGGGAGACTCAGATAAACAAAGTCACAGCAAGCAGGCAGAGGTATCCCCATTGCTCTTTTTTTTTTTTTTTTTTTTTTTGCGGTACGCGGGCCTCCCTCTGCTGCGGCCTCTCCCGTTGCGGAGCACAGGCTCCGGACGCGCAGGCCCAGCGGCCATGGCTCACGGGCCCAGCCGCTCCGCGGCATGTGGGATCCTCCCGGACCGGGGCGCGAACCCGGTTCCCCTGCATCGGCAGGCGGACGCGCAACCACTGCGCCACCAGGGAAGCCCCCCCCGCATTGCTCTTAATAAAGGATGCACTTAATCTCTTAAGATCATGTACAAAGTGCCCTCCCGCCAGCTAAGACGCCTTGCATTACCTAAGCATCCCCATCTGCCACGTGGAGGCTCAGAGCTGGAGCCACAGGCCTCCTGGCTCTGCTTCAAGTTCTGGCTGCCCGCACAGTCTGTCAGGGTGGCGTTTGCTCAGCCTTTGCTCGAGTCCAGGAGGTCTCGCTTCTCTGGAGCTCCAGGTCATCGGCCGTTTCCCGCTGCTTCCTTCGCCGCCCATTTCCCAGGCCTTGGTGCCTCTCCAGCCTGGACCATCACTTTGGCTCCTTTGCCAGGGTTCTTGCTCCCCCAGGCTCCCACTCCAGTGCATCCTTCACACTATCTTTCTGGAGCACACATCTGAAAATGCCCTGTCCTCCTTTTTCGCTTGGAAAACTCCTATTCTTCCTTCAAAACCCAGCTTAAATGTTACCTCATCTCTAAAGCTCTTTTCTAAACTGTCTACACAGAAGCCTACTCCCTTAACTCCCGTGTATCTCTTTTAACACTTGCCACATTACAGAAGCTTGTTTTGACATGTCTCTCTTCCCTGCCACGTGCCCTTAAAGAACCTGAACAATGTTTGAGGAATTCTCTGTGTTTCTGGTGCCAGCGGAGGTGAGAGGATGGAGGGAAGGTGCTCTTCATCTCGAGCATGACCAAGGTTGCCCGGGAAGCAGCTTTCTCTGCCCTTCACGGGGTCCTCTGCAATTCCCTGGCTTGGGGGTACAGGTGGTGCTAAGAAGGTTAGTAGTTCTAGCTAAGCAGACAGAGGTCAGCGCAAGGTCCTGTCCCAGTGAGAAGACTGGAGAGCAAATCACGGAACCGGATGCGGGCACGGAGAGCTGGGAGAAGACAGAGGCTGCCTGGGTACCAGCTGCCCAGGGCTCACCCTCAAAACAGGGCTAAGGCACCTTGGCCTTGCAGAAGCTCATGGAGGGTCTGAGCCTGGCAGAATGACTGCTCTAAGCTGTGAGCTCCTAGGGGACAGAAACTGGCTCTTTGCTCTGTCTTCCAGCATCTCCTGGCACAGAGCCGAACAGTGAGAGTATCTGTGGAACCAAGTGGCGGGATGCGGCTCGCTGGCTGGGGTTGGTGCAGAGAGCAGAGGACAGAGAGCCTGTAGTTTGGAGGCATCCGGGCCCGAAGCCACGCAGAGCTGGGGAAGGCAGGGGTGGACACACACACACCACAGACCCCAGGAGCCCAGCTTCTGCCTCCCAACTTCCCAGCCATTAACGATCGCTATGCTCTGTTCTAGTTGGGTTGAGTCGCCTTTGCCAGAGCCCTGGGGTCTATCCACTTCCTCACGGTGATTTAGAGGCCCTTTAAGAGCAGATGATGTGGCGCCCTGTATGCAATCAGCGGCTCTGCATGTCCCATCTGGGGCCTGACTTTCCCAGCTCCGCTGGAGGCTGCCAGTCTCGGCTGTGGGCTCCGAGTGGTGCATTTCCAGAGCGTGTCATCAAGAAGAAGTTACATCAGAGTCTGAGCGGTGATTATCTCTGGCTGATTGGTTTTCAGGAGAGTTTAACTGTCTTCCTTATCCTTTTCAACATCTTCCTATCGGAGACAATATACCCATACTATCTTGATGACCCGAAAATGTAACAACAAATACTATCTGTAGTGTAAAGAAAGGTATCACGAGAATACCGCCTATGTGGTGTGGAATTGACATGGCTGGAAGAGTTAGGAAAGACTTAGGAAGACGTTTAGGATTCTGGAAGGATGTGAAAACAGTGGGATGCCACCTGTATCCTTGACTAGCACGTGGTGCATTGGGTGGGATGGCAGGACCTGCTCAGGTGCAGTGGGAGATGTGGCTATAACAGAAGGATGGGCCCAGCTCTGAAAAGTTCGGAATGCCAGGAGAGACACAGACCTGATCTTGAAGGAGACAGGGAGCCATCAGGGACCGGTGAGCTGGGGAGCTCCGGGTCAGTGCCGAGCTGCTGATGGACCAGTCTGGCTGCAGTAACGGTGTGGAACGTGGTCATTTCAGTGGGTGAGTGGGGAGACTGAGCTGCAGTGGTGGGGGGCTGGGGAAGGGAGCAGACACGGGGGGCAGGGCAGGATTCTGCCGGGCAAAACCTTCTAAACCAGAGAGAGATGGGAGGCCCATTTGAAGAGATGCGATGCTCGGGAGGCAGAGGAAGAGGGGTACAGGGGAGTGACGTGCTCAGACCCACCCGAGGTAGACCTCCCTGCATCCCGCCTGCCACAGACTTAGCTCAAGTCCCCGTCATCTCTCCCCTGAATGATCAGAACAGCTTCCTAACTGCACCACTGTGCTCCCCTGTGGCTCCCTCACATCCAGGCTCCAAGGGCAGCCAGTGGGCACTTGGTAAAGCAGGGCCCCTCAGACTTGGAGGTGCACACGAGTCATGGGGGCCCTGTTAACGTGCAGGTTCTGATTCAGTAGGTCCAGGGCGAGGTCAGAGAGTCTGCCTTTCCAACATATTCCGGGCGATGGCCAAGCTGCTAATCCTCGGACCACACCTCGAATAGCAGGATTCCAAAACCCAAGTCTGGTCATCTGACTCTCTTATGTAAAACACTTCAGTGATACCCCATGGCCCAACCAATTGGGTCCAAAGTGCTTCCTTCACAAGGCTCCTGAGGCCCTCCAGGACCCGGCTCTGGCCACATTCCAGCCTCATCCCATTCCACTCAGCGCCCCTCTTTCTCTTCTCTCCAGCTGGACTGAACTTTCCCTCTTCACCTGTGAGCTGCTCCTTGACCTCCAGAACGCCCTTCATGAACTTGCTGCCTGGAACACCGCAATTCTACACTACCATCACCACCGTGCATACATGCATGTGCACACACACACGCACACTCATGTGTGCACAGTATCTCTTGGCCTGTGGAAGCCTGTCTTAACCTCCCGTGTCCCCACTTGGTAGCATTTATGTATTTAACTGTTCTGTGTCTTTCCCCCTCGTCGGCTGGTGGTAGGCATTGATGCATTTTTCTGAGTAGGTCTGAGCCCAACATTCAAATCTAGTCCATGTGACTTCGAGACCAGTGATATTTCATGAAACCACGTTTCTTCTCCCTTTTCAGGTAGAACTCAAGAAGTCCACCTGAGCAAGCCCTGTCTTCCGTGTGTATTTGAACATCCAAACACAGCCTCCAGAGTATCTAATACCCTGGACCCTCCTCACTCAGGAGCCACCTGGCTCCTTCCCCACTGCTGAGGTCACTCAGGTTCCATTACACTCTGGCCCTGACAGAGGTCCTGAATCAGGAGCTCAGAGGATGCTGGTCCTTCTCTGACCTGGAGCCCTGGAGCTGGTACCTTGGATCCTGGTGTCTACTGAAAGTCAGCACCACCTTACCCCACAGCCCAGGGACCACCTTTTCCCTGATGCCTGCATGCTGCTTGAAGGGTTCCCCCAGGGTTTCAGGTTTGGACTCTGTCAACTGTGCCATCAGGTCTGGGCTGTGGTCTCTGGCTAGAGTCCTGATCTCATCATCCATTCCGTCTACTAGGTGGCTATTACCTGAGCTCTATCAAGACACTCTGTCCCCTCCACCTGGACTGCCTTGACACCTATCGGCAGTCGGATGGTCCCATCTTCTCCAGGGTTAGTATCAGCTGGTCAGGCTGGAAATCCCCCTTTACCGACAGGTGGGCATTTCTCCAACCCTTATCCCATTCCCCAAAACTATGCCTAGCTTGGGTTGAGATTCTGCCCATTTTGTCACCTCCAATCTGTTGATGCAGTTAGTATTTCCACGCCCAGGAGGTCACAAGAAATTCCCAGCAGCTCGGTTGGGGACTCACAGGCTAGGGTCTTACATTAGGTTGCACGGCTCTGTTGTACTATATGTGTAAATGGCGCCCATTGGAGCAACACACATGGCAGCCCTACAATCTGACCCTCTGGGCAGAGATCTTTCCATAAACAAAGACCAGGTTAGCATGAGGCTAGGAGACCTCCATATGACCATATGGGGGGGTCCCACTGGGTCAATCCTGGGGTCTCAAGGACTCTGATGGAAGGTCATCAGCAGAAAATACCAGCTGAGGCGACTCCATTTTACCTCTGTGAGTCACTGAGAGTTTCAGATTCTCATCACTTACTGAGGCCGAAGTCCAAATGCAGATGACCTCTCTTGAGTCTGGGAAGGGCATGAGAAAAGAGGAACCATCATTAAGGAATCTGATGAGATGCTGATTACTGCTAACCAAGCTGGATTTTCCTTTTAAATTATTCATCAGCACAAGTTCAAATGTTTGTGTCCAGGCAGCCGTCTAAAAATTAATACACTGATACAGTTGGGAAAAATTGCCCTGTCAGAAACACCAAAACCGAATTTGATTACTGATTATTCTATGAATGAATTTATTCTGTTTTAGGTATCTCAGCTAGACTTTGGGAGCTTGTGATGAAAGGAAGGAGGGGGCGGTCTGCATTTTGTTGCTATTTCACCCTCTACCGTGCTGACCCAAGTGGTGGGCCTGCTTATCCCTGTGGCTTATCCCTGTGACTCTGAGCAATGCTAATTAGCATTTCCCTAAACCCTGAAATCCTACTCTTTAACCCAGGCACTGGGTTCTCTGGAGTCCTGTTAGTAGAATGTTCTGGAATCTTGCTTGTGGTCCGTCCAAGAGTACTTCCATAAACTGTTGGTTAAAGAAAATGGAGACTTTCCAGAGAGTTGTACTTGGAGTCAGCAGATCTCACATTTGGGAGTTTATCCTAAAGAGATACGTGACATGTTCAGAAAGATAAAGGCATGGCTCCAGGGCTTGGGGTGGGGGAGGGATGAATAGGCAGAGCACATAGGATTTTTAGGGAAGTGCAAATACTCTGTATGATACAATAATGATGGGTGCATGCCATTATACATTTGTTCAAACCTATAGAATGTACAACACCAAGGGTGAACCCTAATGTTAACTATGGATTTGGGGTGATTATGGTGTGTCAGTGAAGGTTCATCAGTTGTAACAAATGTATCCTCTGCCTCTGGTGGGGACGTTGATGATGGAAGAGGCTGTGCATGTGTGTGTGTGTGGTGGGGGGGCGCATATATAGGGAGTCTCTGTAAATTGGCCTTAATTTTGCTGTGAACCTAAACCTGTTCTAAAAAAAATAAACTTCTTTTTTTATATAAGATTAAAGGCAAGAGAAATCAAAGCACTGTATAAAATAACAAATGAGAGTGAGAACTTTCAGTGGTTTCACAGAGTCTGGGGAACAATCATTGGAATTCGGGTTACACCAAAAAGGAGGGGCCCTCATAAATATCCTAGGCTTTTAGTTGGGACCTCTGAAGGGTCACACTGAAGCACTGATGGCTAACCAGAGGCAGACCAGGCTTTTAGCAATTAAAGGCCAGGCTCAAATCGCCACATAAATGGAATACGGGAGAAAATTAATGTAATTATCTCAATAATGCAAAAAATATATAAAATTCAATACACTTTTATGATTAAAAACTTACAGAAAATGAAGAATAAAAAGAGACTTCCTTAATCTGATAAATCTACAGCAAATTTTATACTTAATAGCAAAATATGAGAAGCTTTTCCCTAGAGTTTGGGAATAGTTTACTATCAGAAATTCTATTCGGCCTTGTATTAGTGGTCCTAGCCAGTGAAATTAGGAAAGAAAATATTTTTGAGTGTATTGGGTGAGAAAGAAAAATATTAAGTTGTCATTTTTTACCAATGACATGATTGCAATACATAGAAAATCCAAAAGAATTTACAGACAATTATTACAGTAAACACATTAATTTAGCCAGGTCACTGAGTATAAGATCAATATACAGAAATCAATCATGTCTTTATATGCTAGCCACAAACAGTTGGAAAATGAAAAAATTTAAAGTCTACCACTTATAATAGCATAAAAAATCAAATACTTAGATATAAATCTAATAAAAGATTTCAGAGAACTCAACTATAAAAACTATAAACTATAAAATGTTATTAGAGAAATTAAAGAAGACCTAAATAAATGAGGGGATATATATTTATACATATATGTTTATATATGTATAGTTTATAAGTTTATAGACTAGGAGACTCAATATTATAGAGATGTCAATTTTCTTCAAATTGATTTACAGATGTAAAATAATACTGATACAAATCCCAGCAGGTGCTGTGATTTTATAGAAACTGATAAGACAATTCTGAAATTTATATAAAATGAAAAGGGCTAAGAACATTCAAGACAATCTTGACACTATCAGCGATCAAGATTTTTAAAATAAAGGGACAGTAATTAACATCATATGGCACAAAGATAAGCACATAGAGAACATATAAAATGGCCCACCTATACGTGTGGATGAGTGTGTGTATGTGTACACACCCAACTGATTTATGACAACAGTGGCACTGCACAACAGTGGGGAAAGAACAGTCGTCTCATTAAATAGTGATAGGTCAACTACTGGATATCCATATGGGAAAATGAATGTTGACCCCTACCTCACAACATATACAAAAACTAATTCCAGATAGAGCATAGACTCAAGTAGAAAAGCCAAAACAATAAAGCTTCTAGGACACAATAAAGGGAACCATCTTCATAACCTTGGAGCAGGCAAAGATTTCTCAAACAGGACACCGAAGCAATACCCTTAAATGAAATGATTGACAGTTGGACTACATTAAAATTCATTCATCAAATGACCCATTAAGACAATAAAAAAGCAAGCCAATGTGGGAAAAGATATTTTCAACACATATAACCAACAAAGGACTAATAGAGAATATGTTTAGAACACCTGCAAATAAATAAAAGAAAGGGTAATAGAAAACCAGTCTAAATATTTGAACAGGTGCTTTACAAAAGAGGATATTGAAACAGCCAATAAACTAAAAATATGTTCAAAATCTTTGGTTATCGGGGAAACACATTTGAAAACCACTGTCCATGAGACAGTCTAAAATAAAAAAGATTTGGGAATTCCCTGGCGGTCCAGTAGTTAGGACTGTGCTTCCACTGCAGGGGGCACGGGTTTGATCCCTGGTTGGGGAACTAAGATCCCATAAGCCGTGCGGCGCCACCAAAAAAAAAAATTAAAAATATTTTTTAAAAATCAAATAAAAAAAGACTTTAAGTACTGACAAAAATGTGGAATGACTACAATGTTCGTACACTGCTTGTGGGAATATAATTTTGCACAACCATTTTATAAAAGAGTGGCAGCACCTGCCAAAGGTGAAAAGATGCATACCCTATAACCAGCAACCCAGTCCTGGACATAGGACCAACAGAAATGCCCATCTATGTCTGTAGAAGATATGTATTAGAGTCTCCATAGCAATGTTACCTGTGCTAGGCAAAAACTGGAAACAATTCCAAAGCCCATTAAAGAGGAATGGGTGAATAAATTATAGTATATTCATAGCATGAAATATTAAACAAAAATAACCAAGCAACTGAGAGTCACAATAACATACATGAATCTCACAGTGTTGAACAAAAAGCCAGACACAGGAAAACACATATCCTATGGTCCCATTTATGTAAAATTCTAAATTAGGCAAAATTAGCCCATTGGTGCTGGGAGTCAGGATACTGATTCCCACTGGGAAAGATTGACTGGGCGGTGGGGCGGAATACAAGTGAATTTCAAGGGGGCTGGTAATGTTTCATTTCTTGATCTGGATAGAGCTTATACGGATGTGGTCACTGTGAGAAATTTTAACAAACTGTCGATTTGTAATTTGTGTACTTTTCAAAACATATGTTGTACTCCAATAAAATGGTGTATATATATATATTTATATAAAATATATTTATAAATATATATTAAAAGGAATATACTTAACTTTGCTCTGGAGGCAAGGCAAACAGGCAAAGGGTAGAAAAAGGACAGTCTTATAGATTAACGATGGGGATGAGGAAAAACACACCTGTTAGGTAGGGAGTACCCTTGTTGGACTAGGAAGGAAAAGATGGTGAGAAGAGGTTGTAGTTTCTCCTATCTTTTCCTTTAAAGCCTAGGAGATGAACTTGTCAGCCAAGCTCTTACCCAATTTGATACTCACCACAGGTCCTTAATAACTTGTTCTTTGCTGAGAATAAACATATGCGTCCCAGTGAATTGATGATGATTTTATTGCCTTGGGAGTTGAGGGGATTGTTGCTTGTTTTCTGCTTCGCCACACCGTAGTCCAAGCACAGCCCCTGTTGAAGAGGAGAAAAATCCATAGAGGACTTGAGTTTATTGGGTATGATCTTATGACTTTCTATCCTGAAATAATTTCTAGAATTGGATCCAGAAAGTGAAACAAATCACTGAGTGCATACAGATTTCGGAATATCTTCTTCCCCACATCCACTTTTGACCCATCGGCCTATGAGTTTAAATGCCTGGTCTTTCTCAACACTATGACAAAACATGTGCGCACGCGCGCACACACACGCACACACACAAGGGCTTCCTGGCTCTCAGCCCACGCTCTTCCCGTTATTTCCTGCACCTTCTATTTTTTTTCTTGCTTGGCCGTACCACACAACATGTGCAATCTTAGTTCCCCACCCAGGGATCGAACCCCTGCCCCCCGCAGTGGAAGCTCGGAGTCCTGACCACTGGACCACCAGCGAAGTCCCCTCCTGCATCCTCTTTGGACATCCCTTTGCTGAGTGTCATGTTGTTGGCCTCAGTTTATAAGATGATCTCTCTGCCCCCCACCCCTTACTCAGAACCAGACCCTGGTTCTCTGAGTCCTCCTGCCTCTTTTGGAAGCAAACATGTGGGCACAGGACAAAAAAGCCCTTTGAACCTGTTAAGGATTCAGTGAATTGAATTCTGGGGCACAAAGAATCAGCTGGGGCCCCAGCGTGGCCTTGCAGTTTTAGCTGAATCCTCTGCTCATTGTCAGGAGTTTCTCTGTCCACAGAAGGTGATGCAGAATGGGCCAGTCCGACCTCTGAAACCTCTGCTCCTCCCCTTCTCCACCAGCACCTGTCTGGGCCGCCAAAGTAGTCTTCCTGCTTCTAGATGCCACTCTTCTGCTTCATTCACTCATTCATTCATCCACTCATCATCTATAATTCACGTATTCCACATTACAGGGACAAGTCCTAGAGCTTGAAGAGCCCCCAAAGTACATCAGTGTCTAACCACTGACCATCGAGATTTCTAATTTCTTTGGCAATGTCTGTGGCCAGAGACTGCACAGCCCTCTTGAGGAGTAACCCCAAATGTGTGTCCTCTGGGTCAGGAAGTACCCGACCCCTGAGGTCACTGAAAGTCCAGCATTCATGGTCATCTAGCTCAAGCAGCCACCTTTGCTAGAAGCTTCTTATAACCACCCCCCCCAACTCTGCCCCAGGAACCAGAGGAGGCAGACTTTAAAGAGTAAACCCTTTCTGGGCCAGTCCTCGGGCTGACGTAGAGCCCCCTTGGGGCCTGAGGTACCATGGCAGCCCCAGGGATGGGTCTGGATGGCAGCCGCCAGCATTTATAAGACTTTCATGACAGTTGCATTAATGCTGCTCTTGGCCCCAGTTTCATCACATTACCTGGCTCCCTTTCAGCACAGAGGCTGCTCAGCGAAGGGTACAATTTCCTGACTCTAACGCATGACAAGGTTTCACTTAAAGGAGAAAATAAAATTACCTTGGGAGGCTGACGCTGGGAAGTCATAGATGACTTGGTCTGCAGGAACATTCAGGGCTGGGCAGATCAGGGAGAGCTCATGTGAGTCCTTTGTGCTTATGACCATAGCACAGCCTCCCTATGACTTGCAGTTGCTAGTTCCATGGCCAGGGTCTAGGACTGAAGCTAGACTGGCCAGAGTCAGGACCCTTTTTCTGATCACAGTGTGTGACGGTCCTAAATTGAATTGGCCCTTTCATGACTGCAACCTATGACCTCAGGAACAGCCATTCCATGCTCTAACCACTGAGAACTCTGGCCACCTTTTCCTCCAACGAGGATCCCTCCCAAAGCTGGAAGCTTCACCAGTCATGCATGTGGCTTTATTGAAGACCTGAGTCACATGGAACCATGCGGAGCTGGGGTTCACAGATGTATTAAGTACCCTCTCCCACCAGAGCCCCCTGCAGGGCCCACTTCCAAGCTGTCGTTGGACAAGTCCTCCTTCAACCACCTGGCCTTGCTTCTAGGTATGGACGGAAGCACCTGTGTGCAGGGCATGAGCTGTAATTAGGGGCAGAGTCTGGGTTTAAGTCCTCGCACAATTAATAATCCATTGACTATTAAATTGGAAAGAGAAGGGGGTCTACAGCACAGGAACAACCTGAGAGAGACAACTTGGAGAGGGGATGAGGGTCAGAAGACCCTAGCTTGGCCAAAAACTTTCTGGGCGACCATGGACAGCGCCATTCTTCTCTCCAAACCTCCACTTCCTGTACGTGCAAATCTCCCTGTGGAAACTAGTAATAACCTCTGAGACTCTGGGAAAGAACCCCAAAAGCGTTCAGTATAAAATCAGATCTGTAGAAAATTCAGGCTGACAGAAGAGTCCTCCTCCAATCCAGCTAATTCACCAGAGCTTCAGCTTTCAGGCCTTAATGAAAGTTAAGACTCAGAGCTGACTGACTGTACTTGAACTACCCCATTTATAACTCACACCCCTGACAGATCTCTTTGGAGGAACTGAAGCTTGGGCTGAGGCAGTCTTCAAAGATGCAACACCAATTATTTTTAATATTCATGGAGCGAATCCATTCGGGGGCAGGTTTTGGTGCTAAGCATAACAGCTGGACGTGCAGGTTGGAAAGAGACCTAATTTTAGAGTTGTTTTGACATTTTTCCAGGGTTTAGTCATTGGTGCCTGGGATAAGAGGAGCCCAGAAATAGGGAATGTCTCTCTTTAAAGTGTGTGTCTGTCCAGTGACTTTGGAAGCACAAAGAACTTCCGAGATAGAAAGGGTCAGGGGTCACCTTGGAAAACAATTTCTTTAAGCATTAAACATACATCTACCTTATGGACCTGATATTTCACTCCTAGATATTTATCCAAGAGAAATGAAAACAGATATCCACAAAACTCCTTGCACAAGAATGTTCATAGGTTTTCCATGATAGTCTAAAACCAGATACAACCCAGATGTCCATCATCAAGAGAATGGATAAATTGTGGTAGAGCCATACAATGGAATATTACCCAGCAATAATTTTTTTAATCTATTGAGATACGCTGCAACATGGGCAAGTCTCAAGTAATAACATGCTAAATGAAAGTAGCCAAATACTGAAGAATACATACAGTGTGATTCCATTTATGTGAAATTCTGGGCTAGGCAAACTCACCTATGGTGATCAAAATCGGATCAGAGGTTGCTCTGTGGTGGGGGGTGGACACAATGGAACTTTCCAGAGTGAAGAAAATGCCCTGTCCTGGACCCATCACATCTCTTCCCCTCCATGCCTCACGTTAAAGGCATTGATTGATTGATTTCCCGTCCCCGTGCTTTCAGTCTTCTGTTAGGGCTCGCGCCATCCCTTCCTCTAGGAAATCCCCTCCTCAGCCAATGTCTACAGGCCCAGATGCTCTCTATCTTCCAGGACCTAGTTAAAATTTCCCCTTCTCCAAGAAGCCTTCCCTGCTCTACCCCTACCTAGTGGCGGTTACCCTGTCCTTCCAGCATTGACCCCTATAGTTTGGGGGCTTTTCTCCCTATCTTTCTTTTGGCTCTGACCACTCTTTGTAGTTTTGTTAACAGCAGGTTGTATCCATGCTTTAAATCCCTTGCTATATTATGACCTTGCCGGCAGCCAGGGTTGTGTGGATTCCAGACACCCCAACCCCTAATAAAGAACCCACAGCAAATGACCGATATACACACAGAGAATGAAGGAGTGAGTGACACGCGAGTCTTCCTCTTTGTTTTTGTCAGACACTGCACTGTATTGTGTCCTGACTCCTTTTATTTTTCAGTCGTGTAGGATGCAAGCCACACCGATCTTTGCAGGAGCAGACTCTGGGCCCCCGGAGAGGGCTGGGCTGCCAACTTCTCATGGAGTAATTAAATGACAAATTACCTACAGGCTCTCCGCTGGAAAACCTATAGGAGCACAGCCTTTCCGTATTCATATGATTTAATCAAATCTGAATGCTTGGAAGAACTTCATAGCCTTTGTTCCAAAGGCCTGTATTTGCAGATGGGGAAACTGAGGCTCAGAGCAGGACAGTGGTTCATTCAAGAATACACAGGGCTTTCTTTTTTCTCCTCATGTTTCCACAGAGAGAAGGAGCTTCCATTCCACTCACCAGGGTGGGATGGGATTGGAGGAATATTTCCCATCCTCTCCAACCCCTTCCTCCAAGAAGAGGAAAACCTTACCGTGACCACTGGCCAAGCATTGCCCAGTCTTTCTCATAGACCGTATTCACCCCCAGCTGCTTCCTCCATGCAGTAGGCTCTGGGGTGGGATTCCCTTCTCCCACCAAACAGGCACCTAGCGGGGGCCCAGATTCTCTAGGTGTTCCAGCCCTCACTAGGCGGGTAAATGAAATTCAGGGGGAAAAAAAAAACTTGTCTGTCATATGTTGAGCTCGGTCCAAGATGAGTTCATCAACCCACCTCCGTTAACAATACAGTTGATATTGTATTTTGATCCTTATATGGCTTCTTGGGTTTGTCTTCAGAGTCATAGTTAATTGTCACCCTCATTCTCAACGTGGGGGCAAGTGGCAGTGCCCAGCGATAGCCACCCGCTCAAACAATTCCCCTAGAAGTGGGGTAGGAACCGGGGAAGAGGAAGTGTTAGGGCTGGTGCCCCAGTTTCTTGTCTGGGTGACCAGGTGGATGCGGAAGTTGATCTCTGGGGCAAAAACAGATGCTAAGGGGAGGAGCAGGTTCGGGGAGACGAAAGTGAGTTTAACTTTTGCCACACAGTCTGAAGAGGCCAGGGAACATCTAGATGGAGATCTCCAGGAAACAGCTGGAGGTAGGACCTGGAGCCGCCGAGAGAGCCCTCGGCTGAAGGTAGAGATTTCAGAGCCACGAGGGCACACAGGTGGGTATATGCCCACGGACAGTGTGCAAAGTGAGGTGAGGACTGAGGACAGAGCATTCCGGGGCTCCAAGTCTGAGTGGTGGGGGGAGAATGAGAAAACCAGCAAGGACAGTGGTTCTCAAATTGTGGTCCACAGATCAACAGCACCAGCTTCCCCTAACGACTTGTTAGATACACACATTTCCCGGCCCCAGCCCAGACCTACTGAATCAGAAACTCTGGGCTTGAGGCCCAATCAGTGTTTCTATAAACCCTCCAGGTAATTCAGATGCCCATTAGAGTTTAAGAATCTCTGGCATTAGGGATCATCTTCTCACACATCTTTAATTAGATTTATTTCTAGGTATTTTCTAAGCATTTGGTAGGTTTTGATGCTATGATAAACGTTATCTTTAAATGTCTTTTTCTGGCTGTTTGTTGCTGGTATATAGAAATACAATTGATTTCTACTGGTCTTGAAGTTCACTTATGAATTCTAATCATTGATCCACAGATTCATCCCTTTGGATTTCCTATGTGACTGGTGAATGATATGAGATGATGACAGAGAAGAGGTCATAGGTTTAGAAATCAATAGAACTTCTGTAAACACAATAAGAAGCTATTTCTTTGGAGAAAAGGAGCCCAAAGGTAGACTGGAGGGTGTTCTGCTGTGTGCTACAGGGGTGCGCATGCGTGGCGTGAACACCCAGGCACAGAGAACTTTCCAGATATCATGTAGCTGAAGTGGGGGCTGGATCGCAGGAAAGCCAGAATCACCCCCTCTGTCCCACTGTGACTGCCATACTTCCCCTTAGCAAGTCAGAGATTGGCACAGGTTGACTAAACGGAATATAATTCCCAGGTAAGGAGAAGTGGATTTCTCAGATCTGGACAGGATTCTATGCCAGTTAGACTGACAAACCGTCCTGGTTTGCCCTGGGACTGAGGGGTTTCCCAGGATGAGGGACTTTCAGGGCTAAAGCCAGGACAGTCCTAGGCAGACTAAGATGTTTGGTCACCCTGACTTCTAACTTGGCTTCCGTGGAGCTGAGCAACCTGGTGGACCAAAGAAACACGAAGAGTCCATCATGAGAGTAATGCCTGACCCCAGACACTTAAGGAGTAAAGATCTATTTGGAGAACCGTGAATGTTCCCCAGCTTCTACGTTCATTTCATAGTCCTTTATCTTTTCAGACCTATAAGGCTCTACCAGTCAAGTTGCCTGTTTCTTTCATCTGTCTTCCCTGATACTGTGCAGACTGTATCTTTGTTACAGCCTTTGTTACCAGAGTTCTCCCAGAATCTTTTAGCAGTCAGTACCTTGGAGTTTTTGACCACCGATCATCAGCATCCGGGTACCATCCACTAAGATGCCAGTTCCTAGTGATATTTCCCCCTTGACACTTAGGACACAAGTTCTCATGCATAATTTCCATCTCTCAGCCAAAACTTCACCACTTCCCCTGCAAGAAAGCACATCTTTCCTGCAAGTGAGTAAGACTGCCACAGGGATAACCTCGAATTCTCTCAAATTTTGATTTGTTTTAAAAATGAAATCTTTCGCAAATGTCAGTCGTTATTATTAGTTACAGACTACCGGCAACATGACACGTGTACATGCCAGCGTACTGAGATACTTCCTTGAGGACCACCAGATCTGAAACAAGTCGCTTGGGGTAAGAGGATAACCGTGTGTGGACAGGTGACAGCAGAGATGTTAGAAGTGACCAAAAGTACTGGCCATGACAGTAAGTTCTGCCTCACCAGCCCAGAGGGAGATTCCGTGACTGTAAGTCTCCGGGCTGCAGGGTCCATGGCCAACAGAGCTAGTGAGTCACGGACGTCACTCACCATCTGTCTGCCCTCCCGTCATTCCTCCTTCTCCCACTGTCCCTTTGCAGAAGGCTAAGTCTCTGAGGAGAGTTGTAACTTCACAGCCCTCTCCCAGGTAGGCAGGATGTTGAAGATCCAGGTGTCCTTGGCATCTGGTCCTGCAGGGTCCCTGCCGCACCTCATCACGCACAGGTAAATGGCTTCAGGAGCAGCCTTGCATGAGGCAGGGAGAAGGGGAAGGAATCTGGACGTTGAATCATAAAGCCCAAGCTTGGGCCCTAGCTTAAGCCCTCTGAACCTTAGTCTCCTCATCTCACTTCTCTCAAAATTTGCATGCTTGAAATCACCATTTTGCAGTCAACAGTGTAATAATTGATATAGGCAAGAATCATCAATGGATGCTGAAACCATTGGGTGAAATGATATCTGGGAATAGGATATTCACACAGTCTCCAGGTATCATCCCACAGTTACTTGTTAATTACAAAAGGAAAATGTACTTCTGCAATGGCAAAGGCTGGTGGATGCCATCTCAACCAAGTGACCAAATGTGGCACAAACCGACAGTATGTATCTCCTGCTATGCTACAATGGAAAATATGTAACGTCAGCAAGAAAAAGTGTGTGTGTGTGTGTGTGTGTGTGTGTGTGTGTGTCTCTGTGTGTGTGTGTGTCTGTGTGTCTGTGTGTGTGTGTCTGTGTGTGGAGAGAGAGAGAGAGAGGGGTTAAAAATGACTGAATCTAGGTGAAGGGTATATTGTTTCTTTCACTATTCTTTCAACATTTTTTATTGGTTTGAAATTTTTCTAAATAGAAAGTTGGGGAAATCTGAGTGTGGCATTGCACTGGAGTGGATTTCACCTAGTGCCCCATGACCTCCATCACCAGCCCCGCCCCCCAGCCCTGGAAGCTCCCTGGTGGGCCCCCATACCGCTCTGAATGGCTCTTCTCACTTAGAGATATACCTGTATCCTGAGAGAATGCTTGAGGAATCGCACTCTCTGGAGACTAGAAGTTTGTTTCACTGGATTGCATTCCCCTTCTGGGGTTTTATAGTCTTGCTCTGGACCTTAGTATGTGATAAGTTTCTTGGTCTCTCCAAAATAAACTGGGGACCACGCAGCAAGACTGGGAACAGTAAGTCTATGAGGTGCTAGGGTTCCTGTCCCTTTGCATACCGGCAGACAGGTCTAGCCACGAGCAGCCCCACCAGCATTCCAGCAGCTCTGGTTTCCTCACCGGCAACAGAAGCCTCAGATTCACAAGAACAAAAGTCTGGGCTGGACTTTACAGATCATTAAATCCTAACACCCTTGTCATACTGGGATTGTCTCAACAACATTCACCCCCACCCCCAAAACCAAGCAGAGACAAGTTCCTTCTTGCACACTCCTACTGATGGGCTGCTCACTACTTTACTTGATAGCCCCTTTCAGCGGTGGTCAGTACTGTCTGAGAAGCTGAAATCTTGAAGCTTCTACTATCCAGTCTCAACATTGCCTTTGGAGGTCTCAGTACACACCTGAATCCTTTCTCCCCCAGAGAGCTCATCAGAAATGGGGAGACAGGGACTGTGGCCCTGCTGCCCCCTGGGAGCTCTGTTCTTGGCAAGCCCTCAGCCTCTGCTGTTTCACTTGGAATTAGATTCCTAGTCTCCTCCTCCTCTTGGTTGCCTCCACTTGCCAACATCCATACCGTCTATATTTCTGGTTCACCACCCTCCATGCCCCCAACCCTCCCCACCCCATTACCATGTTCTGTGATGTCTGGCTTGGACCATCTATTACGCACCACTCCAAACTGTACCACCTGCAGAGATCGTCACCCTAATCGGGGGTCGTGTATGTACATCTTCTGAAGGGCAATTATCCCTCTTCACGCAAGGCTGGACCTAGTGCAGGATGCCTCCTGTGGTCTAGGTTGTCCATTTAATCTTCCCATCAATCCCATGAGGTCAGTTGGAACACCCCCAACTTACAAATGAGGTGACAGGCTCATAGAGCTTAAATAAAGGCTTGCCAACTAATAAGTGACAATGACAGATTCGTGGTCCCAGGTCTGCGGAATTCCTAAGTCCAGGCTTTATCTTCCACACCACATAGGTGCCGCGCGGCTTACCCCCAAGGATGAGCTTGACGCTGCAAGACAGGTGATACCCATCAACACCCGAGGGCCAGGTGTCAGCCTCAGAGCACATACAGGGGACTCCTCGTCCCCGCACAGCTGCCCAGATGTGAGGATCCTGCATCAAAGCTGATGGCTACGTATTTCTGGACAACCTTCTGCATGTTCCCGAGGGAGTTTTAACTTCTGAGCTGTATTGTAGCCCAGGGAACATCAATTACCCCTCAATCTTGTACGATACTCCTGTGTATTAGTTCTCTATTGTGACAGAACTAGTTACTCCAGAACTTAGTGGCTTAAAACAACAGATATTTGTCTCCTCTCAGTTTCTGTGAGTCAGGAATCTGGCGGCCTCTTAGCTGGGTGGTCCTGACTCAGTGTCTCGCCAAGCTGCACTGAAGGTATCAGCTGGTACTGCAGTCACCTGGAGCTTCCCTGAGGCTGGAGGATCCGCTTCCAACTTACTCCTGCCACTGTGGGAAGGAGGCATCGGTTCCTCCTCATGCGGACCCCTCTAAAGGGACACTTATGACACAGCGGCTGGCTTCCCCCAGAATGAGTAATCCAGGAGAGAGAGGGGGCTCAGGATGGAAGCCATAGTTGTCTTTATGAATCCTTTTATAATCTAACTTCAGATGTGATATACCATCATTACCTCTGAAATAGTCTATTGGTCATACAGACTAACCCCGGTACTATGTAGGAGGGGACCACACAAGGTCATGAACACCAAGAGGCAGGGGTCATGGGCGCCATCTTGGAGGTTAGCTATCACATCCTGAATAGCCCATTTTTCCCTAAATCATGTGTGACTTCTGCAATCTGCTTGGGCACGTTTGAGAGGCCGCAGGAGTTCCAGAGATACACGTGTGCATGTGCGTGCTTACACACACACACACACACACACACACACACACACACACGCTCCTTAAAGAGATCAATGATCCTGCCTTCCTCAGCCATCCTTGAATGATGCTTTTGAGCAAAAGGAGGCACCTAGAAGATGGGTGCTGGGTTAAAGGGGGTTCAGGTTTCCATAGACAAGAGGACAAGGAAGCAAGGGCAGGAGGAGATGGTTGTTACGATTGTATCTAAGCAAGGAGAGGAAGGAAGTGAAGTCAGGAGGGGAACGGAGTGCATAGTTAAGAAGTGGGTCATCTCTAATTGGAGATCTCCGTGTGGCTCCAGAACTGGAACACTTGAAACCGTTTTTAGCATCGGAGTTGACAATAGTGGCCTCTGAACGTGGGAGTTTGAATGCAAACGAGGCGACGGTGAGGGGAGGAAATGTAGTTGTAGGACAGTAGGTCAAGGAAATTAGTCACTTTTACTTCTCTATATCCATGGCTGTTCCCGTATCCTCACTTTATCTTTGGAGGTTTCTCCTACTCTTGTTTCTAATTTAACATAGTCGCATTTTTTTCTCTTTTTAAAAATTTTCTTAATTAGGTTAGCTAGTGGTTTACTTACTTTATTGCTTTTTTCCCCCTGAAGTACCAGCTCTTATATTTATTAGTTTTGCTGTTTTTAATTCATTAATTTCTGTCGTTATCTTTGGCAGTTCCTTCTATTGCTTTTCTTAAGCTTATCTTGTTCTTGCTCTTCCTAACTTTTGGAGCTGAGCCCTTAATTCATTTATTTTCATTTCTTAAATGAATAATTAAGTATTTAAGATTGTGACTTGTCTTCTGCCTTAAATTCAACCCTGTCTCATATTGAGACTTTGATTCCTCTTTTCCTTTTGCTGCGTTTGCCAGGTATGGGCTCAACTATCCTTTATTTTTTAATCCGTCTTTGGTCCTTGGTTTTAGATGCGTTTGTCTACAGCGTATAATTTACCTTTGCTTTTACAAGACATCTGAGAGCTTTTTCTTTAATAAGAGTGTTTATCTCATTTGCAATTACAAATAAGACATTCATGTTTGTTCTTAGGCCGTATAACCAAACATTTAAAAAATAAACAAAAAGAAGCATTAAAAATAAAAAAGATGACAGGACTGTGTTCCTTATTTTCTTTCAAAGGTTTTTCCTTCTGGTAATTGGAAAGGTTTAGCTCTTGCGTTTGTTTCTCTTAATGGTGCTAGTTTTCACTTTGTAGACTGTACTCTGGTGCACCCCTTGGGTCCTCTTGGCCTCACCTGTCTCTTGTCCCAGGCATCACTGCAGTGACCAGCTTCAGGCAGGCACAACCTGATGGTACCATGGGACATGAGGATACCACACACGTTCCACATGCAAGTGCAGGGGTGTTTACATCCCACAGAGTAAGCCATTAACCAGTGGGAAATAGGAGCTTGTAGATAAATTCTTCCCACTTTCTCTCCCTGGACGGATTGTCCTGAAACACAGTTCATTAGTTTGCTCAGGCTGCCATAACAAATACCTCAGACTGGGGGGCTTCAACAATAGAAATTTTTTCCCCCAGTTCTGGAGGCTGGAAGTCCAGGAGCAAGAGGTCTGCAGGTGTGGTTCCTTCAGAGGCCTCTCTCCTTGGCTTGCATATGACTGTGCTCTTGCTGTGCTCTCACCTGGTCATTCCTCTGTCTGTCTGTGCCCTAATGCCTTCTTCTTATAAGGACACTATTCATATTGGATTAGGGCCCACTCAAATGACCTCATTTTAAATTAATTACCTCTGAAGGCCCTATCTCCCAATATAGCTGTATTCTGAGGTACTGGGGGTTAGGACTTCAGCATATGAATTTAGAGGGGTGGGAAGGCAATTCAGCTCATAACAGTTTATATGACTTCCCTGAGTGCTGTCCCATGAGATGCAAGAACCATTTGCACACAGTGGCAGCCAGCTTGATTATAAATCCTATTGGCTTTCCTTCTTCCTGTGTCATTCTTTTTGTCCTTCACTTCTACTTCCTGGGATTGGTATATTAAATTATATTCCACAAGCTTTGCCTATGGTTGTGCTTCCTGGGAGGTCAGGCCAAGACAATATTTAAACCTGGAGTTATCACCTTTAGAGGGTACCACTTAGTTCTCTACTATGAGTGATGAGAACGTGAATATGGTTCATGTCCCTATTTCCTCCCATCTCATCTCATTTCCCAATTTTGATGACCATATTGTGGCTCAATACTTTATATAGTCATCCTTATACTCTTCTCTAGCATGTTCATATACCTATCACTTGCTTTATCTCTCTGAGCCACGTCATTTGGCCCCAGCTTTGAAAGTCGAGGAAGCCTGCATACCTCCCACTTTGCTTCCCATTCTGTGTCAGAACTATTACATTTATATTATTACTGCATTGTCATGGCTTATAACATTTACAGTGTACACTGTTAACCTTGGTTCTCAGGGTCCTTTACTCTCAGCTCCACAATTTAAATGGAAACTTTGCCTAACGTTTGCCCTTATGGTGATTTATCTGTAGCAAAATGACTTCTAGTAAGCACTTTCATCTGAGAAGACCTTATGATAATTACATTCACTGAATTATTACATGTTTAATGATAATCATCTCTTGCTCTTTTCTGGAGTGACACCTTAGCAGGTAATAAAATTCTTCATAGGTGACACTGGGGAAATTTTATTAGTATTAGTTGCCAAATATTAGTTGCCCTCTCTGTAAGAAGGCTACACATCCTTGCTTCCTGCCATGTGACAGGTAGGTGAGATATAGTCCCCCACCCAATTGGTCATGTGACTCACTTTGGCCAATCAAGTATGAGTAGAAGAGCCAGTTCTGAGCATAAGATTGAAGAGCCTTTGTGTGTGTCTACTAGTTCTTTTGTTTTTTTTTTTTACCTCTTCCAGGAGCATGGAATGTCTCACATAGGGGCTGCCTTTTCAGCCTGGATACTAGGCTGAAGAAAATACTTAGAATGAAGAGAATACATGGAGAAGAGACCATAGCCAACCCACAGCTGCCATGGCCAAGACGTAACACAAGCAGGAAATCAGCTATCGTGGTTGTAAGCTCTTGAGATTTGGAGATCCTTGTAAGCATGGCATTTCCTAGCAAAAACTGCCTGATTTCTTTTCCTAAGGGCTTTGAATAAGCACTGAATATGCTGTGCAAAAACCTGAGGGCAGTCTGATTTTTTCCTTTATTGGTGTTTTGTATTTTGGACCTGAATATCCATCATATATTTTTTTATCTTTGAAGTCCAGAAACATTACTATGATACATCTTCATTTTAGTTGTTTTATCTTTATTTGCTCTGGGGCAGAATATATCTTTTCAATTTGCCTATTCAAGGCTTTATTTTAGGCAAGTTTTATTCCACAGGTATGGATGATATATTTTCATTAATGATGTTGTTGAAGAAGAAAAAAAAACAGAACAGAAAAATAAGCTTAGTTAAAATAAAAGGTATATATCCTTGAATCTTTTTATATATTTGCAAAGGTTTCTATTCAATTTTTTTCTGCACTGTTTGGTCTTCTAATCCTTTTAAATATTTTTCTTTCATTTCATTATATTTGATTTTCTCCAAAAAAATCTTCATGCCTATGTTTTTTTGTTGTTGTTTTTTTTGTTTTTTTGTGTTTTTTTTGTGTTTTTTTTTTTTTTTGCTGTACGCGGGCCTCTCACCGTTGTGGCCTCTCCCGTTGCGGAGCACAGGCTCCGGACGCGCAGGCTCAGCGGCCATGGCTCACGGGCCTAGCCGCTCCGCGGCACGTGGGATCCTCCTGGACCGGGGCACAAACCCGCGTCCCCTGCATCGGCAGGCAGACTCTCAACCACTGCGCCACCAGGGAAGCCCCATGCCTATGTTTCTGGCAATTTTTCTCCTTCCTATCGCTGATTCTAATTTGACAAGCTTCTGTAATAATAAAGATAATTATAATGATAACAACAATTGTATAGCACTCACTATTTACCAGGAACTATTCTAAATGCTTCTACAAATATTTATTTATTATATTCATCCTGACATGATGGAGTGTTATAATTCTCCTTATTTTACAGATGAGGTATCTGAGACACAGAGAGGTGAAGTCACTTGCTAAAGATCACACAGCTAGTGTGTGGCAGAGGCAAGGCGTGAGCTCAGGCACATGCCTTTATAATCTCTTCTACGCATCCTTTTTTCCTATTCCTCCGTACTGATTTTTTTTTCCCTTTTAAAAAGAATTTATATATATATTTTAACATCTTTATTGGAGTATAACTGCTTTACCATGTGGTGTTAGTTTCTGCTGTACAACAAAGTGAATCAGCTCTATGTATACATATATCCCCATATCCCCTCCCTCTTGCGTCTCCCTCCCACCCTCCCTATCCCACCCCTCTAGGTGGTCACAAAGCACAGGTCCATCCACCTCACTACAAATAACTCAATTTCATTTCTTTTTATGGCCGAGTAATATTCCATTGTATATATGTGCCACATCTTCTTTATCCATTCATCTGTCGATGGACGCTTAGGTTGCTTCCATGTCCTGGCTATTGTAAATAGTGCTGCAGTGAATATTGTGGTACATGTCTCTTTTTCAATTATGGTTTTCTCAGGGTATATGCCCAGTAGTGGGATTGCTGGGTCATATGGTACTTCTATTTTTAGTTTTTTAAGGAACCTCCATACTGTTCTCCACAGTGGCTGTATCAATTTATATTATATTCTGATGTCTTTCAACTTACTTTTATCCCCTCTTCTTGCCATCTTCTTTTCCTTGAGCTTTTGTATGGAGAGCTCCTGACTCATCATTTTTCCTGCTTCAAGGCATAATCTTTCTGGTGTTCTCCATCCATCTCTTGATTATTATCATCTTTGCTTCTCTTATTTCTGAAGTTCCTGTATTTTTTTTTTTTTTAATTACTCCTCTTTCAATGCAGGGGGTGTAGTTCCTGCTCAGCTGACTTTGTGTGAAAGGACAGTTTGGGGTCTGGAAGTAAGCTGGGTGTAGTCAGGCAGATTGGTTTGGGTCCACTGTCTCGACTTTCTTACTAATTCTCTCCCCAGGGTACACCTGTGCTCTGGGCTAACAGGAAATCTCCTTGGCTCACAGCAAAGTCACACCCTCACGCCTTGCCCCTCCCAGTAGGTCACAAATTGGTTTTGGAGTCTCTTGATTGATTATTCTTGATTCCTCTGCAGCTTCTCAGGACTACTTGCCATGCACAGCCTCCCTGCCATTTTGAAACTTGCTGATTGATGGGGTGAGGTTTCTCCCTTTCCCTGTGGGGCTCTGCCTCAGAGATCACTCCAGGTATAAACCAGGATTTAGGAAGCTCTTGCAGCCTGTCCTTTGCCGTTCCTGGCCAGGGGTCATGAATTTTGATCCTGAGGGTCCTACTTTGCCAGACTCTCTTGGAGATTTGTAGAAGCAACTCACACACCATCCTCCCTCCCCTGGCCCAATTTTCACTGCATTTGCAGTCTATTTCCATGCACTATAGTTGAGGATTATGGGCGTTTCTGAGTTTCATCAAGGATAAAACTCACTTTTCTCTTTCAAGAAGGAGAGGGGCAGAGATACCTTTAATGAAAATCCCCACCCACTTAAAATCTTAGACCAGGAGAGGACATGGATCCTGGAAGGGTAAAAACCATGACAAAAATGCCCCATCCTTTGATATATCCATGCAAAAGGAAGTCATCCATTCCTGAGCAAGATCTGCACTGCACACAAGTCAGGAGGTATCGTGGAGCTGCCTTCCTTGCCAACAAAGACTTTTCAGAGTAATGCAGAGTGGCACATTAAAGGGCAACACTGATGAGGGGATTAGGGGAATTTAGATTCTCCATCCCTTCGGCTGGGGAGGCAATGGCACTCATGACCACTTGTGAAACAGCGGCTGGTGCTGGGTTCCTGGCACTTCATCCCCTGGGATAGAAAAAGAAGGGAATGATGACCCACTGTCCTCTGTTTCTTCCTCTTTCCCTGCCTCTCCTCCTCCTCCTTCCTTTCCTTGATTATCCTATCTCCCAACCTGCGTGGCTGCCAAAGGCATGAAACCACATGGAGTCAGGCAGAAGTCTGTTGGGTGCCAAGCCTGTGGTAGAGGGAATTAACATGAGCCCGTATTTCCAGGGAGACAGTGTCATAAAATGAACAGCATACAAGGGAGGGAAAAGAAAAATTTTAATTTCGGTGCCAGCTTTGGGTCAGAGGTGGGGAGGGTTTTGTAGTTTGGAAAGAGGGGGGAAAAAACCTGAATTTGGGAGACAGAGCTAACTGGATTTAGCTCTCAGCTGCACCACTTACTCGGAAGGACCCTAGGCAAAGTTATTTCCCTTCCTTTTTTTTTTTTAAATTTTATTGACGTATACTTGATTTACAATGCTGTGTTAATTTCTGCTGTACAGCAAAGTGATTCAGTTATACATATACATATATTCTTTTTCATATTCTTTTCCATTAATTTTTATCACAGGATATTGAATATAGTTCCCTGTGCTATACAGTAGGACCTTGTTGTTTATCCATCCTATATATAAAAGTTTGCCTGATTCCCCTTCCTGACTCTCAATTTCTTAGTTGATGAAATGGAAGCAATAATACATTTATATTAGAAAGATTAATGGGATACTTACAGCTCTGGAGGTGATGGACTTAAACTAACATGGAATCCCTCCATCTACAAATATTTAGAAATGCTAGATAAATACAAAATAATTACTTAGAAATCACAAAAAAGGAACCCCCCCCCCAAAAAAGAAGAGTAAATGTATGAGCTCAAAGACACAACAGTTCCGGTTCCACATGTTCAGCCGAAGACATATACAAGAAATGTCCATAGCTGCATTTTATTAATAGCCCCAAACTGGAAACAGCCCAAATGTCCACCATAAGTAAAATGGATAAATCGTGATATAGCCAAATAATGGACCAATGTAGACAACTATAGAAAGAAACCATGGTTATATACAACAGCATGAATGAAGTTTACAACAATTTTAAATGAAAGAAACAAGACACGAAAGAGTACATACAATCTGAATCTCTTTATATCAAGTTCAAATAGAGATAAAAGCAACCATTCTGGAGTGCTGGATACGTCTATCTATTACAAACACTACCGTAAACAAGTGATCAGACTTCATATTACCGGAGAAAACATGATGAGTAAATGCAACAGGAGATCCTGAATGGGATCTTGGAACAGAAAAAGGACCTTAGAGGGGAAACTGGCAAAATCCAAACAGAATCCAGAGTTTAGTTAATAACAATGAGCCAATGTTAATTTCTTAGTTTTAACAAATGTATCATGATTATAAAAATGTGCATATTAGAGGAAACTGGGCAAAGGACATATGAGAATTCTCTGTACTATCTTTGAATCTTTTATGAAGTTTACAACAATTTTAAATGAAAGAAACAAGACACGAAAGAGTACATACAATCTGAATCTCTTTATATCAAGTTCAAATAGAGATAAAAGCAACCATTCTGGAGTGCTGGATACGTCTATCTATTACAAACACTACCGTAAACAAGTGATCAGACTTCATATCACCGGAGAAAACATGATGAGTAAATGCAACGGGAGATCCTGGATGGGATCTTGGAACAGAAAAAGGACCTTAGAGGGAAAACTGGCAAAGATCCAAATAGAATCCAGAGTTTAGTTAATAACAATGAGCCAATGTTAATTTCTTAGTTTTAACAAATGTATCATGATTATAAAAATGTGCATATTAGAGGAAACTGGGCAAAGGACATATGAGAATTCTCTGTACTATCTTTGAATCTTTTCTGTAAATCTAAAATTATGCCGGAATAAAATTTGTTATCAAGATCAATAGATGTAGCAATCACTGTCCTTATTTAGCCGACTGATTTTAAAAATGTTTGCCACCCAAAAACCTGCACATGAATTTTTACAGCAACTGTACTATAATTACCTAAAACTGAAAGCAGCCAAGATGTTCTTCAGTACATGGGTGACCAAATAAACAAACTTTGGTACATCCATACAATGAAATACTATCCATCAATAAAAACAAATGAGCTATCAAGCCAGCAAAAGACATGGATGAACCTTAAATGCATATCACTGAGTTGAAGAAGCCAGTCTGAAAAGGCTACATACTGTATGATTTCAATTACATGACCTTCTGGAAAAGGCAAAACTAGAGACAGTAAAAGGATCTGTGGCTGCCAGGGATTTGGCAGGGGTAGTGTTTGAATAAGCAAAGCACAAGGGACTTCTTAAGGCGGTGAAATTATTCTGTATGATACTTTAATAATGACTATATGACACGATGTGACTGACGCTCTGTGTCAAAACCGCATAGAACTTTACAGCACAGAGAATGAACTTTAATGTCTACAAATTAAAAAAGCAAAACATTTAGGAGGTCAGGGGATTCGGGATGGAATGCAGAGGGTGACGAGAGAATCTAATATTGCAAATGTATGAAACCATCTCAGTAAAGGAGGTAGAGGGAAAAGATGCTGACCTAAGTAACTTTGGAAGTGAGTGGAGTCTGTATGACTAAAGGCAAAAGAGACCGTACATAAGGACTCTATTTCATAAAGTCATTTCCCGTGAGAGTGTGGGTTATCAATTCTGGGAAACCAATATACCTGCATATTGAAATTGAACAATTAAGTAAATGGATGGTGGAAGGTCGGAGTCAGGTCCCTCACTGTTACAGTAGGAGGTAAGATAAGGGGAAGAGGATTGAGTAATCCATGCGGTGATGGATTAGAGGTGGAGACATCAGCATGAACTCACATTTGGTTTAATATACAGACAGAAGTTTATAAATAGAAATATTTCTAGAAATGTGTATACGCATGAATTAGCATACATTAAAATATTTTATTTTCTGTCAGCTGAGAGGACCTAGAAGCATCTACATCCCAATAGCAACAAACACTCCTAGCCCCCAGATCTTGGTTTCTGTGAACATTCTCATGTAATAGAAACCAGGAATCGTTGGAGAAATGGTTGATTCTGGGACTGGGGCAGGAAATATATAAGATGAGCCTGGAGCCTCTTGCAGTGCCAGAGAGTAAGGAGGTGCTCAAAACACACACACACACACACACACTCATTCACACACGAACACATGTGCGCACGTACACAGAAAGATGGGGATATGTCCAAGACACAGAGAAATCACCTGAAAGAGCTCCCAATGGCTGAAGCTGGAGCAATTTGGGCCACAAAATAAGTCGAGTAGTATTGGGTGAAACCCAAAGCGTAAAGTAAATATTCACAAGTTCCTGCTGATATAAATAAAGGATTGAATAATTAAGGAAATGATGAAGAGTCAAATCTCTCAAGCAGAAGAATTTCCAATATTTTATGTAGAGACTCCACCCTTAAGTTCTTAAGTCTGGACTCTGCATAGGGACCTCCCCTCCCCCCAAAACAGTACAAAACTGAAATCAAGGGGAAAAAAGAGTAACTTTACAACAGAGAAACCCGGCAGGCACTGCCTGAAGCCAGGTGATCAAGATTAACATCAAAGAGATATGTCATGTTGATAGTATGTAGCCTTGGTATGATGTGATGAGAACGACAATTTACCTCTGTGGTCTTCTTCCCCGCAAACCATAATTCCAGTCTAATTACGACAAAAACATCAGGCAAATCGGAATTGAGGGATATTCTCCAAAATACCTGATCAATACTCTTCAAAACTGTTACGATCATAAAAACAAGGAAAGTCTGAGAAACCACCATAGCCTAGAGGAGCCTAAGAAAATACAATGACTAAATGTAAGGTGGTACCTTGGATAGAATCCTGGAAGACAGAAAGAACATTTGGTAAAAACAAATACAATCTGAATAACATATGGACTTGAGTGGATAATAAGATATAAAGATTGGTTTGAGCATTGTGACAAATGTACCATAATAATGTAAGATGTTAATAAGAGCAGACACTGAGTATGGGGTATACTGGAACTCTCTGTACTATCCTCACAATTGTTCTGTAAATCTAAAACTATTCTAAAATACAAAGTTTACTTTAAAAAACTTAATACCCCTCAAAAAAGTAATTGCTACACTAATAGGAGGGGAAAAGCTTACTAGAAAGAAAAAGATATGCTTCTGGGTTAATTTATCTTATAGAAGGACAGATTGTTAGGAAAAAATGGTGTTTAGGAAAACAAAAACAATGACACATATGCAGAGCAAATAAAATTAAACCTTGGCATTTAGCAATGCCTCCTTGGGTAGTAAAACTGCACGGAAGATCCAGGAAGTCATTACCATAAAAGTCAAGATGGTGATTAATTTTGGTGGGGAGGGACCCGAGTGTAGTTTCTGGGGGTGCTGGCTATGCTCTATGTCTTAAACTGGGTGGTGGGTACATGGGTGATAAATTTGTGTTACATTTGTGATAACTTATAGAGCTATACTTTTTTATTTTGTGAATTTTTCTATGTGTGCCATAGGTCACAACAAGGGTTAGGGAAAAAACAAATGCACGAAATAGAGAGAATGGGTAAGAATGTTCCATAATTGATGAAATACATGCATCCGCAGATAGAAGAATTCCGAAACTGTTGAAAATTCTTTAAAAAAAGTAAATCCACTCCTAGACACATGACTTCAAAGACGAGCGAAAAAGCAAATAGGGCAAAACATTAATAATATATTAAATCTGGCAGCTGGGTTCTTGGAGATTATATTATTTTGTATGTTCTTCTGAATGTATAAAATATATATATATATATATTTTTTTTTTTTTTTTTTTTTTCTGTGGTATGCGGGCCTCCCCCTCCATGGCTCACGGGCCCAGCCGCTCTGCGGCATGTGGGATCCTCCCAGACCGGGGCGTGAACCCGGTTCCCCTGCATCGGCAGGCGGACGCGCAACCACTGCGCCACCAGGGAAGCCCTATAAAATATTTTATACTTAGCTTTTCTTTTAATTAAAAAGCGCCGGTAAGAAAATGTAGACACATACATAAAATGCCTATTAAGATAAGTCAGAATAGTGGTTACTTCAGAAAAGAGGTTTTGGAATTGACTCTGATTGACTAGAAAGCGGTACCGAGTACCCCTGGGGGCTGGAAATTTTTATATCTTGATCTAGTCAGTGGTTGCATGGCGTACGCATATCTAAAACTCCAGGCAGGTGTGCATTTGGGATTAGTGTACAGTGCATACTTTAATGCACATGTTAAATATTAATTAAACAGTTTAAAAGAAGTTTATAAGGAAATGCCTATGGCAGGGCCTGGCAGCTAGCAGGTATTAATAGGATATATGCTTGCTCTGGCCCTAGAGCAATTGGGTTTTTCCTTGCATTAAACAAAGACCCCCTGGAGCCTAAGTAAGAAGGGAGTCCATCAGAGGACACAGGGTAACTCTCAGAACATATGGGTAGAGGGTACCTGGGTCTCAGGAGCCAAAAGGAGCTGGGAGAGGAATACCACCTGCCTGGTCTCTCCCTCCGTCTTTCCTCCATACTTCTCTCCGTCCAGTGGCCTCATTCTTCTCTCTCCCAGATGCCTGGTTTCTCTGCCCCCCAGGCCACAAGACAGCACATAGATCTCTGTAACTCCTGGGATGGATTCTGCTTTTTTCAGCGTATCGTCAGAACAAGGGTGGAATATCTTTCAATTCCTGGGGAAGGGGCCTGATGGGCCAGCTTCAGTGCCGAACGCCAGGCTAACTCTTGTTAACCAGGGTAGCGGACACTGTGGAAAAGACGGTAGCTGGAATGGGATGAATCAGGGACTCACCAACCGTGGCCAAGGCAACAATGTGGGAGTCATACAGAAAGGAGAACTAGGAGAAAGTGCAGTGCTGCTAATCCAACAGGTGTTCACTACCCCATGGTGAGGGCAGTGGCCCAGGTGCTCAATCAATGATGCGACACTAACCCCTTAGGTCTGCGAGGTATGTTCTGTCTTTTAACACACTTTCACATCCAGGATTACATTTTCTCCTTGGTATATTCTTGAGAATTTGAGCTCAAGCCCAATTTACAGATGAGAAGATGGGTTCACGGAAGACAAACGACCATGGAAGACAGTGCTCGCACACAGAGTAGGTAGAGAAGCCAGGCCTCAGCCCCAGGTGTGCATCTCGGTGTGACAATCGGGCCAGGGCATCCCCGCCTGCTCCTTCCTGGTTATGAGCCTGAGGCTGAAGCTGGACTCTGGTGGAGCCAGAGGCCCGGATTTTGTGTGTTCACCTACGGCTCCCCCATTCCTCTGGCCGGGACTTTTACAAGACACACTGCAAACCCCTTTGCCCGTTAGAGCGATTCTCACTATGAGGGTGGCCATTGCCAGTTCACTAGTTCCGGGCGCCCAGCAGCTGTCACAGAACCGCCTCCCCTCCTCGGGCACCATCCACCCTGCAGGCCTTTGGCTGACACAGGGCCTGCCGCTCATTCACATGATAATAAAAAATGCCAAGTGCATATGGAAAAGAGAGAGCAGAGGGGCACAGATCCGGTGCCTGCTGGCACCCATCTCTTCGTTACCGCCTACCCCTCCCTACCCCATGGAAGGGCCCGCTCTCCGGGATAACTTCTGAACAGCACTTCCCAGTCCACAGGACCACCTCGGTGCCCACTGGCTGACACAGTCGATCCTCATCATCACTCTGGGAGACCACGAGACTGGGACCCCCGAGGGTTTACCGGCAGACGTGCGATTCCAGCCGGGTCTCCCGGCCTCCCATGCTACCCACTGGTTATACCGCTTTCTGCACAAGTGGGACATGAAAAAGCTGTACACAAAGTGAGTGCTCAAAATTCCAAGTGCTCCGAGAGAATGAAGGCTCTGTCTTCATGCTTTAGGAACAAAACCTGAGGCCTCCCAAGAAACCGTAAATACCCCCTACCCCAGTTCCTCCCTTCTCCACCATACCCCCAACTCCAAAATGCGGGGCCACACAATCTTTCCTGCTTTTGAAAGAAGCTCACAGCAAGAAAGGAAAGGGGGCAGAGTCCAACATTCTAAAGCTGGAAGTTATAAACTTTTAATTAAGGCAGATTCTGCTTTTATCATTAGCATGTAATGAATTATTCTCAGCTTTCAATGCCTTGGTAATTGTCTCTCTGAAGAATCACATTAAACATTGCAGGAGACTTTTGATCATTATTAAGAAAAGTGGTAACTTGGAATAATCTTGCATTTCTAAGTTGAGGCTGCAAACCTGAAGCATTAAGATAGATAATTAATGACAGGTGGAAATCTTCAGAGACTACCACCAAGGGTGTCTTCTCTTTGTTCTTCCCAGCAGGTCCTCCTAGGTTAGGGGAAAAGTTTGCCGACCAGAGTCAGACCGTCTCTCTGACCGTCAGCTTGAATTCCTGCTCCACGACTTCCTGGCCGTAGATCTGTGGGCACATTTCTTCTCCGAGCATCCATTTTCTCTCATGGGTTCCTTTGACTCTTAGTGAGGCAGAATGAACTTCAAGGCTGAAGCACAGAAAATGCTCACAAAATGCCAAGTTCTATTGTTATTAGTCAAGCAATATGTACTCAAGATACTTTTATTCAAAACTCAATATTGTGAAATTTTATTTGGAATCTCCAACACTAGCCAGCACGAAATCATGGCATCCCATTTGAATCAGGATTCCTCTGTGTTATTATATAAAAAGAACACATATTATGCTCTTACTATATGCCAGGTACTATGCTAAGACCTTTAATGTGAATTATCTCCTTTGATGCTATGACAATTTGAGGAAGTAGGAACTATTGTCCCCATTTTACAGATGAGGAGAAATGAGGTCAGGGAGGTTATTTAATTTGTCCAAAGTCACTCAGGCAATAAACAGTTGAGTTGGGATTCAAACCCATGCAATCTACCTCCCGGCACCAGTGTGTTCCACCACCTCACATTTATTTCCATCTTTTGGGGTGCAAAGTGACCTTTTTGAAAGTAGAGAGATGATGGTCTCAGAATCTACTCCATTCTATCCCTAACTTTCTCCCATGTGACCTAAAGAAGATTTCAAGATTTCCCAGTGGATTTTCTAATATGCGGACAATGTCCAGTCCTCACTAGCCTGCTTCTAAATCTTAGTCATAAGGCAGATCATGTTTTCCAAAAATAGTCTGTCCAATATCTCACATGCCACATGCTCTTCTTTTTTTTTTTTTTTTTTTTTTTTTTTTGCGGTACGCGGGCCTCTCACTGTTGCGGCCTCTCCTGTTGCGGAGCACAGGCTCAGCGGCCACAGCTCACGGGCCCAGCCGCTCTGCGGCATGTGGGATATTCCCGGACCGGGGCACGAACCCGCGTCCCCTGCATCGGCAGGCGGACTCTCAACCACTGCGCCACCAGGGAAGCCCCACGTGCCCTTCTTATAATCTGATTTTGACGCTCTTCCCGTTCTGTGGTGGGTTCCATGTTTCCTCCCCTTAAATCCAGGAGGGTTTATTGCTATGTGACTTCCAAGTGTAGGTCATAAAGTCTTCCACAAGATTCTCTTGAGATGCTCTCTCTCGGAGGTCTTCGCCACGCTGTGAGGAAGCACAGGCATTCTGTGACAAGACCCATGAGGAGAAACTCACACGGAAAGGAACCGAGACCCCCAGGCTTCAGATGTAGCTGAAATCCAGGCAACAGCCCGTGCCCACCTGCCAGCTATGTGTGTGCGTAGCCATATTCAAGGTGGCTCTTCCAGCCCTCAGTCAAGCCAACCTAGCTGATGCTACACAGAAGACAGACAAGCCTTCCTCACCAAACTCTGTCTAAATTACATATTCATGAACTAAACAAACAGTGTTTTAGGCTATTATGTTCTGGGTGGTTTGTTATGCAGCCGTAGATAAACCAGAGCAAGTTCCAAGCTCTTTTTTGCTTTCCAGACCCATATATTCAATGGTTTTCTGCACATGTTCATTTGAATGTCCCCAAATCACTTCAGACTTAATGTGCTTAGGGAGTTCTACTTCCACTTTGAACATAGAAATGAACATAGAAATCCCCCCAGACACGGCACTACCATCCTCATTATGCAAACAACCCAGATAATCTACGAAGTCATAACTTGTTTTGAACCTATCAGAGAGCTGAACTCATAAGACAGCCAAGTGAACTGAATGCCAAAGCGTAGTGAGCTCCTTTGAGGAGTGACCACGTGGAATGTTTCACCTTCAGAACGCAGCGGGGGAAAGATGAGACCATCACAAAAGTAGGTAAGGAGAAATCAGCTAAAATTGTCATGAACTCTTAAAGGTTTGGTGTAGGCTTACGTGACACTATAGAAAATTGAGCGCCTCCAGCATAAGGGAAGTTTGCACTCACTGGCAAACTTTTCCCCCACAGGCCTCTGCAGTGTGCTCATGAGAAAGACTAGAAGCAGAACAGGAAATGTGGAAAGGTTCAAATCAGCAGCACAGGCATACAGGTGATGCTTGGCTCCAGCTGGATCATAGATACAAAACCCCTCTTACTCCCCCAGACCCTTCTCTTCCAAAGCAAAAGTCATGAGATACTGGGAGGAGTGAAAGAAAACCCTCCAGCTCCCAAGGCAAAGACAGTCTTCTTTTCGGGGAAGAGGTAGAAGCCAAACCACCTGATCATGGGGGAGGGGCAGAAGCAGATGCCTTCTGCCCTTGGGGAAGGGGCAGGAGACATTCCCAGGCCCAGGGTCTTGCTCTGATACAAAGCACAGGTCTGCTACTGCTGGGGGAAGAAAGGGCCGTGTGCCAAGCTTAGACACAAAGCAGTATTTGGCTGCCACAGAGGGGAGAAGCAGGAATGTCGACAAAGTCCCATCCCTGAGGTCCAGGTGCAGAAGATCTGCCTAAGACTTGAAGATGGGTGAGAAGTAAGAAAAGCTCCTGCGCCATCATGAGCCTCACATTGTGTATAGCAGCAGCAGCCTCCTGCTAGAGGAGGTGCAAGAACCTGGAGAAAGACTCCTTCTGTGGTGCAGATCCACAGGGGCTGCTGAAAGCCAACAGTGACACAGGAGGACCAAAAACACCCCCTGGTGCTCCAGGCCTGGTGCTAAGCATAAAATAATAGGAGACCACCTCTGGAGGAATTTGAAATTTGTAGTGCTATGAAAGGAAGGATAGCAACAAAAATCCTTAACCCAGCTCAACACCTCATTAGATCGACTCAACCCCTAACCAAATATTCTGACAGAAGAAGAAATGTTCCCACTTCCAGGGGGAAAATATCATTGACCTCAGCCTCTAGTGTTCCTCTACACACAATGTCTGATATTCAATAAACATTGTGAGACACAGCACGATAAAAGAAAGAATAAATAATCCATTGTCAAGAGATAAAGCCATCAACAGAACCAGACTCAGAGGTGATGCTGATGTTGGAAATATCAGCCTGGGACTTTCAAATAACTATGATTAATATGATAAAGCATCTAGTGGGGAAAGGTAGAGAAGATACACGAACTGATGGAAAATTTCAGCAGAGAAATGGGAACTGTTTTGAAGAATTCCTTTGATGGGCTTATTAGTAGAGTAGATACAGCCAAGGGAGAATTGGTGAACCTGGATATAAGTCAACAGAAATTATCCAAAGTAAACACAAAGCGAAAAACAAGAGAGCTTCCAAGAGCTGTGAGACAACATAAACCAGCCTAACATCTATGTAATTAGAGTCTAAGAAGGAAAAGAGAGAGAAAAAAATGGGGGAAATTATTTGAAGGGATAATGGCTAAGGATTTTCCAAAATTAATGAAATACAGCAAACCATAGATGCGAGAAGTTCAGAGACTATCAAGCGGAATAAATTACCACACACACACACTCTCAAGCACACACTCAAGTACACACCTAGACATTTCATGATCAAACTGCTGAAAACCTAAACATCAAAAAGAAAAAGAAAATTCTGAAGATAGAAAAAAAAGAAAAGAAACATTACATACAGAAAAACAAATACAAGAATTTGGCAGACTTCTTGGAAGAAATGATGCAAGCTAGAAGAAAGTGGAGTGACACCTTTAAAGTATCAAAAGAAAAAATTGTCAATGTAGAATTCCAAGTCAAGCCAAAATGTCTTCATGAAATGAAGGTAAAATAGAAAATTTTCAGAAAAATGAAAGCTGAAAGAATACATTGCTAGCAGACGTGCACTACAAGAAATTTTAAAGGGAATTCTTCATAAGGACTATAATACCAGATAGAAATTTGGATCTATACAAAGAAATGAAGTACAACAAAAAGTGTAAAAATGTGGATAAATTGTCTCTTATGACATTTTTAAACTGATTTTTTACATTGCTTGTAAATATAAATAAAATATAAATAAAATATAATTGACCGTTGAGGCCAAAGAAGTCATAATGTATCTAATAGAAGTAAAATATATGTCAACTATAGCATCAAGCCAAAAATGGGAGTGAGGAAATGGAAATACGTACAAAGGGAGACTGTAGTAAGTTGAAGATGTGTATTACAAACCCTAAAGCCATCATTAAAAAGTGAAAGAGAAATAAAACAAATAAACCAATAGAGGAGATAAAGATGAATTATGAAAAATATCCAACTGATCCAAAAGAAAGCAGAAAAAAGGGAATAAGGTAAACAAAAAAATAGATGTAACAAATAGCAAACAACCAGAAAGACTAATAAGGGCCTTTGTTCCTTCAGCTTTATTCCCTCCTGAGCCTGATGTAATATTTAAGTGACAGTGCAGCATTCTTAGTGAGCCTCAGCCGGTTTCATCAGCACCCAGCACTCTGCAGGTTGTTTCTAAAGGTGCCAAGGCCATTGGTGGGAGAAATGGATCCTCCTCCTTCATCGTTAGCTCACAGCCACAGAAAATTACAAGCTCTATGGATTCTTTGCAAAAGCTTATTGATTTTATCAAGGGTGGATCAAAGTAAAGTCTGTTATATGAAGATAGGATTGTTCAGAGCTACTTAGCAAGTGAAACACCGCCTGGGAAACAAAGACCTCCATGTCCTCCTCCTCTTCATGTTTGCCTCCTTCTCCTCATCCCAGAGCTCCTGCACCTTTGTTTTCAGGCTGCAATGGAATTTTAAATGTAAGGTGTTCTTAGGATGAAATCAGGTGTTTTGAAAAAGCAAAAGAAGAAAAGAGAAAACTAGCAAAACTATATATTTAAATATGTACATTAAAGACAACTAGATCAATATTTGAATTAAATATAAACAGTCTAAGAAACTCAATTTAAAGAAAGAAATAGCAGGTTTGATGAACAAAGACAAGACCCAACTCTGTACTACATACCAGAAAAACACACTTTAAATATAAAATCATAGAGTAAAAGGAAAAGAGTAGAAATATATATATATCGTATGAAAACTAGTCAACTAAAGTTGGAGTGACTATGTTAATATCAAACCAAGTCGACTTCAGAGCAAGGAATATTACCAAGAATAAAGAGAGGCAGTACATAATTTTTAAAAACACAATTCTTAAGGTGTATGCACTTAACAAGAGAACATCAAAATAAATAAAGCAAAACTTGAGAGAACTGTAAGGAGAAAGATAAATCCACAATTATAGTCGGAAACCTCACCACTCTCTCCGTAATCAATAGCACCTGTAGACAGAAAATCAGTAGGGCTATAAACAACCTAAACATCAGAATCAGAGAACATGAACCTAAACTCTCTTCCGGAAAAGAGGAGGGAAGACTTTCTAACTTATTTTCTGAGACCAGCATTACCCTAATACTTAAGCCAGTTAAAGAAACTTCCAGGAAAGGAAACTATAGACCAGTGTCCTTCACACCAATTTTTTGGATGCAAAAATCTTTAACAGAACATTACCAATTGAATCCAAAAAGGATAACATGACATGATCTAATGAGAATTATCCCAGAAATTCAAGATCGATTCAAAATCAAAGAGGGTTAAGATTTCACAGAGGGCTGCACTGTTTTTCTACCACTTCCTGATTGCCTTGTGGATGGAGTCACTCCCTGGGGTAATAACATTATTATGGGGGACGGGACAATATATATGAAGTTAACAGTAAATGTTGTCTAGTTGGCTCGATTTGGGGGAAGGATCCAGGGCGTAATTGCCACAGAAAGAGTGGAGCTGCGCACCAGATAAATAATGAGGTTATGAAGGAGAAGACTGCGGGTTACATACAATGGTTAATCCATGCTGAGTAGCTGGGGGGTGGTTCCTGGGTGTTCCTATGGTGTCAGCCCTGACTTTAGTTGAAGTCAGTGTAGGTCTTACAGCATGTGGTTGTGCAGCTGCATTGTTTTACATCTCGGCTCCTCAGCATTGCTGCCCGGATGGAACCTTGAAGGAAGACACGGCAGTAACTAATTTTCATGTCGCTCAGCATAAGCTGGCCCGGGATCCAAGCATTCATCTGACAAGCTGCCTAGAGTGTGCTTTTTGTCCTTCCTACGGCTCATGAGGGTTAGGGAGGGTTAAACTGTGGGCCAACAATTGGAAGAGGTCTTGAGGGTTTGGGATGATTGCTTTGAGCACTGGCTAGCAGACAAAATCCGTGTGGGGGGCAATGGGGTACCCCAGTGACAGGAATGAGGGTCTACCTCCTGCCTATGTCAGGTTAGGACAGGGCAGTACCATCTGGGGGTTAACTGTGGGCCTCAGCACCTAGAACCAGAGAAGCTCCTCCCTGAGGCTGGGCTGGTAACTGGAAATTGGCATGGAAAAGGAAGAGCCCGCAGAAGCAACAGGAAGGAATTCAAACATAGCAGAACAGGGGAACCTAAGAGCTTGTAAGAAGCAGCAGGGGGCAGATTGTCCCTGTGTTAATTTCCTGGGTCGCTTAAAATAACAGAAGCTTATCCTTGCAGAGTTCTGGAGGTCAGAAGTCCCAAATCAAGGTGTCAACAAGGTTGGTTTCTTCGGGAGGCCTCTGAGGGAGAATCTGTCCCATGCTTTTCTGCTGTTGCTGGCAATCCTTGGCACACCTGGACTTATAGACGCATCACTCCACTCCCTGCTCCATCACAGGGCGATTTTATAAGGGCACTGGTCCTATTGGATTAGGGCTCACCCTAATGACCTCATCTTAATCTGATTACTTCTGCAAAGACCTTATTTCCAAACAAGGTCATAGTCACAGGTACTGGGGGTTGAACCTATCTTTTGCAGGGACACAGTTCAATCCGTAACAGACCTCAAACACAGAGAGGTGTGCGTCCAACAAGCAGAAAGAGCCTATTCGTGAGGCAGCTGAGAGCCGTGTTCAGAAATGTAAACAAGCGTCGGCTCCGACAATGACGATCAACCCCAGCTGTATGAATTATGGGTTGTGGGTTCCGGTGCGTGAGGTTGGCAAGACCAAAGCAGGGAAATCCCAGACCTTAGTGTGTATCCCGGAGTATGGGGTGGACCATCAAGTTCGGACCTTCAGGAACAAACAAGGCAGGGCGTCTAGGTGGAACTGGGACCAGCAGCAGGGCCATATCTGGGCTGAGTCCCTTCCTCAGGGCTACTGAGAGCCCCGGCAATCTGGGTCCATCTAATCTTTTTTTTTTTTTTGGGGGGGCGGTACGCAGGCCTCTCACTGTTGTGGCCTCTCCCGCTGCGGAGCACAGGCTCCGGACGCGCAGGCTCAGCGGCCATGGCTCACGGGCCCAGCCGCTCCGCGGCACGTGGGATCTTCTCGGATTGGGGCGCGAACCCGTGTCCCCTGCATCGGCAGGCGGACTCTCGACCACTGCGCCAGCAGGGAAGCCCCATGGGTCTATCTATTCTTGTAGGTGGCAGGCAAGAGACCCCTGCTAGGAGGAGAGAAGAGCTGGAGAGGGGGTGGGAGGTGGAGGGGGCAGGGATCCAGGGCAAGGCTGACAGCACCCGCCGGGGTGATGAACTCTCAGGGGGAAATCATCCCTTCCTGATGTCCCCTCCTGAGCCCAAGTCCTGCCTATGAAATCAAGACAGGTCCCCTCCATGCTGAGCTCATACCCTCTGTGGTCTTGGTTTCTCCTCCGCGATGACTCGCTGGTCTGAGCGTGCTTCTCCCCACATCAGGGATGGGAAACACGAAGAGAAGACCATGGTCCGATGCCCTCCAAAGTCATTGGCGACCGCGACGGAAGTCACCGGGGGTCGACAGTGAGTTAGGGGCTAAAATGATTCAAGCTCTTAAATGGGATAATAAGATAACATTCCTCCTCCTGCTATGAGCTCATTTAATTGTAAAGTTCTTAATAAATTCAGCCTGATTAACTCCAACCTTGTGGGGGAAGGTTACTCAGTGTTGTGGGATTAATTTTAAACAGAAGCCAAAAAAAAAAAAATTTTCCAGCAAGGAAAAAGGTGGGATTAATTTTAAACAGAAGCCAAAAAAAAAAAAAATTTTCCAGCAAGGAAAAAGAAACCCTCCAGGGCAAGATGAGGAGGGAGGGATATTTACATGCAGGAAGGCATCTCTGAGGAGGACCACTGGGTGGGGCCCGGCCTGCTTCTGAGATCACACAGCACGGCCTTTGATGAATAATTGACCTTCTCAAACTTGGAGGAGCCTCAGGCAGCCTTCCCGGGCCTGGGACCAGCTTGAGCGCACACACCCCAGCGCTGAAGCTGAGGGTGAATCCTGGGGATCCCCTGCCCCTAAGTGCCTTCCGTGTCCCTGTTCCCCCTGTGCCCAGGAGCCAGGCAGCTGTGGTTTCACATCCGGGTCCCTGTGCTTACCCGCTGCCTAACCGTGGATAAGTTTCTCTCTTTGGGCATCAGTTTTGTAACGAGGGCGACAATCCTCATTGTAGGAATGAGCTGCACATGACGTGCTTCTCCCTGTCCAAGGACTGTGTCAGCCACCAAAGCCATTGTTGCCGTGTGGCCTTGGGGTTGATGCGTGCTTTCTGAGGCTCTCAAACCCTGCTCTCCCCATGGACTCTGCTGAGATGCATCCCTGGCTCTTCCCATTTCAGGCTTCTCTGGTCAGCCTCTTGAGTCTCTCACCGTGGCCTTGAACCACAGGCCAGCCTGAGCAATGTAGAAGAGGAGTCCGGTGGTCAAGGTGGACCTCGTGTGGGACATGTGCTCTGCATGCGACAGGCTTTATAGCGAAACCTCTGGCCAGCTTTAGAATTCCTGTTGTAGGAAATGGGGAAGGTGGGGCCTAGAGAGGCCTACCCACCTGTGTTTGGGGGCCCAGGAAGCCTCATGAGTTACCCACACCCACATCCCCTACAGTTTCTGATCAATCTGAGAAATCAAAGTAAGCAACATTAAAACCATCTCTGCTCTATTGCCTGAAGTTCAGGGCTTAGTTGTAAGGCTGGATTGGAGGGCATGGCTCTGACCAGAGGGAGGAAGAGGTCTTTCTCTCCTTCTCCCTGAATGAAATTGGCCCTGGTCCAGGGAGAGTCGCCAGACAGTGGTAGGTGCTCAGATGGGGGGGGGAGCCTCCCCATCCCCGCAGATGAGCTCACTATGTGGCAGGAAAAAGCTGGGTACAGGATGCGCAGGACTCGGGGTTAAGCCAGAGGGAGCAAAGTTCAGAGCTTGGGGCTGCTCGGGTTTACTACTCCGCCCCTCCTGGAGGGACAGCAAACATGAGCCAGGCACGCTCTCCAGCCACTGGCCAGCTGGGCCGCCCTAACCCTCCCGCCCCCCTGCAACAGAGCCCACACCTTGGGGGTCATGGGCTTCCTGCATCTCAAAGTCTGTTGGGCTGAAAACTCACATTTCATGTCTGATTCAAAGCTCCCCCCTCCCTCTGCAGTCAGTCAAGTTTAGCACTCTGGGGGGTGCTAGCAAGCTAGGAGGGAGCTTGGTTTGCTCCTTCACCCCTTCCCCTCCATCCTTTGGAGCAAGGGGAGGAAGGTTCTACCTCTGAGATGTCTCCTCTCCATCTCTGGCTCAGGCTCCAGACCCCATCCCTAAGCCCCCTCCCCGGCTCCGCTCTGGACAAGCACAAGCAAGGTTGAAGCAAGAGGCCAGGACAGAGTGGAAATGGGCAGCAGGGAGGCAGAATCCCAGAGTCTGGTAGCCCAGGAAACCCGCAAGGCCGCCCAGCCCCTCCCCCCACCCTATTCCTTGAATGTGCCATTCTCTCCATTACCATCATCATCATCTTTCCTAAACCTCTGCTGCTCTCCGCAGCCTGCAGGGCTGCTTCCCCACAGAGGTTTGTGTCATGCCCTCCTCGAGGACACCAGGCCAGAGAGTGGGTGGAGGCTGAGATGCAACCTCACAAGGCTGCCCGGGAGGAGCCCCACGGCTGCTGGGGGCGGGCCGCCCTTCCTCCCCTGTCCTCCCACAGAAGGTGCCTGTGCGCCATTCACATGCCATGTGCTCGGGATGGCCCTGCCAACCGGGATCCCTGCTACCGGCCTGGCATCTGCACTCCCTCCACCCTGTCTGCTGCACCCCAAATGCGGTCTCCACACAGCAGTGTGGCCTTTCAAAAAGCCTTAACCTGGCCATGTCAATCCTCTGCTTAACATCCTTTAAGAACTTCTCATGGCGCTCAGCGTAGGGTCCAAACTCTTGTATAGGCCTTATAAACACCGCACGACTGGACCCACATGACTCTCAGCCTCCTCCCTCACCCTCTTCCCCCAGCACCTGGGCCCCCAGCTCAGCTGAACTTTCAGCTCCTCCATGTGGGCCTTGTCCCTCGCCTTCCCTCTCTCCTCCCAGCATCTGCACGTGTTGTTTACTCTGCCGGAAATGCTGTTTCTTCCACACCATTCTGCCTGGCTAAATATTATCCATCTTTTACACTTAAAGGATGATTATATGTCCTGCTTCAGGAGGCTTGCCCCCACAAGGTTAATGTGGATTTTTAGAAAGCTCCATCAGTCGGTAATATTGTTGTTTTTTTAACCAAGGGTTATGACCTTTAACCAAGGGTTATGACCATCGTTAGCAATGATGGAATCGATTTATCAGGTTTTGACTAGCATTTTTTAAAATATAAAATTGAATAGAACAGAAAACATCAGCATGAACCCCACTCAGTAAAGGTAAGTGTTATTCGATGAAACTTCGTTGAAATTGTGTGCACGTGTGCGTATGCGTGCGTGTGCACGTGCGTGCTCACATGTGCACCTGGGTTGTGAGGTCAAATGTGATTCTTCCTGTAGATGATGGTCCAAAACTTTGAAAGCCATGACAGTCGATGACTCTGCTGCCCAGCCAGGCTGAGGATCATTGCTTTAGTTCTTTGAGGCTCTTAGAGTCATGGAATTGTTGACTGAAATACATGGTCAGAGGACAGGTAGGAAAGAGCTGCTAACAACATTTCAGCTTCTCTGTAGGAGTTGCCACTCTGCCCGGATTATGCTTCTGCATCTTCTTCCTCCCTAGACAGCTACCACCCCTGTTATCAGCTCCGTGCGTGTGTCCCCCCAAAGTTCATATGTCGAAATCCTAACCCTGAATGAGATGGTGTTCAGAGATTAGGTTTAGATGAGATTATAAGGGTAGAGCCCTATGGTGGGAATAGAGTCCTTATGAGAAAAGAGACTAGAGCCTGTGCTCTTTCTGCCATGGGAGGACACAAGAACATGCTCAGCAGAAAGGAAGAATGCTCTTATCACACCGGATCTGCTGGCACCTCGATCTTGGACTTCCCAGCCTTCAGAAGTGTGAGAAATAAATGTGTGTTGTTTAAGCCACCCAGTCTATGGGGGTTTGTCTGAGCACCCCAAGCTGACTGAGGTAGCGCCCAAGTTCCTCACTCTCCCCTCACCCAGCTTATAAGAATTGCTTAGTGGATGTCAGTGGCCCAGATGGGTGTCTGTGTCCTGCAGGCACATTACAGGGCCACCATCTTGAAAATCTGGGCTGACTCTTCAGTGGGGCGGGGGGGTGATAGAAGTTGCCATTGGCTACCAAACTTTACTGTACCCCAAATGGGAAACTCCTGGGGGTCTACCTCTGGCAAGTAGCATAGACTTGGCCTTGGTGTCTGTGCCCCCGTAGCATGTGGCTGAGAGGGAGTGTCGGGGAGGCGACCCACGTACACCTGGTTTCCGATCCAGGCCCATCGGCTCCCTGAGAACAGCACTTAGCCAACTTCCATAAACAAGGACGTTCATCTCTGTCAGCCCTAATGAACCGCATTTGTCAGACCGGAACCAGAGAGCAGCTGTGTTGGAGGGAGACGGATCACTTAATCCAAGGCTCCTGATGTGGCAGCCCCTGGCACAGTAGCGATCGTGGCATCTAACTACAGAAGGGGCCTGGAGGACCCCCGTAGGGGGAGGGCTGGCTGCCCTTGACGGTTCTTGTCAGGACAAAGTGTGTGAGCTGGCGAATCCGGTGTGTGCGTTGGCTGGTGCTTCTCTCCCTGACGAGCATCTGCTTCTGGGTCTGTGCACCCTGCAGATGCCTGGGCGGGAAGAGAGAGACGGGGGTGGGGGGCAGCCTCTGTTGGCCAGCAGAATGCAGGCCCGGGTGAAAGGACTGTTTTCAGAACCATCCCTTTTGGTTCCACCAACTTGTTTCCTTTTAGGATTTTTTTTTTTTAGGAAAGACTCTTGGGTGCAAGGGACAGAAAACCCATTCCAAATGAGTTTAGGCAAAAGGGTTTGTATGAACTCATGGGCTCTGAGGTTGGACACCTATGTGCTGCAAGCAAGGTGGGAAGCAGCTGAGTTTCATGAACAAGTACCTCTGGGAACTCAAACATGACCCGGATGTCTCCGCTTCCTCTCCATGCTTCCCTCTGTCTGCTGGCTTTGTCCCCTCTCCCTATAGACAGGCTTCCTCCATCAGTGGGAAATTTGGAGATGACAGCTCTCAAGTTTTACCTCTCAGGGTTTCCGCCCCTCGAAAGGGGTTGACATAAGCCTTTTCTGGCCCCAAACTGAAAAAAACAAAAACGCCCGGGAAAGAGCCCTGATTGGCCATTGTAAGCCAACCAACACGCTCATCTATGGCATAAGCCATGGAGTCACCTAAGGCAGCTCCCATGGGGATCCCATGGCTGGAATCAGAGAGGACGGTTCTTGGGTAAAAGTCAGTCCTCAGTAGACAGGATAGCACATGTCCACTTTAATGGTCTCTGGTCCTCACTTGCCCCCAAACTCATATCCACCTCAGCTTCTTCTCCTCTCTACTGGGAGAAGGTCCAGAGACCATGCATATCCCTGAAGACACTCAGGGAATAAGACCAGGGAGGATGGGTGGGATTTTACGATGCTGGCAAAGTCCGATTTTACGATGCTGGCAAAGTCCAATTTTACCACCCATCCAATTTTTCAGGGCTCTATGTGACATTCAGAACTGACACCAGCACAAATGCTGGGCTTGCCAGGAACTTTTACTTTGTTGATTTTGACAGTTAAGTATCCCTGAGGCGAGGATCCTGGTGGACTTTGCATATTTACTAAGCCCCTTCTCATCTGTACCAGCCCTAGGTCCTCAGATACACACAGCATAGTAAGGGTTATACTTTTGAATGACAGTGTCCTGCAGGTGACAAAAACATCACCATCACTCTCCCAGCAGCTTTCCAAACGTTTTTGACCATGAACCTCGGTGAAAAATATATTTTTGAAATGAAACGATACACTTCGCATCATGATCCAGTGCATACAAATACACACACACACATACACACACACAAACTGAAACAAGTTTTGAAAAACTCTATTTGCCTCTCTTACACATGGTGCAATTTGATGGGTTTTACTCTGTTCTTTCCTTTTCTATTCTAGTTTTATAAGGCCACTAAAATCTTTTCATGACCCAGAGATGAGACTGAACCTGCACGTTGATAATAAACATGCACAACCTCACTGAGTCTTCACACATCATCGGCCTCATTGAACGGCAAAAGTTGTAGAGCAAAAGTTTCATAGATAGTGTACCTTCTGGATGCCAGGCCCTGGCCTGGGCTTTTATTTTTTTTAAATCATTGATCCTTATGGACATTTTATTTTATTAATTAAAAAAATTTTTAATACAATATTTAAAGGTTACTTTCTATTTACAGTTATCACAAAATATTGGCTATATTCCCCATGTTGTACAATACAACCCTGAGCCTATCTTATAACCAATAGTTTGTACCTCCCACTCCCCACCCTTAAGCAAGGAGCCGGACCTGGGAGTGAAGCTGCCTTCGCCACACCAGACTAACCCACGTGGAGATAAAGAATCTCCCAACTGAGCCCTGCCAAGGGTGAGATATAATAAATTGGTTGCTGTCTTGTGTCAGTAAGTGTTGGATATGTTGTACGACACACTAGAGAGTGAGTTTCAAGAGCTCCAAACCACCATCAGTTTCCAGCTTCCAGGCTCTTGGGATGCCCTGCCTCTTCTCCCTGCAACTGAAGATGAGCTGAGGAAGGCTCCAGCCCGCCGCATGGATTCTGCTGAGAATGTGCAGGGCCAGCACATCTCCTCTCCCCTCCTCTGCTGCTGGGGGCCCATGACTTAGGGGCAGAATCTCGACTTTACAAGCCAGGAGGTTTCAATCAGTGGGAACTTTGGGGGCTTCCGGGCCCCCATCTCATATACACTAACCTTCCCAGTGGGCCGCTGGCCACCCATAGGTGCCTTTCACGGGGGGGCAGCGGGGAGACCAGAGAGAAGGAGGCTACCAATTGAGAGGGAGATTGTGCCGGGCATGGAAATAGGTGTAAAGAATAGAAAAGCATTTCTTAGGGCTTCCCTGGTGGCGCAGTGGTTAAGAATCCTCCTGTCAATGCAGGGGACACGGGTTCGAGCCCTAGTCCGGGAAGATCCCACATGCCACGGAGCGGCTAAGCCCGTGCGCCACAACGACTGAGCCTGCGCTCTAGAGCCCGCGAGCCACAACTACTGAGCCCGCGTGCCACAACTACTGAAGCCCGCGCGCCTAGAGCCTGGGCTCCGCAACAGGAGAAGCCACCGCAGTGAAAAGACCAGACGCTGCAATGAAGAGCAGCCCCCGCTCACCGCAACTAGAGAAGGCCCGCGCGCAGCAATGCAGACCCAACGCGGCCAAAAATAAATAAATAAATGAATAAAATAAATTTATTAAAAAAAAAAAAAAAAAAGCATTTCTTTGCGTTACAACATGAGTCTCAAGGCACCCTGACTGACTGACAGTAGAGGGAGGAACACAGCCCTGAAATCAAAAAGCTTTTCTTCTTGAGAGGACGCATTGTTACACTCAGGCTTAACACCACACAATGAAGGAAAAATGAAACCCCGTGCCCTCCCCGACCCAAGAGGCTGTACCATAAGGGCTGGAGGCCAGGCCGGAGCTGGGAAGGCAGAGGGTAGTGGGGGAGGGGTGGGAACTGTTTGTTAATATTTTTAGTCAAATTAATAAGATGCTGAGCAACAGCCTCTACGTAAAAGCCACAGTTAAAATTACTAAGTAGTTAATCTTGGTCTCACAATACGGAATAATTAATATCCACGTGCATGTGCTTTTCTCTCCTAAACAGTCATTAAAGAGAGCTATTACATCACGGCACCTGTTTTTCTCTTTAGGCTCACCCCAGTGAGTAAACCCAATCTTTTATTGACGAGAAGAGACACACGCTGGAAAAACCACAGGAAGAGCATGAAAAGCCCTCCAGCCTTCTCTTGAGACGCGTAAGAAATCTCAACTTATTAAACCATACGGAGGGCGTAAAGCGAGCGGGTTGTTTCCACTGCGGGGCCGAGGCCCAGTTTCCCTCTGACTTTCAGCTCCTCTGAAGGGTTTGGGGCTGTGGGAGCAGTAAGGCTTGTGTGCCCTGAGGAAGGAGCCCCCTGTGAATTGGTTTTCCTGGGGCCAAGGAGAGGACTGATTTCGAGGGCCTCTTTCTGCTCCTTTCTGTCTGACTGGGTCCGAATTCTCTGCCCCCCAATGAGTGGGTGAGGGTAGTCCCGAGGGAGGATGAAACAGCCCAAGTTCAGAGGCTCCTGGGTGCCCCGGACTCCAGCCACCTCCGGCCAGCTCACCCCACCTGGGTTCAAGGGCTTCGGCCAACCTGACAGGTGAGGTCAGGGCAGGAAAAGGCACAAGAGCTGACATCTGAGAGCACTTTACAGTTTACTCTTTGCGGCTCTTACACTCATTATGCAAAGTTATTCTGTTCTCCTGCTGAATCCCAGCAGGGCTCCCGCCAGAGCCGCTGCCTGGAAATTGTGATCCTGCCTTGGGTCTCTGATGCCACCCTGTAGCTGTAGCCCGGGCACCTCGGTGAGGACGCCCGGCTCCATCCCGCAGTGTGTGCTTTGTTTTGCAGATGCTGCCCCTCCGTTTACTGAACCCACCCAGTGGCTGGATCAGTCCTTGAACTCCTGGAAAAGGGGCCACACATCAAAATACTGTGAGTGGCCTCCGACTCGTCACTCAGGCAGGAACGAAGCTGTAATTGGAGACAAAGGGCCCCGAGGGAGGCCTCGGAGTACAGCATTTCATAGACACAGACACAAGCCCCCTTTATTTAGCTCCCAGTGAAGCACCTTGGGCCCACGGGCACTCACGGTGCCTGTTTCTGCAGCAACGTGTTGGTAAATTTACTCACCTGTAACCCCCTGGGCTGTGGGCTCTCTGAGGCCAGGAGACTGTCTTACTCGCTGTCAAATGCCCTGCACCATGGCACAGAAGAAAGGTCCTATCATGATTTGGTAAATTAATAGATGGGGATTTAAGCCATCACTTGGGAGAGAGGCTGGCACCAGGCAAGGGACGGCTGCCCAAGGACCAGAACCAGGGGGCACCTTCTTTCTGAGCTGGAGCATCTTGTACTAAGACCCCCTTGTGATCTCTACCACTGTCCTGTCTTCTACTCCTGCCCAAGCCTCCCTGGGGACCACAGGGATGGGGCGCGTGAGTGAAGCCCCAGGGGTGCTGGACTGATGAATTCTTACCTGGGGCACCAGGAGCATCCCTCCCCTTCTCACGGCCACCCCTGGCCCCTGGACCTGGTGACTGGTCCTAGGGCTTTCCTTCCAAGCAGCAATGTCGAGAAGAATTACAGAGGAGGTAAGGTGAGGAAGCCTCTGCATGATCTGTGGCCTGCAGTGACTTGCCCAGGGTTGGAGAGAGATGAACCAAGTCCCTGGAACCCTGGGGGTGTCAGCTAAAGTGACCCCATTTACATGCATTCTTCTTCCTAAGGACAGCATCCTTTGGGGCACCATCCCTTCCAAACTCCATCAAGTCTTCCTGTCTGGGCTGGTTGACTAGGGTTCCCACCTGACTTATTAGCTCAACTTGTTCTTTCCTTCCGTCCTGTAGTTACCCTCTGTGGCGGGCAGAGTCATGGCCCCCCAAAGATGCCCACATCCTAATCTCTAGAACCTGTGAATATGTTAACTTACATAGCAAAGGGGAACTAAGGATGCTAACCTGAATTTATCATAGGAAGATTATTCTGGATGATCCAAGGTGGTCCAATGTAATCTAAAGTGTCCTTAAAGGTAGATGAGGGAATTGGAAGAGAGAACCAGAGAAACGGTAGTGTGAGAAAGATCCAACCACCACTGTGGGCTTCCAAGATGGTGGAAGGAGGCGCTGCAGTCAGGAGCACATCATTGCCCCTCAAGGCTGTGACCCAGGCAACAGAGCCCACAGGTATAAGGACCAAGGGATGCCTCATGTCACCGGTTTTCCTTCGGCTGGTACCCACTGGTGGCATGGGCCATCCATGCTGGCTGGGGCTACAGCTCCAAGCTTCTTGAGGCTGGGTCCCTTAGACTCATGATGGGTCTGGGATGCATCCTGTTGCATTTCAAGGAAGCAGGGCAAGCTCAGACGGTAGGCTGGGGTTGAGGGATCCTGGGTCATACCTGGGTTGGGCTAGGTAGGCATCTTGGGCAAACAGAAATAGGCAGAGCCACGAACAAGGTCCCAGAGATTACTGGGGGGCCACCACCAAGGAAACAAGAGCTGTTGGCAAGTCCAGAGGATTAAGGTGGACTTGGGGAAGGACCTAGGAGTGAGGCTGAATGAAAGGAAAGGGAATGGCTGTAAAGAAGCTTGAAGAGGCTCAGCCACGTTAACATGGCTGGGAGTCCCTCTCCCCTGTGGATATGCTGCACGTGGCCTGCCTGCTACACAGCCCACTGGGTGAGACCGCCTGGTGACCTACATCTTAGCGCTTGCACAGAGCTGATCATCAATCAATGGCTCAACTCTTGAATCTAACTGGTTTTGGCTGGTTCACCCACCTCTGACCATAGAACTGATACACTGTGTTTTTTTTTTTTTTTTGCGGTACGCTTGCCTCTCACTGTTGTGGCCTCTCCCGTCGCGGAGCACAGGCTCCGGACGCGCAGGCCCAGCGGCCATGGCTCACGGGCCCAGCCGCTCCGCGGCACGTGGGATCCTCCCGGACCGGGGCACGAACCCGCGTCGCCTGCATCGGCAGGCGGACTCTCAACCACTGCGCCACCAGGGAAACCCAGAACTGATACACTTTGAATGTTTGCCATTATAAAGCACTCCCACTTGGCTGATGGGAGCAATTTGGCAAAATGTATTAATAACCTCAAAAATATTGAAAACTTTTGACCTGGTAATTGTCCTTCTGGGAATCTAGCCTAAGGGTATCATTAGAGATGTGGGCAAGGATTTTAGTCAAAGAAGTTCATCACAACATAATTTTGAATAGAAAACAACAAATTGCTTAAATGTTCCACAAAAGGAAAATGGTTGTGTATAGAAAAATCCCTATGGTGAAATACAATACAGCAACTGAAAGGAATTACAAGGACACTTTTTGAGGTGGCAAAATGCCCATGATATAAAATTTCCTTAAAAAAAAATAAAGAGTACCTGAGTTGGGGGATGTGGATATTTGCTACTTTTTTTGGTTATACTTTTCTACATGTTCGAAAATTTCCACAACGATCACACACTACTTTTAGAATTGGAAGAAGAGAAAAAATTGCCGCCTTCTTTGGGCCCGTAAAGAGTTTGTTTCCTGAAACCCGTGTCCCTCATTAACCCCGCTGAGGTTTACCAAGCCGGCCCCACGCGCTCCCTGTCAGACCTTGCCTGGCACAGCCCAGCGGGAAAGTTGTGCGTTTGGCTCTAATTCCAAATCCCAATAAAAACATCACAGCTGCTTTTCTTCTGAATTCTCATCACTGCAGAACCAGAAGCTTCCCCTACGCTTTTGATTCTCTGCTGCACTGCCAATATCTCTTTTCATGCAAATACTAAATATACTTTAATGGATCCAGATTATTACTGACGTAACCCAAGATCCGGATAATATAGGCACCATCAACTGAGTTCCCAAACTCTGAGTTCAAGTACTCACAAGTCTCTACAGAGGCGGGGGACATAAATCCAGTTCAGTCTTGAGAACTGTCTCAGTTCAGCATGGAACAGAAAAATCCAAATTGGCTTAAACAATAAAGGGAATTTATTGTTTCATCGAAACAGAAAGTCCAGAGACTTCAGGCCCAGTTTGATCCAGTGGTCCATGGTGGCGTCAGGGTCCTGGTGCTGTTTTCTCTACGGTTTCCTTGGCTCAGTTTCATCTTCAATCTGGTTTCCCTTGGGGCTGCAGCGATCCAGGCAGGTGGGCCCCATTCAGAAGGGAGGCTGCCATTGTCCCAACCTTCCCCGCAGAAATACTGAGATTTGCTCTGAGTGAGCAGGCTCCACTCAGGCGCTCACCTCTGAACTGTGACCAGAGGGACGAAACGCATTGGTTATCTTAAACTATCAAGTGCCTGAACCAGAGTTGGGGCGGGGTTAGTCAGTTCCACCAGAATCACATGGATCCCGCCCCCCACCCCGCCAAGCAGAAATCAGGACCTCTAGAAAGTAGAAGACGAATGCCCGCAGTTACCACAAGTGTCCACCATGGGAAAATTGTTTTTTGGTTTTTTTTTTTTGTTTTTTTTAACATCTTTATTGGAGTATAATTGCTTTACAATGGTGTGTTAGTTTCTGCTTTACAACAAAGTGAATCAGTGATACATATACATAGGTTCCCATATCTCCTCCCTCTTGCGTCTCCCTCCCTCCCACCCTCCCTATCCCACCCCTCTAGGTGGTCACAAACCACCGAGCTGATCTCCCTGTTCTTTGACATTCCTTTTGGGAGAATATCTAAGGGTTGCTTTACAAGTATCAACTACAGGAATATTTATGGCTGTTCAACTCTAGCATTTTATTCAGCAAACATTTACCATTAATTTCCAAATCCAGTTAAATACTGTATTTTAATTTTTCATTGTTTCTGGCACTTGAGGGAGATTAATGGTTTAAAGAACATTGATTCAAAATTATTTCAGTGGCCTAAGGAAACAAAGATTAGAAACCTAATTATAGCTTTTCTTTTGGGGAAGAACAGAAGAGTTCAATCAATAGACCCATGAAATCCATCCATGAGGAGAGACTCCTTCCTTGGGATCTTATCAGCCTTTACCCAAGTTCTCCCCTCTGCCCAAATGCCCTTCCCCTTCCTTCTCTGCTAAACATTCTCAAATGTCCATGGTCCTCTCATGTGCCCTCCCCTGGGAAGCCTTCCTGACCTTCTCTCCACTTAGTGGAATCCATGGTTCCCTCCCATGCCCTCAGCCCGTACTTACTACATTTATTATGGGGTGCTGTGCTTCTGTCCACTATCCTGCAGACCATAATAAGCTGGGGGGCGAGGGCCTGGGGTGAGGAAAGGGGTGTGGAAGGACAGTGATCACGAAAAAGTCCTAATGGTAAGGATGGCCAAAGGATATTGGAGCTCTTCTGGTGATGAGCCCCGGGGAGAAACGCAGGGAAGGGATCTGTGTCCTACAGGCGAATTGATGATGGATAGGAGGAGGGTAACAACAAAGAGAGTCGAGGAATAAAGGAAAGGAGGAGACACCATCCCTTCAGGGGTCCCTGGAGATTCAGAGAGGGGCACCAGGACGTCCACCATACATACAGGACTCCTGGGAGTTGGTGGTTCACGTCTTAAAAGATGGGAGATTGGGGTATTTAGACACCTGACATTTGGGTTATCTTTTAATAAAAAAAGGAACTGTGCCCCCTTTTTAAAAAAAAATGCCCCATTCTAAGCATCTAGAGGTTTCCTACCGCGCAGGCTCAGCGGCCATGGCTCACGGGCCCAGCCGCTCCGCGGCACGTGGGATCCTCCCGGACCGGGGCACGAACCCGCGTCGCCTGCATCGGCAGGCGGACTCTCAACCACTGCGCCACCAGGGAAACCCAGAACTGATACACTTTGAATGTTTGCCATTATAAAGCACTCCCACTTGGCTGATGGGAGCAATTTGGCAAAATGTATTAATAACCTCAAAAATATTGAAAACTTTTGACCTGGTAATTGTCCTTCTGGGAATCTAGCCTAAGGGTATCATTAGAGATGTGGGCAAGGATTTTAGTCAAAGAAGTTCATCACAACATAATTTTGAATAGAAAACAACAAATTGCTTAAATGTTCCACAAAAGGAAAATGGTTGTGTATAGAAAAATCCCTATGGTGAAATACAATACAGCAACTGAAAGGAATTACAAGGACACTTTTTGAGGTGGCAAAATGCCCATGATATAAAATTTCCTTAAAAAAAAATAAAGAGTACCTGAGTTGGGGGATGTGGATATTTGCTACTTTTTTTGGTTATACTTTTCTACATGTTCGAAAATTTCCACAACGATCACACACTACTTTTAGAATTGGAAGAAGAGAAAAAATTGCCGCCTTCTTTGGGCCCGTAAAGAGTTTGTTTCCTGAAACCCGTGTCCCTCATTAACCCCGCTGAGGTTTACCAAGCCGGCCCCACGCGCTCCCTGTCAGACCTTGCCTGGCACAGCCCAGCGGGAAAGTTGTGCGTTTGGCTCTAATTCCAAATCCCAATAAAAACATCACAGCTGCTTTTCTTCTGAATTCTCATCACTGCAGAACCAGAAGCTTCCCCTACGCTTTTGATTCTCTGCTGCACTGCCAATATCTCTTTTCATGCAAATACTAAATATACTTTAATGGATCCAGATTATTACTGACGTAACCCAAGATCCGGATAATATAGGCACCATCAACTGAGTTCCCAAACTCTGAGTTCAAGTACTCACAAGTCTCTACAGAGGCGGGGGACATAAATCCAGTTCAGTCTTGAGAACTGTCTCAGTTCAGCATGGAACAGAAAAATCCAAATTGGCTTAAACAATAAAGGGAATTTATTGTTTCATCGAAACAGAAAGTCCAGAGACTTCAGGCCCAGTTTGATCCAGTGGTCCATGGTGGCGTCAGGGTCCTGGTGCTGTTTTCTCTACGGTTTCCTTGGCTCAGTTTCATCTTCAATCTGGTTTCCCTTGGGGCTGCAGCGATCCAGGCAGGTGGGCCCCATTCAGAAGGGAGGCTGCCATTGTCCCAACCTTCCCCGCAGAAATACTGAGATTTGCTCTGAGTGAGCAGGCTCCACTCAGGCGCTCACCTCTGAACTGTGACCAGAGGGACGAAACGCATTGGTTATCTTAAACTATCAAGTGCCTGAACCAGAGTTGGGGCGGGGTTAGTCAGTTCCACCAGAATCACATGGATCCCGCCCCCCACCCCGCCAAGCAGAAATCAGGACCTCTAGAAAGTAGAAGACGAATGCCCGCAGTTACCACAAGTGTCCACCATGGGAAAATTGTTTTTTGTTTTTTTTTTTTTTGTTTTTTTTAACATCTTTATTGGAGTATAATTGCTTTACAATGGTGTGTTAGTTTCTGCTTTACAACAAAGTGAATCAGTGATACATATACATAGGTTCCCATATCTCCTCCCTCTTGCGTCTCCCTCCCTCCCACCCTCCCTATCCCACCCCTCTAGGTGGTCACAAACCACCGAGCTGATCTCCCTGTTCTTTGACATTCCTTTTGGGAGAATATCTAAGGGTTGCTTTACAAGTATCAACTACAGGAATATTTATGGCTGTTCAACTCTAGCATTTTATTCAGCAAACATTTACCATTAATTTCCAAATCCAGTTAAATACTGTATTTTAATTTTTCATTGTTTCTGGCACTTGAGGGAGATTAATGGTTTAAAGAACATTGATTCAAAATTATTTCAGTGGCCTAAGGAAACAAAGATTAGAAACCTAATTATAGCTTTTCTTTTGGGGAAGAACAGAAGAGTTCAATCAATAGACCCATGAAATCCATCCATGAGGAGAGACTCCTTCCTTGGGATCTTATCAGCCTTTACCCAAGTTCTCCCCTCTGCCCAAATGCCCTTCCCCTTCCTTCTCTGCTAAACATTCTCAAATGTCCATGGTCCTCTCATGTGCCCTCCCCTGGGAAGCCTTCCTGACCTTCTCTCCACTTAGTGGAATCCATGGTTCCCTCCCATGCCCTCAGCCCGTACTTACTACATTTATTATGGGGTGCTGTGCTTCTGTCCACTATCCTGCAGACCATAATAAGCTGGGGGGCGAGGGCCTGGGGTGAGGAAAGGGGTGTGGAAGGACAGTGATCACGAAAAAGTCCTAATGGTAAGGATGGCCAAAGGATATTGGAGCTCTTCTGGTGATGAGCCCCGGGGAGAAACGCAGGGAAGGGATCTGTGTCCTACAGGCGAATTGATGATGGATAGGAGGAGGGTAACAACAAAGAGAGTCGAGGAATAAAGGAAAGGAGGAGACACCATCCCTTCAGGGGTCCCTGGAGATTCAGAGAGGGGCACCAGGACGTCCACCATACATACAGGACTCCTGGGAGTTGGTGGTTCACGTCTTAAAAGATGGGAGATTGGGGTATTTAGACACCTGACATTTGGGTTATCTTTTAATAAAAAAAGGAACTGTGCCCCCTTTTTAAAAAAAAATGCCCCATTCTAAGCATCTAGAGGTTTCCTACCACGCAGGGACACCAGAAAATGTTTTTTGAGCAGAAATATGTCTCATTGCAGAAAACATTTCCATGCCGGAAGTCAACTTCTCTCTCTCTCTCTCTCTCTCTCTCTCTCTCTCTCTAATCTGTCTACCTCTATCTCTCCCTGTCTCTGGGCTACAGGCTGCCCTTCACTGCCACTCTGAGCTTCCCTCCTGCTCCACCCCATGAAAGCTGCTCTGGCCACAGTCTGTTGGCACCTTCCAGCCCAGGGCACGGGAAGCCCCCTTCATCATTTGGCTCAGGGGTCGGCAAGCTACCACCTGTGGGTGAAATCTAGCCTGCCGCTTGCTTTTGTGTGACCCATGAAAATAGTTTTCACACTTTTAAATGGTTGGTCAAATAAAATCAAAAGAAGAATGCTATTTCATGACATGTGAAAATTACATGAAATTAAAATTTGGGCCCCTGTAAAGGGTCTGCTGAAGTCTTAGTGGAACACAGCTATGCTCGTTCATTGACATATTACCTGAGTCTGCTTTCCTGCTGCAAAGGCAGAGCTCAGCAGTTGCAGTAGATGCCTTCTGACCTGCAAAACTGGACATATTTGTTCTCTGGCTCTTTACAGGAAATGTTTGCTAACCCCCGCTTTAGATCTTTAAACTTGGCTCTGCTCTGGGAAGTCAGACATAATCGGTGACCTTTCTCTCTCTCTGACTCCACCAGGGACAGCTCACTGTGGCAGCATAAACCACAGTGAGACCTGCTTTCTGCTTTTTTCACGAGGACAGATTCCCACACTCACCCTTGGTTAGGTTTCTGCCAAGGCTAGGACCTGGTTAAGAGATTCTCACCTTGACAAGGTCACCCATGAAGGACGGAAGTTTCAGAAACTGGTTCGTCCATGTGCCCAGAGACCCCGCCCACCCTGGCCCAAAGCTGCCCATCATCCTCTCTTATCAGGAAGCAGGAAACTGTCCTTGGGCCCTCAGAAACCAAGGCTCCTCCTCTCTCAGTGAGTCTGACGCAACCCTTACAGCTCCTGGACATCAAATGCACTCTGACCACCAACTTTGGGAAACTCATTTGAAATTGAAAAATACGGGTGAAATCATCCAACATCTGAATGAATGCTGTTCTTTCTTACAGACTAAGGCAGAGAGTTGCAGTTGCTATTCAAACCTGAAAGTTCCTTGCGATGGTTCAAACAAGGAGAGGAAATGGTTTCCAGTGTGTTCTTCGAAGCTACTCAAGCCTGTGGTTGTCCTCAGCCCTGCTGTTTGGATTCATGGGAAGAAGGCCCTTGTTTGAAAGGCACCCTGGAGAGTGTGTGTCTTAGCCTGGGCTTTGAAGCCATTTTCAAAGCTGGCAGAGTCCTGGTCAGGCCTTTGTGAGATGTCCTCAGACCTGAGCTGGCTTTGTGGCCTCACGGGTGGTCCTGGGGCCACTTGAGATGGCATGGACATGGGTAGCCCCGAGTGTGACCCACCCCCCCGACTTCAGCTGTGCAAACTTGGCAAAGATATTGCCCTCTCTGAGCCCGAGCTTCTTCCTCTGTGGAGTAAGACTATTCAGAGCATGTGGCAAAGGAATTTGGGGAGATTAAGTAAATAATGTCAAGTTTGCGAGCACACAGATTGTACATAATACATCGTAAACCAGTATTGAAACAGCAGGGAAGGAAGCATCTTGTTTCCCTTGGGAACTTGAGCCCTCTGGAAATAGAAAAGTAAACTTTGTGTTTTCTTAGCACCTTTGCTTAAAACTGAGAAAGACCATCTGCTAAGCTTCCCCCAACACACACTAACAACCACCACCAACAAACAATAACAAAACTATGACAGCTACAAGGTAATTACAAGGTGCCAGGGCAAGTGCTTTGTGTATTTATCCACTGGATTCTCATAACAGCACTGTGAGGCAAGTCTCAGTCCTGTGTTTTCCCACTTTTTAGGTGAAGACCCGAGGCATAGACAGCTATTAAGCTGTGAAGACAGGATCAGAACCCAGACAATATAAACCAGAGCCCATGACATAAACCACTTTGCTGTACTGTCCTTAGCAAATGGATAAATAAACAATGGGTGGATGTGTGGACAGGTAAGTGAATGACGAAATGAAAACATTGATGCCTTACAATCCAGGTTGTCCAGGCTAAAGGCATTTGCAGAAGTTTAGGGAAGCAGTCTGCTAAGGGCTGGCTTGTAGCTGATGCAGATGAAGGTCAGGGGAAACGTGTCTGCACACATGTCCTTCTGATGCATCCACTCTGCCCAATGTCCCAGCCAAGCCCTTGAAAGCAGAACTCCAGGCACCAGAGAAAGGTCCAGAGGGTAGGGGCTCAGACAGGGATGCTCTGAACAGCCCCAGTAGATCACACCTGCTCACAAGCATCCGTTCAGCCTGCATCTCCAACCGTTCTTCCGCTGTTGCTAAGTATCAGTCTAACTCAGTAGGCCCTGTAGCAAAAAGTGTAAGAAAATCCTTTGCTGGAGATTCCTATGCAGATGGAAAAGCAATTACAGGCCCCTTGGAACATCCACACTGCCCCAAACCCACAAACAGTGCCTACAATTCAGCTTTCCTCTGACTGCTGCTGTGGCTACCTGGTGGCCCTTCAGAGGGCAGCTGGGGACCAAATGCATGTTGGCAAATACTTTCCCGGCTCAATAACGCTGGGATATAGAAGCAGCACTGGGGACTTCCCTGGTGGCGCAGTGGTTAAGAATCTGCCTGCCACGGGTTCGATCCCTGGTCCAGGAAGATCCCACAAGCCGCGGAGCAACTAAGCCCATGTGCCACAACTACTGAACCCTGTGTGCCACAACTACTGAAGCCCGTGTGCCGAGAGCCCGTGCTCCGCAACAAGAGAAGCCACCGCAGTGAGAAGCCCACTCACCGCGACGAAGAGTAGCCCCCGCTCGCCGCAACTAGAGAAAGCCCGCCCGCAGCAAGGAAGATCCAACGCAGCCAAAAGTAAATAAAATGAAATAAATAAATTTTAAAAAAGAATAACTGAATCAAATGTTGGATTTCTAGGATTCATCCTCTATTTAAATACTGAAGCCCGTGTGCCGAGAGCCCGTGCTCCGCAACAAGAGAAGCCACTGCAGTGAGAAGCCCACTCACCACGACGAAGAGTAGCCCCCGCTCGCCGCAACTAGAGAAAGCCCGCCCGCAGCAAGGAAGATCCAACGCAGCCAAAAGTAAATAAAATGAAATAAATAAATTTTAAAAAAGAATAACTATGAATCAAATGTTGGATTTCTAGGATTCATCCTCTATTAAAAAAAAAAAAGCAGCAGCATTGTTTGACTTGGGATGATCTCCTCCCCACACTCAAGAAGATGCAGCCTCCCCTAAGATGAAGTGGGTTTTACAGGAGGGACCACCTAAGCTGGAATGTGGCCTGCCTGCCACACTGACTGGATCACAGAACCGTGTCCTCCTATGAGCCTCTAGGGGAGAAAGGAGAGAGGGAAGGAAAGATTTTATTGATCATTTTTTTTTTTTTTTTTTTTTTTTTTTTTTTGCGGTACGCGAGCTTCTCACTGTCGTGGCCTCTCCCGCTGCGGAGCACAGGCTCCGGACGCGCAGGCCCAGCGGCCATGGCTCACGGGCCCAGCCGCTCCGCGGCACGTGGGATCCTCCCGGACCGGGGCGCGAACCCGGTTCCCCTGCATCGGCAGGCGGACTCTCAACCACTGCGCCACCAGGGAAGCCCTTGATCATTTCTTATGATCCAGACACAGATGAGCATTTTCTAATTGAGCAGAGAGGTGAGGGCACAGATTTGGGGTCAGAAAGACATGGGTCTGAGTCCCAGCGCTGGAAATGACTAGCTTTGTGGTCTTGGGCATGTTATCAATTATCTACTGCTGGTTTTCAAACTACCTCAAAACGTAAAGGCTTCAAACAATAATAGTTTAGCTCAGGAATCTGAAATTAGGGCAGGGCTCAGTGGGGATGGCATCCTGGTTCTATGTGGATGAGGGATAGAGAACCGATTTTTAAAATAGCTCGCTCACCTGGCTGGCAGGTGGTTGCCGGCTGATCCCTGGGAGTTAGTTCAGGGAGGCTATGGACCAGAGACCCCAGCTGCTGTCCCTGTGGGCCTTTGTGTGAGCTCTTTGGGCTTCCTTGTGGCAACATGGGTAAAGTTCCAAGAGTGAGTATCCCAGGAAAACCAGGAGGGAATGTGTGGATTGTCCATGACCTAGCCTCTAAAACCACACAGCATCACTTCTGCTGTACTTTTTTGGTGGAGGCAGTCACAAAGGGATAATATCAGGGTGGTCCAGACCTAATCAGATGAGCCCTGTAAAAGAGGGTCAAAAAGTCAGAGACTCTCTCCTTCTGGCCTTGAAGGAGTAAGTGTCACGAGTTCCATAGATGTAAGGAAAGAAATACTGCCAACAACTACATGAATCTGAAAGATGAGCTGGGCCTCAGATGAGATCCCAGCCCCAAATGACACCTGGATCAAATCTGTGAGACCCTGAGCAGAGGACCCAGGGAAGCCATGCCCAGCTCCTGACCCACAGGAACTGAGAGAGAAAAAATGTATGTTGTTTTATGTTGCTAAATGTGTGTCATTTATCATGCAACAATAGTACACTCAAACCCCCAGATTACTGCCATGGTCATCTAACTCCCATCCTGCTTTACTTTTGTCCTTCTTGAGTTTATTGCAAACTCACGTGTGATCCAAATTCAGCAATCCTCTCCAGGTTCTGCCACAAAAGCTCCCCACCCCCTGGCACTACCCTAACTCCGTAACCCTTCATCTAATGACTCTATTATTTTTCATTCCATATGAAAGTATCCGTGGTCAGAAATGTAACTCTATTATTTTTCATTCCATATGAAAGTATCCGTGGTCAGAAATGTAACCGAAGGGATAAGCCCATCTGAGGACAAGCAATGAGTCTGGAAGCACATGTGAATCTGCCACCTCAGTAGTCCTGAGACCCAGCCCCTCTGCAGCCCTTCTCCTAGCTTCTGTCAACACCCCCTCTTCCCTTTTATTTCTCTAGCCCAAGGGGAGGTCACTGCTTCCTGCAGGTACTAATCTCTGGGCCACATCCATCTCCGTCCTTTTGCTCTTTCATTCTTCCCATATCCAAGTAATCAATTTCTTGTATTAAATCCCCTCCATTTGAAATACCTAGTGTGACTTCTGTCGTCCTGACTGCCTCTCCCATCTTCCTGACTTAGCCTAAGTGAATCTCAGGTCCTTGCAACCCAAAGATCTTTGACCGTAACAGAGAGGGTTTGTGACTTGCCCACAGATTCGAATTCAGGTCATCTTGTTCCAAGATCAGTGTTCTCCCCACTGCACCACGCTTGGATCTTACAGACCCAAAAGAAGCGTATGGCATGGACGCATGGACACGCCAACAGCCACAGGCACCAAGTACTCTCACCCTCTCCCCTTGGACCCAAAATGGATTAACCCCTTGCTGCCTGAAAGACTTTAAATTACCCATCCTTCAGCAAAACACCCAGAGATAGGCTCTCGTCCAAACTCCTCTCACATCCCAGTCTGCAATTTCCTCTGAACAAAGTGATTGCACTACCCTTTTACCAGGGAAGATTAGTCTTCTGAGCCCGGTGACAGGCGCCAAATGGGAGGTGAAGCGTTCTGCCTTTTCTCCACCCTCTGTTAACATAACCCCAAGCCACCCTCAGGTTGGTGCTGAACCCGCTTGGCTTGTTCTGAACAGGCTGCCAAAGCTTTGATTGCTTTTCTCTCAGTGTGCACACTCTGAGGGCACCCCGTATTCCAACTGATTTCCCCTGCCTCTTTAGAGGAAGCAGCCGATGTGATACGCACCCGCTGGCTGTGCGCCGATCCAGGAAGGAACGTGGCAATGGTAGATGACCAGAATCAGCCTCAGGGGTGGGTTTTGCACATTCAGGACTCTGTTTCTTATTACTTTGTGGGCTTCTGTTCACATGTTATCCTCAGCCTGGGATGTCACAGATACAGGGTCTGCAGGGGCTGAGTTGAATTCAACAAGATGGCCCTTTATTGCTGCAAAAATACTACCTGACAGATTCAACATATATCTCCGAGGAAACTCAGGAGGGTCCCAAATCCAATCATGGAATGGGGTCCCACATCCCAAGCAAACATTTTCCTTTAGATCTGTTTAGGAAAGAATGGGGGGCTGGGGCAGTGACTCACCCTGCCCATGACATCTGCACCATCTCATTTATGCATCTCCTGAATGAGGTGCAACGGACATCACTGCCCCGGGCAATGACGCCTTTTCAAATCATTTTACACCACTGACATGACAAGAGCCAAAAGAGACAGGAAATTCAATCCCTTCCGATGTCTGCACAGAAGATTAACCACCTCAAAGAAATTAGGAAAGAGTCTTCATGACAGTGACATAAAGACATTGCTATTCAGTATGTTAATGAAAAATCCATTGATGTTTGGCATTTATCAAGTGTCAAAAATTAAATTTAGCTGTCCTGTGATTTTAATTAGCGTTAACCCAGTTAAGCCAGCAGGTTGCTGCTATGGTTCAGGCAGATACCTTCATCTGCATAGTTTTTACCAGAAAACTCGCAGTGAAAGGAGTGGGCGGTATGGAAGAGCTTCAGGAGAATGTGGTGTTTCAACTAGACTTTGAAGAAGTTTGACATCTCAAAGGGGATAAGCTCGTTCCGGGAAGAATGAACAGCACGTGCAAAGGGGAAGAGAGTTAAAAGAACAAGACACGTTCTCAGAATAGCAAATAGCCCAGTTTGCCTGGAGAGCGATGGGGAGATGAGAAGGAGAGGCAGACAGGAGCTGGGCTGTGAAGGGTCTCAAAGCTAGAGCGGAAATCATCTTGTAGGAATGGGGAGCGGTTAAAAGCTTTGGGGCAAAAACCTTACCTATAAATTAGTTTGCAAAATGTATATTTATCTATGTGAATACATGGAAAATGATATAGCAAACAGATAACGGTAGCTACTGCTAGAGAGGACAGTGGTACTGGATGGAACAGACAGACCTTCACTTAACTGTATCGTTAGAATTTTTACCAATAAATGAATGTGTTGCGTGATTAAAATAAATTTAAAATAATTCATACAACTTTTGACAAATGTATTAGGGCCACAGATTGACCCAACTTTGTTCACACGTGTCAAGAAAACACAGCTTTTTTGTTCCTTTGAGACGGATCTAATCTCCCTGGCCAGCCTGCCTCCCTCTGGCTGATGGAAGGGCAGGCGCTGGGGAAACGGAAGAACGTTAACCTTTCCAGTCAATAGTGTCTTGGTCTCTGACAGCTTGATGGTCGCTGCTGAGTCACCAGGCCCCTTCTGATGCCATCTTCCTCTCTCAGATTTCTTCTTTCTGCCTCTGCTCCTGTCTGAAAGAGAGGCTTTTATGCCCTCAGGTAAGAGGAGAAGGGGGCTTCGAACCTAATAGGATCCTTCGGGCTGTCCTGGTCTCTGTCTCAGCGGCCAGCCACACCACCTGGCCTTTGGGGGAGTCTCGCCCCCTCCCTGAAATCCGGGTCCCAGCCATAGGAACCTCTGGGCCTGCGTCCTCCTCACATCACTGGCATGTGCTCTGTATCTCCAGAAATTCTGGATCCCTGCACAGCACACGGAGACCAGGGGTGCCGCCCGGGGGCTCACCCATCAGGCCCCACCCTCAGCCAAGGCCGTGCCCCGGTCCTGTTCCATGGTGGCCCATCTCCCAGACAGAGGTCAGGCTGCTCCTTCAGTACTAGCGCCCCCCTCTGGCTGTGGCCAGCGGACTGGTCCACCCCCTTCACCGTTTCAAGCTCCTCAGGTCTTTCAGCCTTAGCACAGGAGAGGAATCCCCTCTGTTATGGGCTGAAATTCATGTGTCGAAGTCCTAAGCCCCAGTACCTTAGAATGTGACTGTATTGGGAGACAGGGCGTTTGAAGAGGTAATTAAGTTAAAATGAGTCACTAGGGTGGGCCCTAATCCAATCTGACTGGTGTCCTTGGAAGAAGAGGAGATTAGAACACACACAGATGGAGGACCATGTGAAGACACAAGGAGAAAGAGGCCAACTGCAAGCCTCAGAAGACACCAACCTTGCCCACACCTTGACCTCAGACTTTCAGCCTCTATAATTGTGAAAAAAGAAATACTTCTGTTATTTAAGCCACCCCATCATGGTTCTTTGTTATGGCCACCCTGGCAAATTAATATACTCTCTATACCCAAGAAACTATAAGCTAAGCCAGCAGGCCTGGTTCCTCTCATAGGTGAGCTCTGGGGAAACCCAAACTAAGAATTACTGAGGACAAAAATACAATGGTTAAGGGTGGACAATATTCCCCATCATACAGACTCCAGAATGAATCACCCATTTGGGAGGGTGACCCTAACCACAGACACCTGGCTGTACTGTCGGAACATGGACAAATGGGGGCTCATGGCAAGTTGAGTAACAGCAAGGAGAAAGGGTTAAGAAGGTCAATACAGCCAAGGAGCCAATGAGAATGCTCTGATTATAGCCATCATGTTTCTGCTGTAACTCGGTCCTTTTTTGGTGCATATGCATACCAGATAGAGAGAGAGAGAGATAGACCAAATATATATACATAGACCAAATATACAGAGATATGTGTACCAAGTACAGATATATATGCACCAAATATACATACATATATATACATATATTTCCACGTGCCTTAGTGACATTTTGCCTCTGTTTTTAGCACCCCCAAAATAAGGACGCGAACCCACAAGCTCTGGTACAGGGAGTGGGGCTCTGAACAGTGATTTCTTTTTTTTTTAATTAATTAATTTATTTATTTATTTTTTTTTTGTGGTACGCGGGCCTCTCACTGCTGCGGCCTCTCCTTTTATTTTTTTTGTGGTACGCGGGCCTCTCACTGCTGTGGCCTCTCCCGTTGCGGAGCACAGGCTCCGGACAAGCAGGCGCAGCGGCCACGGCCCACGGGCCCAGCCGCT
>NC_041227.1:90479089-90510311 GCF_002837175.3 Physeter macrocephalus | reverse complement strand
TTTATTTATTTATTATTTTTTTTGTGGTACGCGGGCCTCTCACTGCTGTGGCCTCTCCCGTTGCGGAGCACAGGCTCCGGACAAGCAGGCGCAGCGGCCACGGCTCACGGGCCCAGCCGCTCCGCGGCACGTGGGATCTTCCCGGACCGGGGCACGAACCCGCGTCCCCTGCATCGGCAGGCGGACTCTCAACCACTGCGCCACCAGGGAAGCCCTGAACAGTGATTTCTAATGAGGCGGGTAGCAATCCCAAAAGCCTCTCCCAGTTTGCACTGTGAACACCCCCACACCTGCTCACGCACCCTCAGCCTGGCCCTCACCTTCTGAACGAACGGCCAACAGAGCATTTCCACCCTTCCTTCTGCCTTAACCAGAAAGGTCTCGGCAAACTCTCTGCTTCTCGGTCCACAGCTTAAGGGGCAGCCTCTCAGAGAAGGAGGGGGCTGCCGGTCCCCCAGAGCCCCTTGGACAACCTTGACTCTCAGCCCTCACTTCTATTCCTTTCGTGACACAGTCAGAGATGCATCCCGGCGGTGGCCAACTCCAATCTCCCTTGTCCACTCTAAGTCCAGCAGGCAGCTTGGGGGCACTGTCCCTCTGCACTTTGGAAGAGCAATGGAATCGCCTGTTTGGACTGAACAATGGCTGAAGAGCAAGGGGCCGTTTGGGACGTCAGCCGCCTGCACTCAGAAAACATCAGGCCAAAAGCCACAAAGAGACCAGGTCAGGATCAACACCGAGGATGGAAGCCCCTTTACCTCCCAGGCTCGAAGTCTCTTTCCTGGCTATGCTTCAAGGTGTCCAGGATCCCTGAGCAGCAGAGGTAACCAAAGCAGCTTTGTTTGTTCAGGAATTGTTGTGAGGGAGTGACCTGAGATAGCAAATGAGCAGCTGGGACTCTGCCTATGGTTTATAATTTTCCTGTTGTAACAGAGGCTCTTTTAGTCAAAAGTAATTCATCTCTTCTTGAAGTGACAGGTGGCTGGACCAGTTTCTTTGACTTTCAGCAAACCCACATAAGGTACGAGAAGCCCCATGCACAGAAGGAAGGAATTAGTCAAATGCAACAATCGGGACCCAATTCTTTAGCAACCAGACAGGAATTAGGAAAAGAGACTCAGGCTTTTTGAAGAATCTTTTTTTGTGGCTTCCAGAAAACCCATCTCAAGTCTATCACTTTCACTTGCAAGTGACAGAAAACCCGGAATAGACTCACTAAGACAACAAAGAAAAGTCTTTTCCATAGAACAGAAGAATCTGAATCAAGCGTCAGGCATAGGCTGATCCAGGGTTCAAATGATATCACCAGCAAGCTCTCTCGGTGTCTTGGTTTTGCTCTCTCTGTGTTGACTCCTTTCTTATTTAATCTCTTCCCTCGTGGCTGAAAATTGACCACCAGGAGCTTCTGGGGCCATATACTTCCAGGTTCAAATTCAATGGGCAAGGAAAAGAGGAAGAGATCTTTGTCCCGACATTCACAGCCATGAAAATCATGACGGTCTTTCTGATTGCACTAGCTTCACCAGGAGACACCCATGAATCAATCATTGACATCTAGAAAATGCAGTACGCCAACTGGTTTGAGCCTGGGTTGTATGCCCCAGCCTGACACATCGCTGAGACTGAGGGAAATGACAATCCATAAACACAGTTGGAGCTGTTGCCGGGAGACCGGAGAGGGAGATGTGGATGCAAGCGGAAACAGCCATCGTCCTTTACAATTACTAACATTTAATGAGCTCCAGCTGTGTGCTGGGGCTTTCCATGCCATTGTTTCATTTATCCTCCCAACACCACATCCGTAGTTTACAGACGACAAAACAGCATCAGTGCAATGAAAGAACTTACCCCGTGTTACCCCAGCTCATGAATGGCAAAGGCAAGATTTGAAACTGGGACTCCTCAGCCTGTGCTTCCAATAGCTGCAGCCTCTGTGCAGCCTGCTAGGGGTCCATCATGGAGACTGTCTCAGACGCCCCAAGCGGGGACCCCTACCAGGATCAGTGGTGCCCAACGCTTACTCCAGACGCTGCAGTCATATGACAACACATCTTTGCTTTTTGTTTAATGAGTTTAGTCTAGGTTTCCCTAATGCAGGCTGCGATCACTATTAGCACAGTTGGTCCGTGTTCAGAAGGCGAAATTTTCTGGACTCCCTAAGAACAGAACTCCTGCAAAGATCGAATGGTCCATCTATTCCTGGTATCTCCACCCCACCAGCTCTGGACGAATTAGCAAGTTCAAACTCATCTTAAGAAATAATCATTTATTTTCCAGGTGAATCACCTCCACCCCCAGCCCAGGCGCCTTCCCAATAATCACACCGTTGCTTTCCTTCCTGTGCTGAATCAGGAAGCTTATCTTATCTGAACCAGATACAGCCCCTCCGGGGAGCCATCGGGGCAGAACATCTGCAAGGAACACCCAAAGCTGGATGCCGCCAAGCACACATCTTCATGATGAGCTGACTGAGGTCCCCGCCAGAGCCGGGGAAATCAATACGGGAGCAAAAATAAGCTTCCAGGTGAGTGGTGGGAACGAATGACAGCGGCATGGCTGCTCCTAATGTCTGAAATTTAAGGTCGTCAAAGCCAAGTAGAGAAACTCAAATCCCAAATTCAGCAGTTCCGATTGCAGACTACCAGAGTGAGACCTGCCCCCTCCGATGTCAAAGCTTCTGACGGCTCCTCCGGGCTTCCAGCACAGCCATCATCTGTGTTCACAGGGAGAAGGAAGCTTCTTCCTCATTTACGTTGTGCTCAGATATATTCCCTCCTTCCAACTCATTTTCCGCCTCCACCACCTCCCACTCCCCCACCTTCCATATATTCTCTCTTTTTTAGTTGATGGCTTTAGGCAGGCTACGAATATCAACATTTTTATTTCTCCCCTTCTCATCTGATGAGTCTCGAAACCAGAGGTTCTCAGACTTAGCGGCACATTCGCGTCACCTGTGATTTGTTTTGTTTTGTTTTGTTTGGAGTACAGATGCCTGGGCTCCGTTCATGTCTGGCAGGAGAGTTTAACCTTCTTCCCACTGTGACCCATAGGAAGAAATACATTTTATATCATAGTCCAGAACACTTACATCTAAATGTATGAAAAGAAGCCCATACCGTTGCAATGTGGGAGGTATTCTAATGTTTCCTACACTATTCCTTTTTTTCATTTAATGACAATCATGATCTGCTAAGAGCTCGTGCAGATTGGAAAACACTCGTTTGAGATATTAGTTTGTGTCATTCTGTCATTCAGGCCCATAACCCAGTTCTCTGCAAATTCCTTGCTTCGGGGATTGTTTTGCAAAGCAGACTGCAGACACTGCCGGAAGTCAAAGGATTTTCCAGACTTTTGTAAAAACCTAAACTCTTTGATGAGATTATGCTTGATGTCCCTGAGGGGGAAAGAAAGAAATGGCTTTGGAGGGTGACAGGAGGTTAGAAACTGATTTCCACCAGACCGGAAATAGGAACAATGGTGCGGATTCTGGAGTAGCTGGAACCGAGACTTGGCAAAGTGACAAGATCCCCGGAATGAGGGGTGGGTGTGTGGCCTCTCTGCAAGGCTGGACTCTAAAACTTCCCAGCTGTGGCAAAAATTTTCGTGCCCCAGAATGGCAAGGAATTGGAAGGCTGCTCCACTACAAGGGACCTCACTGAGAAAGGGGGATACCTGCGACCGTTCCATAACCACCTGGAAATTAATCACCCGGCCCTATTTGCAGGTGCCCCCTTAGACCCCTGAAATTCTCATGGAGCCCAAGAAATGGGGAGGATGAGTTGCCTACCAGTTAATGAGGCTGACTCTCCCACCATCTTGCTGGGATGCAGACTCCGTCAGACTTAAGTTGATTTAGAACAGAACTAAGATGTAATATTTCTTTTACTCCTGGGTTCGTGAAATAACATTCATATCCATCATACCTTACCTCTATTCCACTCTTTCCCTCTCTGCATCCTCCCTTCCAGCCCCATTGCCACTGTCTAGTTCACAGAGGCTCCCCCCATTTTCCAGACAGAAAGACGGCCCACAGGGGATAAAGGACTTGGTAGGGTCACTCAGTGAGCTAACAGGTGAACTGGGCCTCCAAATCCAGCTTCCACCATAGCCCACTGGGGGCGGGGGTTACCCTGGGAGAGACGGAAACACCCCATAAAGGGAAGAACCCTTGGGGTGAAGAGCCGGTGCCGCTCACGGTGGCTCCCAGGCAGTCCCAGCAGCGGCCTTATGGACACAACAGGTCAGAGGGCAAATGGCCTGCATCCACCCTCACGGTGCGCTGGAAAGCAGAGGGGCTTGGCCTGTGCTGCCCTGTTAGATGGAAAGGTGGTCCAAGAACTCCAGTGTTGGGCTTCCCTGGTGGCGCAGTGGTTGAGAATCTGCCTGCCGATGCAGGGGACGCGGGTTCGTGCCCCCGTCCGGGAGGATCCCACGTGCCGCGGAGCGGCTGGGCCCGTGAGCCGTGGCCGCTGAGCCTGCGCGTCCAGAGCCTGTGCTCCGCAACGGGAGAGGCCACAGCAGCGAGAGGCCCGCGTACGGCAAAAAAAAAATAAAGAACTCCAGTGTTGTGGACAGGCTGAAGGGCAGAGTTCATTCAAGGTCTGTTGGAAGGTAAACGGAGGCACATTAAGTATTTTCAAGAGTTTATTTTGAGCGTACATCAATCGATGCGAATCTGGCAGCGCCAAACCAGAGGTGGTTAGGAGCCCTCCACCAGCAAGAGTTAGGGGAGGCTTTTACAGGGAGAAGCGGAAGCAAAGCAAGTATTTGATGGGTAAGAGGTTCAGTGGTTGCTTCACTGGGGAAAGCCTCTCTGGCTGCGTGTGACTGCTTTGCTCTCAAGTTTCAGTGTCTCGGATTTGAGTGCACTGACCCTGGCTGAGGTTTAGGTCTGCTTGCTCGGCTACCGAGCCATCAGAGCCACAGTCTGATGGCCTCTTGTTTAAATACTTTAACAGGTCCCAGTTCAGTATGTGTGACGGTGGGGCAGGAAGCCAGCGGAAGATGGCCAAGCGCTCACTACAAAGGTCGGCCTCCCCACACGGGGTCCAAGCTCACACCCAATTCTCAGATTTCATAAGGTGTTTAAAACGCACTGAGTATCAGCCATGTAAAAACCTGTGCCAATTAAAAATGTCTAGAACACCTGTCTCTTAAGATATGTCCTTCTACCCTTTAAAAACTGTCTCTCCGCAGTGCTGGAGAACTTAGAAAATTACAAAAGAGCATTTCTTATTTATTTATTTATTTCAAACGGCGGTGAAATACACGTAACATAAAATCTAACACCTTAATCATTTCTAAGTGGATAGTTTTGTGGCATTAAGTTCTTTCACACTTTTATGCAACCATCACCACCAGTCATCTCCAGAACTCTTTTCGTTTTGCAAAACTGAAACTCTGTACCCATTAAACACCAACTCCCCTTTTCCCTTTCCCCAGTCCCTGGCAACCACTAGTGTACTTTTTTGTCTCTATGGATTTGATTACTCTAGGTACCTATATAAGTGGTACCTCGTGTACAAAATTGGTCATTTTGTACCTGGCTTATTTCACTTAGCAAAATGTCTTCAAGGTTCATTCATTGTTGTAAGATGTGTCAGAATGCCCTGCCTTTTTCTGACTGAGTAACATTCCGTCATATGCATCTACCACATTTTATTTATCCATTCATCTATTGATGGACACTTGGGTTGCTTTCACCTTTTTGGCTACTGTGAATAATGCTGCTATGAACATGGATGTACCAATATCTCTTCAAGACCCTGCTTCCAATTTTGGCGGGGTATGTACACAAAAGTGGGACTGCTAGATCATTTGGTGGTTCTATTTTTACCTTTTTGAGAAACTATCATCCCGTTTTCCATAGTGACTGAGACTACATTTCTCAAGGAATTTTCTGATATTTAAAATGATCAGGGAATGAAGGTGACCTTTACCTGTTATTCTGATTCAGAAAGGGCTTATCGTCTTAATTTCTAGAAGGTGACTAGAAGCTGCATAAAACATTAACGCAGAATGTCTCGGTCAACTCAATCACACTCGGCCCAAGCTGGCCACCTCGGAATAGGAGGCTGGGCCCCAGCTGCATCTGTGGCATTTCTCTCTGGCCTCAGTGGGCTGCCTAGACCAGCTGATTCTTCCATAGACCATTGGAATGTTTTTAAAGGCAGCTACTTGTTGAAATCGGGGTACAGCACAAAACCAGTGAGACTCATACGCATCAGTACATTGCTCCATTTCTTCTGCTGTAACTGGAACTTCTTAATAGAAGCCGATGCTGTGTTAGATGTCATGTTCTAGAAAAGCCATTCAGTAAGTCCAGGCCGCCACTTAAGTGGCTGGCTGATCCCGGCAGAATACGCTACGGTATAGAGACCAGACCTTGGGGGTCCCAGATCTGTCATTTGTGGGTCCACTTCTCTGACCTTCCTTTTTTTCATCTGTAAAATGGGGACAAAAATAGAATCCACTAAGGATTAAATGAGTGAATGTGTGTAAAGCACTAAGAACGGTACCCGGCACTAGTGGATTTTGAAGGCGTTCTACATTCCTATTACTGTGACCAAAGCCGTTTCGGGAGCGCGTTCTCCATCATCCTCCCATGTTTCTGCAGGTCTTCCAAATAGACACTTGACAGCTTTCGTCTTGGACTGTCTTTGCTAGCATGTCTGAATAGCAAACAGCCTCGGAAGACACAGTGTCTGTCTCCCAGGCAGAGGGCAGATTGGATTGCTGTCCAGAATAATAATGAAAATGTTTCCCTCTAGGGCAAATGTCGAGCAGGTTATAGAACACTGGAGTTTCCCAAACTCAGATTCTTCAAGAATGACACAAACGCACTCCACGTGCAGCATCTACCTGGGCTGCTCTACATCATACCGTGGAACTTGGGGGTTAAGGGGAATCGATGCAAATATGAAACTCAGAGGGCTTCTCTCGTGTCTCAGTGGTTAAGACTCTGTGCTCCCAATGCAAGGGGGCGCAGGCTTGATCCCTGGTCAGGGAACTAGGTCTCGCATTCCATGTCGCAAGTAAGAGTTCGCATGCCACAACTAAGGAGCCTGCGTGCTGCAGCTAAGGAACCCACCTGCCACAACTAAGACCCGGTGCTACCAAATAAAAATAAATAAATAAATATTTATTAAAAAACCAAAAAACCATTCTAACCTTTAAATATACATATATATATGTGTACATATATATATATATATGAAACTCAGGCTATAAATATTTATTAAAAAACCAAAAAACCATTCTAACCTTTAAATATACATATATATATGTGTACATATATATATATATATATATGAAACTCAGGCTCCCTGCTGGGCTGTGAGTCATAAAGTCTTTGGTCTACGATCCAGGAGCCTCGTGTGTCTTCTGGGAGCATCCGTGAAACGATAACAAACTAAACTGTGAGCTTCCAAACAAGGCAAAATCTCAGACCTTTCAGAGTCCTGGGCAACCGGAAGCTTAAAGTCAGTTGCTGTTGCTGGCAAATCAGATTCAGCTGTGGTGCTCTCCAGGCCAACCTTGACCCATATTGTTGAACCCATTCCCAGCCTCTCTCCAAGCCTTCATGGATCCCTTATCCAAGACCCATTTGAACAGTTCTTTCCCATGTATGTGGATAGACCTTGGGAATTCAGACCAAGGCCCAGAGCTCACCTTTTCCAAGAAGCCCCACCAGACTCAGATGGCTCCTTCCCTGCACATGTGCCCTCCCCAATCCCACGGAGCCACAGGAGAGGTTTCCCAGTACCCTGGATATTTGGTCTACTGACCAGAGAACTATCTATTCCCGCCCGGCACTCTTCAAACTGGTGGGACCAAGATACACAGCCAGGGCTGGCTAAGACACCAGGGCAAGACTGGCCTTGGCGCAGCCATCAGCTAATCCAAAGGAGGTCCCCGGGAGCAACTGACCTGTGCTCAGGAGCACCAGATTCGCCACTCCGCTGCGGCGCCCTCAAACGCACTGCTCGGCGGGGAGGATTTCAACAAGCCGGGCAGCGCTGCACTGAGCGCTTTTACAACAGCCCTGTGAGATATCAGGCCCATATCAGAGATGAGAACGTTTCAGAGAGAAGGCACTTGCCCAAGATCACAGCTAGTAAATGGCACCGCCCCCCGCCCCGTTGCTGCACCCTGATACTGCAGGACGTCTCACTGTCCTCACCAGGGCGCTGTTTCCCTGCAGGGTTCCCACATCAACCTGTGGATTTCTCAAAGGCTCCCCTGTCTCCTGGGACTGAGAGCATCCCGGCACAGGTGCCAATTCCCCAGCTGAGAAGGTAGCTGGCTGCCTGTTAATTAGCAAGTACTTAACATCTAGAAGTCATTAATGCCCCTGAAGTGTTTGACAGCAAATAAAGTACTGAACCCCTGGCAGGGCAGCCTCCCATCACCTGCCATCGATCGCACTGACTTCTTAGCGGGTCACTGCTTTCTGATCCTGGCCCTCTCCATCCTCTGAGACACGCGGAAGAAAAAACAGGGCCGTCTCTGTCCTCCAGCTTTCATCTTCTCTGCAGGAGGCAATTCTACGCTTTCGAGGGCTAAGCCTACAGTGGATAAATCCTTACATGGGAAGCTGGCCCCAGCGTTCGGCTGAGCCATGACCCTGGCCTCAGCTTGAAACTCAAGGCTGCCTCTCCAATTTTCGTGTCTCAGGAGATGAAGGTCTTTTCTGAGTCCTCACTGCCGCTCCCTTAGCTCGGCTAGTTGGATGCTGGAAGACGCAGCTCAGAGCCACGAGATGAGCTCTCAAGAGCTCACGCCTCCATGTGCAGGTCACCCCAGCCTGGGAGAACCACGCCCTCCCTCCTGATTCCTCCAGCCCTCCCACTCTCTCCTCTGAATGCCAGGGCTCTATGCTCAGTGGCAAGGGAGAAAGCACCAGACAGCACTCGGTCCCCATCAGGCCCCAGGTATACGGCAGGCAGAGCACAAACCCTCCCAAGCACTTAAGGACAAAGCTAAAGGAATACAGTATTTTTTTCATCTATTCATTTAACATTTATGTATTTATTTATTTGTAACCATTTGTAAACTGAAGTATAATTTACAATGTTGTGTTAGTTTCAGGTATACAGCAAAGTGATTCAGATCTGTGTGTGCGTGTGTATTCTTTTCCATTATAGTTTATTACGAGATATTGAATATAATTCTCTGTGCTATACAATAGGTCCTTGTTTATCTGTTTTATATATAGTAGTGTGTATACGTTAATCCCAAACTCCTAATTTATCTCCCTCCCCACCCCCTCTATCCCCTTTGGTAACCATAAGTTTGTTTTCTATGCCTGTGAGTCTATTTCTGTTTTGTAAATAAGTTCATTTGTATTGTTTTTTGGATTCCACCTATAAGTGATATCATATGATATTGTCTTTCTCTGTATGACTTACTTCACTTAGTATGATAATCTCTAGGTCCATCCATGTTGCTGCAAATAGCATTATTTCTTTCTTTCTTATGGCAGAGTAATATTCCATTGTATATATGTACCTCATCTTCTTTATCCATTCATCTGTCAGTGGACACTTAGGCTGCTTCCATATCTTGAATATTGTAAATAGTGTTGCTATGAACATTGGGGTGCATGTATCTTTTCGAATTAGAGTTTTCTCCAGATATATGCCCAGGAGTGGGATTGCAGGATCGTATGGTAGTTCTATTTTTAGTTTTTTAAGGAACCTCCATACTGTTCTCCATAGTGGCTGTATCAATTTACATTCCCACCAACAGTGTAGGAGGACTCCCTTTTCTCCACACCCTCGCCAGCGTTTATTATTTGTAGACTTTTTAATGTTGGACATTCTGACTGGTGTGAGGTGATACCTCATTGTAAAAGCTGAAGAAATATTCTTCAAAGCTTTTGATGTCTCAGGTCTTCACTACCTGGGCAAATCTAGGGGACTGGCATCACAGTGAAAATATCTTGAGGCATTGACTGCTCTCCCCTCCTTTTAAGGTGTGATTTACAAAACATGAAAGTAATCATTTAAAGTATACAATTGCGTGGCATTTAGTACATTCACAATATTGTGCAACTACCACCTCTATCTAGTTCCAAAATATTTCTGTCACCCCCCCCCCAAAAGAGAGCCCATAAGCAGTCACTCTCTACTCTCCCCTCTCCCAGCATCTGGCAACCACTATGTCTCTATAGATTTACTTATTCTGGATATTGCGTACAAATTGATTCATACAATATGTGACCTTTTGTGTCTGGCTTCTTTAATGTAACATAATGTTATTGAGGTTCATCCATGTTGTGGCATCAAACGAACATTTGTACAAACGAACATTTGTACCCATGTTCATAGCAGCACGATTCACAGTAGCCAAAAGGTGGAAATAATCCAAATGTCCATCAGTGGATGAACAGATACACAAAATGTAGTATATCCGTGCAATGGAGTATTACTCAGCCATAAAAGGGCTGAAGTTTCATAGAGACAGAAAGTAGAAAGGTAGCTGCCAGGGCCTGGTGGGGGGGAAGTTATCGGTTAATGGGGACAGAATTTCAGTTGGGGAAGATGATAAAGTTCTGGAGAGAGTGATGATGGGGTCATGGTGGTGATGGTCGCACAACAATGTGAATGTATTTAATGCCACTGAAATGTTCACTTAAAAATTTACGAGGTAAATTGTGTTATTCATATTTTACCATGATATAAGAAAAGGAATGGGGAACTGATAAATGCTACAATGTGAGTGAACCTTGAAAACATCACGTCTGCTTTTTTCCCCCGTTTTTGTTCCATGTTTTGTTGTTATATAGAGTAAGCCTTTAAAATAACTTCCTGCAAAACAATTTCAGGAAAAATCTGTAGAATTTGATTTATTTACTTAATAAGCTGCATCCAAACCAACGCTGATACTTGAAGTCATCAGATTCAAATTTAAAAAACATTTATAGAGCTTCTGTTCTGAACAGCTTCTGGATTTGAACTCCACATTGGTTGCCCTACTCACTCTCACTAGTATGTGTGGCAGCCATCGCCATCACCAACATCATCACCATCACCATCATCATCACCATCACCAACACCATCACCGTCACCATCATCATCACCGTCACCATCATTATCACCGTCACCAACACCATCACCATCACCAACATCATCACCATCACCATCATCATCACCATCACCAACACCATCACCATCACCATCATCATCACCATCACCACCATCATCACCGTCACCATCATCATCACCGTCACCAACACCATCACCGTCACCAACATCATCACCGTCACCATCATCATCACCATCACCAACACCATCACCATCACCAACATCATCACCATCACCACCATCATCACCGTCACCATCATCATCACCGTCACCATCATCATCACCGTCACCAACACCATCACCGTCACCAACATCACCATCACCAACATCATCACCATCACCAACATCATCACCATCACCATCATCATCACCATCACCTACACCATCACCATCACCATCATCACCATCACCAACATCATCACCATCACCAACATCATCACCATCACCATCATCAACAACATCAACACCATCACCATCACTGTCATCACCATCATCATTATTCTCATTTAACATTGGAGGAAGCAATGAGTAAAATTGTCAGAGTTTCAGTTTTGCAAGATGAAAAAGTTGGGGAGATAGATGGCGGTAATGGTTGCACAACAATATGAGGGTACTTAATGCTCCTGAACTTTACACTTAAAAATGGCTAAGATGATAAATTTTGTTTTGGGTTATTTGCCACAACTTAAAAAAAGGAGGGGGAGGAGTTTTCATGAGTTAATTTCACAAGGCTTCACAGCTATCAAGTGTCAGGGAGGGGCACCGGGTCACTAAGGATGCGAAATAGTCTCCGGATGGCCAGGGACAGGCCAGAGTGATGGGAAAGCACTGGGCCGGGAGCCTAGGGGCTGGGCTGTGAGCCAGGCTCTGCCAACTGACCCTCAGGGTGACCCTGGGCCAGTCCTTTTCATTCACTGCTTCTTTGGGGCTCTAAAAGCAAACAAACTCTGATTCAGAGTGTGTGTCTATGGTCACAGAACACCCTTACAGATGCCAAGAGCAGCCTCACAAAGAGAGGAGTCATCTCCCTCAGTCCTGGCCCAGCATCAGATCTGGGGATGGAGCTACTAATTCAGGCGGAAGTGCCAGGTGCCAAGAGGCAGCCGAGGTGCTCCCCGCCTGCAGAGACAATAATGGTTTATGACTCTGGACTCGCCGGAAGGTTAGCGAGGTCAAAGTGGGAGCTTGAGCATTCGTTTACATCTCTGTCCAAGAATCTCTCCACTTGCAGCTGGAAGATAATGAGTTCTGAGCCACGCCAGAGTCCGGCGCTCTGTGAGTTTGACACAATGTGCTCTTTGAAGACAAATCCATGCATGTTAATCACTAGAAAGGAAAAAGCATATTAAACCGCCATCGTTCACTCAAAGCACTGCTCTGTGCTAGGCACTGAGGATAAGACAGAGGAAAATGGAAGAGGCAAGTCCCTGGCCCCAAGGGGTTTGCCTTCTGGTGGTGGATCCCGCTGATGAATAAGCATGGAGCAAAAGTCATGGAAGAAACAACATGAAGAATGGTCGGTATTGCTACTTCCATAAGTGCGATCAGGAAGGTCTCTTGGAAGAGGTGACATTTGAGCCAAAGCCTAAATGACAAGCGGAAGCAACCAAGCAGACAGCTGCAGAAAGGGTCCTGGGGGCATCGGGAAAGAGTGAGGCACACACCGGAGATGGGACTGTGCCTTGCCAGCAGGGCAGAAGTCTCCAGAGGTGAGAACCCCAGGGCACCCAAGAAACCTATGGTCGGGGCATTCCATGAGCACAGAGGACCCCAGCTGCAGAGAAGAGAGGACAGAGGAAGGGCATGTGTGGCTGAGAACAGCCTTGTCAGGGAGAAGTTGAGTCGTAGGACCCTGCTTCCCTGTGTCACTGCTGGCCATGCAGGGACCATGAACCCCCAGTGGACTGTAGGAGCCTGGGGGGGTAGGGATGTGGTCTGGTTCATTCCTATATCACCTACACTGCCATGGTGCCTGGCACGGAGTGAGTGACTCCCGGACCATCCTTGAGCTGGATGAGGGACCCTGTGAGGCACAGATTAGAGACCAGAGCGCTGGTGAGGTTGGGCAAACAGCCCAAATTCTCCACAGTGAGCCTAGAACTTATCTTACCTTTAAATTTTATCCAGTGTCTATTCACTGGGCCCCTGCTACCTGCACCCTCACGAAGCCCCGCCTACCTCTCCTGTTCACTTCTCTCCAGCCATGCCAGCCACTATTCCTTCAGCGTCCCAAGTGCATTCCTACCTCAGGGTCTTTGAGCAAGCTGTTTCCTCTGCCTGGAGTTTCTCCCTCCTGCCCTCCTGGCATAACTGAATCCCTCTCGTCATTCAAGGGTCATCTCAAATGTCTCTTCTTCAGGAAAGATGTCACTGACCACCCAATCAGTAGCCTCCCCGCCCAAACATCACTCTTGATGCCAATATTCTACTCTGTTCTCTCCAGAGCACCTCTTTCTCCCCATCGTTGTCCTTCTTTACTTGACTACCAGTTATACTCTGTAGCCCCAGGTAAGTGTGAGCTCCACTGGAGTGAGAGCTTGTCTGGGATATCACCTCTAGGAGGATGTACAAACCTAGGAGAGAATGGGGCACATCTGTGAGAAGTCAGGAAAGATTTGATGGATGGAAGGTGAAGATGAGGGGGAGGGAGAGGAAGGGGCGAAGAGGGAGAGAGGAAAGAAGGGGAGAAAGGGAAAAGGAGAGAGAAGGAAAGGGAAAGAGGGAAGAAAGAAAAGGGAAAGAGAGAGAGAGAAACTTGGCCCCTATTCTCAAAGACCTCATGCACTATGGAGGGGACAGATGTGCAAACAAATAATCAAGGTGAGGTACACTATGTGCCAAGGTACACGGCAAAGAGGGCAGAATGCTTATGCCCAAGCAGCAGTCAAGGAGTACTTCAGAGTAGTGGTGTCATAAGAATTGGCTTCGAAAGATGAAGAGGAGTTCTCCAGAAGTTGGAATGTCATTTCTAGAAAGAGGCAACTACATCTGGAAAAGCCAAAGTTTATGAAACAACGTGGGGTTATTAGGCAAGTACATCTGATGTATGATTGGTGTAGAACAGGCAACTGGGGAGGACGGATGGAAAACAGAACTGCTGAGAGCGGCAGGGCCATCACTGAATGCCCTTGAATGACAGCCCTGGAGACTTGGACTTGATGCTGTAGGTGACCTGGGAGGAACTGAAGAGTTTTATGTGGGCAAGAGACATAAGTGATGGTCAAGGCAAGAAATGATGGGGCTACTAGTGATGGTGGACAGAAAAGGGGAGGATTCCAGAGATGTTTGGAGGGGCAAAGAACAGAGCTTGGTGATCAAATATGGGGGATGAGGGAGAAAGGAGGTCTAGGAAAATGCCCATATTTCTGGCTTAGGAGCCAGGGGGGCCACGTCTGAGCTGGGAACCTGGGAGCAGGAGCTGGATCGTCAGCATGAGGTGGGGACCACCAGAGCCCCAGGGTCCAGGCTTGGATGCAGAACCGCCTTTGATAAAGGGCTACCTGCCAACTGTCCAAATTGGGGAGAACAGAGGGACCTGCGAGCCCTGCCAGCTCCCTCACATATTTAACATGTGTTATAAATCACATAAAATTTTACAAATCATATAAATTCTGTTTTTATGAAGCATGAAAATCACCTGTAAGACACCACCTGTGGTTGCAGGCAACCCCCTGAGAGAGGTGGGTTGTTCTCCAACAGATAAACGTTTACCACCTCGTGGGCCTCCCTGCCCAGGTACCAGCACATTCCTTTCCTAAGGAGAGGAATGACATGGGTTAAAAGTCCAGGGCTGCCCCTTCCTGGCTGAGGCTTTGGGTGTGACACATAAACTCCCTGACCCTCAGCTTCATCTTCTACGAAATGGAGATGACATTTCCATGGGAAATGACACCTGTTCCGCCCATCTGGTGGCGAAGATCATGAAAACGCATTCTTTCATTGATTCCCAGCTTCCTCTAGAGAAGCTACCCAGGACTTTGGGTTTGTGTCCCAGCAGGGTTACAGAATCACTGAGCGACGCTGAGCAAAGCCCTTCCCTGGAGACATAGCAAAAGGGAAAGTACAGAGCCTGGACTTTGGCACAGACTGTTTCCTGGCTATGTGACCTTAGAGAGCTTTCCTGATCTTTCCAAGACCCTGTCATCCTCCCTAAAATGAGGATAATCAATGGTTGCTGAAAGGATTAAACGTGACATGGGCAGTGAATAAAAATGCCTGGCACATTGTTGACAGAAGAAACCCCCAAAGTATGAATTCTCCTCTTCTTCCCCTGACAGGCTCCCATTTCTACCAGTAAACTTAAAAGACTGGATGAACTAGCCATAAAAATGGAGTTACACCCAGCCTCTCAGCTATGTGAGCTCGAAGGAGGTAACAGACTACGCATGATTTTTAGCTGGAAGTGGTGGATGTGCATATGAGAAATGCTACATGGGTGTATGGGTCCCCCCATAAATGCACATGTTGAAACCTAACCTCCCCCCAAGGTGATGGTCTCCGGAGGTGATCAGGTCATGACGGTGGAGCCCCCACGAATGGCATTAGTGATCTTACTAAAGAGACCCCAGAGAGCTCCCTCGCCCCTTCCACCAAGTGAGGACACAGCAAGAGGATGGTTATCTGCGAATGAGGAAACAGGATCTCACTAGACATCGAATCTGCCAGCACCTTGAACTTGGACTTCCCAGCCTCCAGAACTGGGAGAAGTGTTTGTTGTTTATAAGCCAGTTTATGGGATTGTATTACAGCAGCCCGAACAGACTAAGACAAGGATTGCTGCAGTCATTAATCCTTTAATCGTGTAAAGGAAAAGGAGACGAGCACAGAAACCTGGCAGACGGCACCTTGGCTAAGACACACTGACTCACGTACCACCCGATAGGAGGCACTGAGAAGGACATAGCATTACTTCTGCAGGCATTTTTGCCAAAAATGAAAACTGTCTGTGAGGAAGCCTCAGACAAACCCAAACCGAGGGACAGTCTACACAACAACTAGACAGTATGCTTCAAAAGTCTCCAAATCGTGAAAAACTGGCTGAGGATTACTTGCCCCAGACTGGAGGAGACAAAAATGGTAATGACAACAAAGTGCAATGCGGAGCTTTAGGAGACGACTGAAAACATGAATAAGGCAGTAGGTTAGTTAATAGCGTCCACGATCCCACGGGCATAGATGTTAACATGGGAGGAAGCTAGGTGAAGGTATAAGGGGACTCTGTAATATTTTTGCAACTTTTTTTTGCAAATCTAAAGGTTTTTTTTCACATTTTTAAACTATTTTAAAGTTAAGAGAGAGAGAGAGAGAGAGAGATTCAAGTAAAGGGAAACGAGAGGCCGCCCATGCCTCTGAGGATCTGTAGTTACCATGCCCAAAACTGTCTCCCTTCATAACCCTGAGAGGCTTGGGGTCATGGAGAAGATTCCTGCTTTCTTTCCAAATCAGGGCCTAAACCCTCCCGACCCCCAGACACCCCAGGAGTCCTAGTCTTACCCCAGGAGCTGTAGGTAAGTCACCCCCAGTCACCACGAGCCACATGTAAGTCTTCCCAAGAGATGCAGACAGAGGGGGAAAACAGAAAATCTGGTCTAACGTGACTGCCTTTCCCACCCTCCCACCAGGGCGTGTGGGACTCCAGGCTACAGGCACCAGGGCAGAAGGGCCTGAGTCCCCAGGGCCCAGTCCCAGACTCTGAGCCCTCCTCAGGTGGGTGGTACGCCCTGCCCTTGGAGTTCAATTCCCAGCGCTCGATATTTTCACTACAAGACTCTTTTATACCAACAAAATAATCTCTCAGATTCATAGAATTGTAGTCAATCATTTAGTATCCATCCTCTGAGAAAATACATACCTGCAAAAAATAAAAGCAGATGCACTGACCTTTTTTTTTGCATTGACCTTTTAAAACAAAACACTGTCGTACTCATCACAACAAAATATATACACGTCTGGGGAAACATGTTGTGTTTAAGCTTGGGCTCCTATGGACTCACGGAGAAACTTTAGTGGGAATCCATCTCTATTCAACCAGCCCCCTCCCCCCACCCGCCCCATCCCACCTGGGCTCTTTATACCTCCAGAGCCTCAGGACCTCAGGACTCCAGCCCTGGTCTAAGCCCAGTCATACTGAAGTCTGAAGCGAAGAAAAAATGTTCACCCTTACATACACTTATCAAACTATCCTCCCATACTTCAAACTAACTAAGTGGCAAAAGCTAGTAAAATCTCTACAGTCAAATAGCACGACTGTATATAAAGCTCTGTGTGGCCCAGTTCATTTGGGCACCATTACCAATCTTCATAAACCCAGGGTAGGGGAGTGTAGGCCAGGTGGGCTGATCAGAATCAACTCTTCTGGTTGCACAATAATGTAAGGTCACAAAACAAACAGCCTGTTTCTATTTAAAATTTTGATGTTTTTGTTCATTATGGATTTTTTGTATTCATTTGGATTCTTTAAATGGCATTAAAATATTGCTTATCTTGATTATTGGGTTTTTTGGTGTCCTCTTAAATTCTGCTCTGGATGTGGATGCCTCACTGGCCACATCCTAGTCCCACCCCTGGCCAGCCCCCGACGCCCACCCCACACTTGCTCCGTCTCTGCCACTGGATGCTCTATAGTCTCCTAGGTGTTGGATTTTACTAATGGTTGGAGTGGGGAAAAAAAAAAAAAAAAAAAAACTCTCCTGGTAGCTGGCTGCAGAATTTCTCCCTCACCTTCCTCCTCAGACTCTGCCCAGGCCCCCATCCCTTCCAGAAACGTCTGCAGGCCCCACGGATCCTAAATTCCATTCCAGGATCCTGTGGGAACAGAGAAGATCTCCTCCCATCACTGGTGACCTTTATCCCAAGCCTGCCCGTGTTCTCGAAAGAAGAGGCTGCATTTCATCCACCCTGGGGAGGTCTGAAGTTCTGCTTTCCGGCTGAAAGATCCAGAAAACCTGTCCGTTCCCAGGCACCTTGTCATGCAGATGGGGACACTGAGGCCCCGAGAGGTAAGGAGCTTATCCAAAGCCCAAGAGAGAATCGGGAGTAAAGTCCAGAGCTCAGACAGCCAGCCCAGAGCGCGACCTCCACTGTCGGCCACAGGCCCCAAATGCCATTAGAATAGCATTCATGTGAGGACCACCCCTGATCTCACCACCTCGCCCCCAGACTGGCTCCACGTTTAACTGGAGGAGACAGTGCACTCACTCAGACCTGCATTTGAATCCTGGCTCTATCCCTTAACACTGTGCATCTTTGAGCAAGTGGGTCAACCTCTGAGCTCCAGACACCACGTCTGTACCATAACTCTTGGCTTTCTGACAGCAGCAGAGCACAGGGGTGAAGCCCGCAGGCCGGGGCTTGAGTCCAGCTGCCCCACTTAACGGCTGTGGGATCTGAGCAGGTCACCTGAGCTCCTAGGCCTCCGTGTTCCCTCCCAAACCAGGGATGACAAATATGCCTACCTCCCGTGTGGCTGTGGGGATTAAAGGAGCATGGGTGTGAGTCCTTGACACCGTGCCTGACGCCTAGATAATGCTCCGTAAAAGGTAGTTACTGTTACTGCTGTTATTTTTCCAGTTCTTTACCTAAAGAGGCTCACTGTCTAGGAAAGGCTGGTTGCCCACACCCTCCTGTCTTTTTTTTTTACTTAGGCCAAGGGTCAGCAAACTTTTCCTGTAAAGAGTCAGAAAGTAAATATTTTAAGCTTTGAGGGCCATGTAGTCTCCACCACCACTACCCAATTCTGCAGCACAAAAGCAGCCACACATGATACATAAACGAATGGGTGTGGCTATGTCACAAAACAATCTTATTTGAAGAAACAGCTGGCAGGCCAGATTTGGCCCACGGCCAAGTTTGCCAACCCCTGGTCTAGGCCACGTGCAGTCCTGTCTCTGAGTGAACCAGCTTCTCTAGCACATAAGTCCTTCTCACGCAGAATAGGAAATTATTTCTTTAAAATATTGTGTCTTAAACACATCTGCATATTAATCACTTTTAATGGCTACAGAGCATTCTATCCAGAGTGCATGTGTGTAATGGTGAAATATATACACATATATATTTAATATGTGTGTGGCTAAATAAATAACATCTATAATGGTTAAATATATTATGGCATCTATAATGGTTAAATATAGGATGGTTAAATATATTATTATTATATTACTCAACCATTATTTATTATTTTATTTGACAATATTACCTTACCGTGTACCAGGTACCCTGTTAGGAACGGGAGACACAACAGTGAGGGATACATACAAGGTCCCTGCCCTCAGGGAATGTACATTCCCACCATTGCTGTTCCCAATTCAGCATGGTCAGCTTTGTCCTCAGTTTTCTGGAATATTCTTCCCACCGGTCCTTAAATGGAATGTGTCAGAACGTGTGTCCCAATTTTTGGTTCCGAAGTCGGGGCTTCGTGATCATAAATATCCTTCTTCTTTCTGGTAATTTCCTCTGGATACATTCCCAGGAGGGGCATCACTGCCCTAAGAGTGTGAGCCTTCTGAGGACTCGACACGTAGTATCAAACTGCTTTCCAAAGAGGGGCACCCAGGTTACACACTGCCACCAGCACTGTGTGCGCCATGGTTATACCACAACTGGGTCAGTCTTGGGTGTGATAATTATATTTCTTAATCTGTACGAATTTAATAGGTGTAAAATGGAATCTCGTTTTAATCTGCATTTCTTTGATAGTTATGAAGATTGAACACTTTCCCTAAGAAACATACACTTAGATTACCCCATTCATTTATTCCTTCATTTAAAGCGCTGCACAGTAACCCTGTACTACACGCCAGACACCTGCCAGGTGCTGAGGACCCAGAGATACATCAGCACGGTTCCTACCTTCAAGGATCATGCATCCAGCGAGGAAAGCAAACGAGTAAACCTACAGTCCCAGCGCGGTAGGATGGATCATGCGCTACAGAGAGGCCCAGGGGCTGTCGGGGAAGAGGAGGGACCAGGCAGGTGACACAGATGAGAGCACCGGACCCAGACCGGGAGTTGAAAGGGGCGGCTCGGCTGCTCTGGATGGGCCTCTGACAGCCCGTTGAACGAACTGGAAGGACTTTCCTGCGTACGTCTATCCACCTGCTTCTTGTGCTGTGTAGTGTCCCAGCGTGGGCATTGTTCTGTTTGCGTGCCTGTGCGTCTGTGCATCTGTTGTCCATGTGCATTTGACGTGTGGTGGCCCTGCCCACGCCTCTGGGTGTGGACCTGGGTGCCTTTGCACTTTCGTGGTTTCGAGGGCACATGAGTGTGTGTGTACTGGGGTGCTGGGCCGTGGGTCCTGCAGTTCTGAGTCAGGCAGATGAGGCCAGGTGGACCTGGGTTCCTGCGGGTGGAGGGATGGGGGGATTTGCAAGGGCTTCTGCTAGCCGAGGTGTCCAGCTGCGCTGACCTCTGTTGGCCACTGGCCCTGCTCCAGCCAAGCCTGGCTCCAGTCTCTGCCTCTGTCTGCTGCAGGTGGAGAGGGCCGCCCTGGCCTCTCTGGGTTTAACTACAACATCCCAGTCAGATATAGCATCTTCTCTGAGTTTTTAGTCTTTGTCAACTAAATCCCCGCTGAGCCCAGAACACTTCCCTTTTCACAGCCCTCTCTGGGATGGGGAACCCCAGAAACGGGTAGGCTAAACAGAGCCCACCCTCTGCCTTCAGTCACTGGAGAGTCTATGAAGGTCCCCCGCATCAGGAAGGGCACCCAAGCACCTGGCCCGCTCCTGGCCACCAGAGGCCAGCGTGAACAGTGGCATTACTCTGTGTGTTTACAGCCATGCCTGGGCCTCAGATGGCCCGTGGAGGACAGCCATTGGCCCCAGAGGTGGAGAAGGGACAGAACTGATGTTGCCTGCTTTGTCAGAGGGCTGCGTGTCCAGCAGCCGTCTGCTTAAAAGCCTCCACAAGTGCCTGTGGATGGCCATGTTTTGCTACTGGAAATAAATCACCAGGACAAGGCAAGTACTTCACCGCCCCCTCCTAACCCAGTGCCCTCCCCCAGATCTAAACACTTAGCAATTTTTACAAAAGAGTTTATTGACATATAATTCACATGCCACATAATACACCATTTAGAGTGTACAGTTCAGGCGTTTTTATGACATTCATAGAGTCATGCAACCATCACTACAATCTAATTTTAGAACGTTCTCATCTGACCATTAGCAGTCACTCCCCAACCCACCTTCCCCTGCAACCACAGCCCTAAGCAATCCTGATCTAATTTCTGTCCCCATAGATTTGCTCATTCTGGATATTTCATATAAGTGTACAATATGTGGTCCTTTGGGACTGGCTTCTTCAACTTAGCATAATGTTTTCCAAGTTCATTCATATTGTAACATGAATGAGTACTTCTATTCTATTTATTGCTAAATAATATGCCGCTGTGTAGGTACAACGTTTTATTCGTAGATTCATCAGCTGATGAACATTTGGGTTGCTTCCGCTTTGGGACTATTGTCAATGCTACTGCTATGAACATTCCTGTACAAGTTTCGGTGTATGTTTTCATTTTGCATGGGTACACACCTAGGAGTGGAATTGCTGGATCATACAGTAACTCTATGTTTTACTTTCTGAGGAACTGCCAAACTGTTTTCCAAAGTGACTGCACCATTTTACACTCCCTCTAGCAGTGAACAAGGGTTCCAGTTTCTCCACATCTTCACCAACACTTGTTATTTTCCATTTTTTCAATAATAGCCATTGTCATGGATGTGAACTAGTATCTATCTCATTGTGGTTTTGATGTGCATTTCCCTAATGCAATTTTGTGTGTATCATTTTTCTATAAATTTTGATATCTTTAATTCATGGTCATGTATATGTCTGAAGCTTTGTTGGTTTTAAAAAAAAATATATGCTGGTATGCCCCACTTTTTGAGGGTTTGCTTTACACCACTTTTCTTTTAGGAAAGACCTATATTGGTAACTGTTTTCGCTAATGGAAAGAAATCTGAAGAGGATTTTAGCTTTTACCAAAAAAAAAAAAAAAAAAAAAAAAAAGGGTGAAAAGCCAAAATAGCACTCAGGGTTTGTTCTGCAGCCAGCTGTTATAGAGGCAGCTCACTCAGAGCAGCAAGACCCACACCATCAAGCTCCTTCCCTGGGAACAACACTCAGCACCTCAGCATCAAGCCAGCATAACTTCAAACTATGTCTGTGAGCATCTATGCTTTATCTTGATTTATTTTGGGCATCCGTTAGCAAGATATGTCCTAAGGTAATTGCTTCTTCAATTTACGTCACTTTGGCTTATGGAAGGTTCCACAGGAACACTCTACTTTGGGGTAGCAGGGGAAACCTGTATACACTTGAGTTCATTCATCCCTTATTGTCTGCAACTTACTTTTCTCCTTAATATGCCATGGAAATCTTTCCACATTAGTAACACACATCTATATTACTCCACAGTATGGATATATCATAATTTTTAAGCAATCCCTTGTAAACATACATTTCAGCTGCTTCAAATTTTCACTATCACAATTAATGCTTCAGTGTAAACATCCTTTGATATCTACTTTTGCGTATGAGTTTCTGCAGATTTCCTAGAAGCTGAATTGCTCCTTCAAAGAATTAGAATATTTTAAATTGTGGTAAGACCTAGCAGGGTGATGTCCAGTGAGACTGTAAAAACGCACACCTCTAATAATAGTTTTTGCGAATGTAGACAGATCGTTCTAATGGCTAGATCTATCTACACACAGAGTAAGCTTTCCCTGGAATTAGTGCATTCCGGTATTCCTTTTCACAGGAAGTATATAAGCAAAGAATAGACTTGGTAGAGATGCTCTAGAAAGTTCAAGTGGGGAAGGGGCTGAACTAGACCATTTTTAAGATCTCTCCCCACTCCAAGAGATCATGAGTCTATGAAGTGCCTGCACTAGATGAAGGATGTCCCAGCTCACATCTGCTGTCACTTCCATTCCACCCTGGCTTAACAGTGTATTCCAAATATAACTGGCGTCCCAGATGGACTAGTCTCTGCACAGGATCAGTTCAAGGAATCTGCAGTCAGATAGAAAAATATACCTGAAAGCAATTGCAGATTAGGCTTACGCTCTTGAGAAACCTCTGAAGGGAAAGTGTGCAGATGTATTGGGGGAGGTCAGAATATATGCTCAATGCACAGCAAAAGATATGAACAATTCTCTTCTCCTCCAGGTGTGCCACTCTCAATATCCACATATCTGGCAGCCATGCTTCAAATGCCTTCTTCTTTCCCCCACTCTCAATCCCAATGCAAAATTCTCCCTATTCCCTTCCCTTCCCAGCCTCTCCTTCTCACCCCTTCTATTCTTTTCTCCAGGGAACAGCTCTTCCCTTTCTGATGCAAATCTCCTGCCTTCCCCTCCACAGTCCCCAGCCTTTCTACCTGGGTCCAATTCTGCCTTAGAAAAGCTGAGGAACTAGCTGGAAAGGCAGAACTCTGCTTAGTAGGCAGGGTTGCCAGGAAACTGAATGGACAAGGCTATAGATATAAATTCTCTTCAGCTATAGAAAGAAGGGAGTGAGAACACGAACGTCCACACATTAGTCATTTTTGTCCCTTAGTAGGTTCTAAGTACACAAACCTGTTTGGAACGGTGCAGAATTCAATCAAACAACGTGTGATTTTGGAAACAGCCAGTCATTACATGTTATTACTGCGTTTGACGGAAGGCAGCCCAATTATTTTCTTAGGTGGCCTTGTGTGAATGTATGTGCTGACACAGACAGAGAAGGTACTAGAAAGTCCTTGGGGCTGATTGATTTTTATTCTAGGAGAGGAAAATGGAGATCCAGAGACAAAGAAAGACTTACCCAACGTTGCACAGCAAGTCAGTTCTACAACCAGAGATGGCGCTAGAACCAGGTCCCCCACTTAGGACCAGCCGCATAATTTGCAGGGCCCAGTGCAAAATGAAATGCAAGTACCCTTGTTAAAAAATGATTAAGAATTTCAAGATGGCTACAGCATGGCCCCCTCTGCCTCTGCACGGGTCACAGGTCCATGACGTTGGCCCTGCCCCTAACCCCCAGCCCTGGACTCTCCCTTTCCACCAGCGCTGCTCACCTTTGGTAAAAACTAGGGAGGAAGAAAGGATGACAGCCACAATGTTCACAGTCAAAATTAGTGGTTCTCAAATTTTGCTACATGATGGATCGCCTGGGGAGCTTGTAGAAGTCCCAAATGCCAAGGCTGCCCCTGGAAAAATTAAATCAGAATCTCTGTGAAAAGGGCACAGACATCAGTATATTTTTTTTAAACTTCCCAGATGATTCCAATATGCAGCAAGTTTGAGATCCACGGATCCCCAGAGGCACAAACTCGAAGGACGAGCATCCCGAGGCTGGGGACCACGGAACGCTGGCAGCTGAGCCCTAATCCTGTCCCCGGAGCAGGGGCTCAGCCCAAGTGCAATCTAATTACTGTCTCTTCTCCTCGTTAATGCCGGCATAGCCCGCACCCTGGAGATGACTGAATACATAAATAAGTAGGTCTGAGCCCTTCTTAGCTTATTCAGGTTTCCCTCATAAATATGTATTCAGGGAAATTTCTAAGAAACGTAATATTATGTCTCTTCAGAATTGTTCGAGTCTATTGGGAAAATAAATATTGAAGAGGCTTATCAGATGTGTTCCGCTGCTAGCTTCGAATTCAAGCCCTGTGTCCTTTCACCATCGAGGAGAAGGCATCAGGGGAAGGGAGTCTTTCTCACCGCCCTGCCTGACACACATGCTGGCTGGGAAAGGACGCCCCCTCTGCCCTTTTCCTGGGCTCTCAGCAGCTGGGTCCAGTCCCAGCTGCCAGTCCCAGCACCTCAGCTGCCCAGCTGGGGGACCTTGGGAGGATGCTTCTCCTACCTGGGTCTTGGTGTCCTCTTCTCCTGGATACTGCAAGCCTCCTACGGCAGCTCAGACTTCCCTGGACAGCTCAGACTTCTAGAGAGTTCTGCTTGACTGTGCTGGCCTCTGTCTGCCTACTCTTTACCTTGCCACGGCCACCTGCAGGGCTCAATGACATCTGCTTTCTCAACCCAGAGAGAGCCCTGTGAGGGGTTCCACAGGTGGGGCCCAGGTTTCTGACCCTTTGAGCCCCCAGCCTGCACTGAGCTGACTCCCCTCCCCCATCCTTGGCCGCCTCCAAAGTTGACATAGTACCATCTCTACACGCATCTTCTGAAGACCATAAAAAGGGAAAGTTTAAAAGCTCCCATTTAGAGAAATTGGCTGGAAAGTTTGAACCACAGGCTCCTTCAGACATGATTATCCAAACATAATTTGCACAAACGTCCTAATTTTTTGCCAATAGCATAATAAAAGAGGTAGAGGGCTGCTAAGTGATCAAGGGAGAAATGCTTCAAACATCACTGCCTGTTCCCATCTCGTCTTTTAAGTGAATCACTTGTTGCCAAAATCCAACGAGGAGCAAGGAAGCTTGTACTGTTTGCACAAAACCAACCCATGCCCAGTGAAGCCAAGTGTCCACCCCAGGGCACAGCCCTGTTCCAGGTGCCGCATGGATCATCAGGGTGAATTTGACGCAGCTGAAGCAGAGGTGTGTCATTCCAAGTGGACTGGCCGGGAGACTGGTACCAGGTTGTTCCGTGGGCAGTGAGGCCACGGGTGTGGGAAACCTCCCCTGAGGAGGGGCCTTCTGGGAATGAAGGCGCCGTTGCCTCACCCAGAATCCCTTGGCCTCATCAAAGAAAAGCTGGGAGAGATGAAATCATTACACTGAAATCTCTTCACTTTATAGACAGTGACACCGAGGCCCATGACATCTGTGATGTGCTTGGGGTCGCGCAGGAATCAGTGCTCAGGGCCTGGTCTGAACTCAGACTCTGGCTACACAGCTGGGACTTGACTGTGCCCTGGGAGTGGACAGAGCGTGCTTCCTAGGGTCCCAGTACCTGTTACCTACTGATGCATTCCAACCATCCAAACACTTGGTGGCTTAAAGCAATACCAATATTACATTGGTATTATTTCTTCTAATGCTGAGGGCAGATGGGCCCAGCTGGGCCAGTCTACTCCATGTGGTTTAGCCGAGGCCGCTGCCATGGCTGCATTCAGAGGAGAGCTCACGTGGGGCTGGAATGTCCGAAGTGGCTTCTCCACCTCCTCCGTGTGGCCTCTCCTCATTCATCAGGCAAAAGCAGAGGCTGCCAGGCCTGTAAAGGCAAGTGTTGAACTAGCGTAGCATCACTTCCAACACTTTCTGTTGGTGGAAATCCCATGGCAAACCCAGCATCCATGTGGGAGGAGACTATACCAGAGGGAGCCTACCAGGAGGCAGGGGGTCCAGGGGCTGCCAGTTCAACAGTCAGTCCACCCCCGCCCCTCCTGGGAAATGCCCCACCCTGAGCCCAGCTGCAGCCCAAGCACTGACCTGGCCGCCCACCGACCCCTGACCACAAATTGAGCCTGTGTCCTGGCCCCCAGATGAACCGTGTCCACGGCTGCCATTGAGACCTACTCTGCCCGGCCCCTCAGGAGTAGGGCGAGGGTGAACAATGAGAATCCAAGAAAAGAGAGGGGGAACTTTAATCTCACAAAGGACTTTGTCAGAGGTGGCCAGAGAGGAAACAGGCTACCTCGGGAAGGAGTGATGTCCTTGTCACAGGAGGTATGTAAGGACAGTTGAAATGGCCACGTAGCAGAGTTCTGTGTGTGCGGGGTCGGGGGAGAACGTGGGGACCTGTAGACCCCTGCACAGATCCTGACAGGGCAGAGGAACCCATAGCTCTAAAATTCCTTCCCCAGCCCTGAGCTCCAGGCCAGAAAACTATAGCGGGGGAGCCCAGGGACCAGAGATCTAGCAGCTGGGACCAGGAAAGAGCACTGGACCAGTTTTCATCCAGCCTCTGCCCTTGAATCACTATGACCAGATGATCTTCCAGTCAATTACCCACAGAGCAATAATCAGTTAATAGTAATCAACTCCCCAGGCCAGAGTAACAATTTACAAATTCAAATCACTTGCAATCCCCTATCTTCCCCACAGCAAATCCCAAACCTCTCAGCTCTTCCCAGAGTGATATGGCCTTGACCCTACTGTCCTTCCCTGGTCACTGCCCCTCACTCCCTGGGCTCCAATCACAAGGGAAAGAATGAACATTCCCCAAACTCCAAGACCTCCCTTGTGTTACAAGCATCTACATCAGGTTCTAATTCCGAGGATGGTCTTTTTCTCTTTCTAGGCAGAGTAGGGTGGGTAGAAAGATGGGAGGATCCATAGTAGGGGGTAGTACCCTAGAGGAGTCAAGGAAAGCAGCACAGACATCTAATAATTATGGAAAGTCCAAATTTTTACGTGCCTCCTATGTACTTGACATTGTTCTAAGAACTTTACGTGCAATATTTTAGGTAATCCACATAATAACCTTATGAGCTAGCAGCTATTTTTTGTCCCCATTTTATGGGTAGGAAAACTGAGGCTCAAGGAGATGAACTATCTTACCACGCTCAAACACAGGCTCACAAGCATGTATGACTGAGAACACTTTACACCTTCTCTGTCCTCACACCTGCTATGCCCTTTTCTTTATCCTCCCACTTAGCTGAGTCCTTAAAATGGCCTCCTCTTCATTGAGAAAATATTTATTCTTTTAAAAAATTTTTTTTCAAAAATATTTATTGAGCGTCTATTATGTTTTCTTGTGTGCAGAATCACTCCTGACTCATCCTTGACTCACAGCATCAAAAGTAGGCCTCGTACTAAGCAAGAGTTTGGTAGAAATTTGTTGGATGGATGGAGAGATAGATAGTTGCATGCTAGATGGATGTATGGTAGGATAGATGAATGGATGGTTGGGTGGATGGAAGGATGGATGGATGGATGGATGGTTGGATGGATGGTTGGGTGGATGGATAAATGGGTGGGTCGGTGGATGAGTGATGGATGGATACATCATGGATGCATGTCTGGGTTAACAGCTGAAAAAACATACAGAGGAAGATGGACAGAGGATGGATGGATGGAGGGTGGATAGGTGGATGGATGGGGGAAGATGGAAGGATGAACGCATGGATAGGTGAATGCATGGATGGATGGTGGATGGATGGTGGGGGATGGATGGGTAGATAGATGGATGGGTGGATGTCTTCATGAAACTCTAGTTTACTTACACTGATTGAGAAACCAATCTATAATGCCCAGAAGCCCCCAGCTGATCCCTTCCCAACCCCAACTAGCCTTTCCCTCTGTTCCAAGAATAGATGGGATTTTCCCGACCCATCGCCAAGTTCCCACAGGGGCCATTTGTTTTAAGTGTCCAGGACAGCTCTGTGGTGGTGCAATTAGCCCTCGTTAGCAGCCACTGTAACCGGACTGTAATTTCCAGACTGTTGGGTGGTAACTGCACACGAGCAGCTCGGCGAGGCTCTGCACCTATAATGACAAGCTGAGCCTTCTCCTCTCTCCATGCTGCTCCAAATGCCAACAAGCAGGTGAGCTCCTGATGCCATATTAGCGTGTGGCGATTTTCATTACTAAACGACCCCAGGGCTGTCCAAATGAGGACAGCAATTAGGCCGATCAGGGGAAGACAAAGCATCCCTTGATGAGCGTAATGATGACACAGGCAGAATCGCTCTGGCCTGAGGCAGAGTGTGAAATCAGAGCCCCGGGCTGCACTGTGGAGCAAATCAGCCGCGCTCAGCTCGTCCCTTTTGCCTACCCTGGGCATCCATCACTGGCCCTGGGGCCTCAGCACCCACAGAGAAGAAACAACCAGTATTTCCATGTAATTAGAAGAAATTGCATGTCCGATACCCCTTACTGAGATTAGTAGTTAGTAGGGTGGACGCTTTCCAAGGAAAATGTTAGCCATTGAAGAGGAGCTAAATAACTGAGAATTATTCGCTGAAAAGTGTATGCTCCTTAGCACAGCGATTACGATTTACCTTGATTTCATTTGTGCCTCTAGCTTTAGCCATCGAATTCCACAGCTTTTGCCAAGACACCGCGCACTGTCATGCCTCTGGGCGTTTGCACATGCTGTTCCATCTGCCTAGAGTGCTCTTCCCTTCGTCTGCCGAACCCTCCAATGCGTCACCCGCTGACGCTCAGCTTAACCCTCAAAGCCCCCACGGCCCCCCGAGTTACTGCTGTGCCTGTGCTCTCCTCTAAACCATTTCTACTTTTCACACCACACTGTTAATTTGGGGTCTGCCTGCATGCCTCCCCCACTAGGCTATGATACATCTCCGTCTCTCTAGCACCCAGAAATCTGAGATTGTCCCACACAAAGAACCATAATCCAACCTGCCTCCTGTTTTTGTAAATAAAATTTTACTGGGACATGGCTGCATACTTTGTTTACATGCTGTGTACAGCTGCTTTCTCACCACAGAGGCAGAGTTGAGTAGTTGCATGGCCTGCAAAACCGAAAAATATTTGCTCTCTGGACCTGACTGAAAATATCTGCCCACCCCTGGTCCAGGGTGAGACACACCCAGCCCCTCACTGTACAGGTGGGACGTAATCTTGAGCAGAGGTGAGAAATGGCTCTCCCAAGGTCACAGCTGGATTGAAGCAGAGCTGCGGCCAAGAGCCAGGCCTCTGACCCTCTTGGCAATATAGCACCCTCCCAAGGCCTGGGGTTGAATAGCACTCCTCCCCTCCGGAAGACCCTCCTCTCTGGCCTGGGAATGAGAAACTTGGAAATCCAGAGACCAGCACAGAGGGCACCCCTGAAAATATAGGAGCTGGCCAGGCCTTGAGTCTCATGCGCCCAAGGTATCCCATACACAAAGGTTCTGGGGCATGAAACAGCCTGCTATGAGAAGTGGACAGACATACAGGACTGAAACCATGAGAATCCAGACACTGTGGTTGACGGAGGGTAAGTGAATTTAACCTCTTTAAGCCTCAGTTTCCTCATCTGTACGATCGGGATGAAGACAGTTACCTTAGGAGATAATTGGGCGAGATGACAGAAAGGGTTAGACAAGGTGGATGAAAAGGCCAGCGCTAGGCGGGTCCTCAGGGCTCCTTCCTGTGTGGCCCTGACTTGAAGGGACCTCACGTTAGCTCCCAGCGCTACCTGCTCTGTGCATATGGCCTGCTGACCTGCCGCATAACGAGCTTGTCCCAAGCAGGTGTGCCAGCCCAGCTCAGAGCCAGTGCCCTCCTGAGTCTCTGGGGCTCACTGTCCCCCCATCTCTCCAAGGCTCGGGGCAGAGATTCACTAAGTGGAGGTTCCCCTTGTGGCACCTACCTCGCCCGTGCCAGGCTGATAGAATCCAGTTAGACGTGTTTCTCAGGGCCCTTGCATCTGACAGATTTCCAGCTGTGTGCAGGCAGAGTGGCCTTTGCTCTACTTAGAGCCTTTCACTAACTGGGTAGACTTGAGTTATTTAACTTCTCTGAGCCCCCAGCGTCCTCCTCTGCAAAATGGGGAAATAAAACCAGCCTGGCTGGATGCTCTGCGGATGAAGTGAGCTAACGGATGTAAAGTGACTGGATCCAAGTAGTCTCTCCATTCATGGCCTTATGACTGAGTGCAATTCATTGCTTCACCCACAGGCAGACAGCTGGGAGCAGCACGTGTGTCCGCCATTCCTCCTCTTTCTCACCCCTTTCCTCCCAGCCCTATCGCGAGGTTTTTCTTCCTGCCGCCCTGATTTTCTTCTCCTTCCTGCCCAGCCTCTGAGCCGAATGCTAAGGGGCCCAGGCCAGGTCTCAGCCGGCGAGCTCTTTTAGGAAATGGCTGGTGCAACCTCAAGGGGCAGACCTCAGGGAGGGTTCAGGAGGGGGAGTCCCAGGACCCGGCAAGGAGAGTGTCTAGGGCTCACCATAAGCATCCTTAGTCAGTTCTGAACCACTTTCCACCTCCCACATGGTCCTTCCCACACCCCTCTTTCCCATTTCCCACTTCGCAAGAATAATAAGTGTATTAACACCTTCCCTTCTTTCTGCTTTTGTTGTCATATCTTTAACTTTTTACATACGTTTTAAACGATGCTTAAAATGTTATCATTTTGTTTTAAACAGTCCGTTGTCTTTTCTCAAAATTATGAGAGTAAAACATTAGCTGTGGGCTTCCCTGGTGGCGCAGCGGTCGAGAGTCCGCCTGCCGAGGCAGGGGACGCGGGTTCGTGCCCCGGTCCGGGAGGATCCCACGTGCCGCGGCGGGGCT
>NC_041227.1:90439015-90478962 GCF_002837175.3 Physeter macrocephalus | reverse complement strand
TGCCGCGGAGCGGCTGGGCCCGTGAGCCGTGGCCGCTGAGCCTGCGCGTCCGGAGCCTGTGCTCCGCAACGGGAGAGGCCACAACGGTGAGAGGCCCGCGTACCGCAAAAAAAAACCACATTAGCTGTGCTCTTTCCCTCCTGGCGACGCAACTTTCCATCAGGTAACTTCCCATCATTTCTTTTCAGCCTGGAGAACACCCTTTAGCAGATCTTCTGTATGTCTGCCGGGAAAACCTTCTCTCAGCTTTCATTTGTCTAAAAATGACTCCATTTCATCCTCATTTTTAAAGGATATTTCACGAATATAGATAGTAAAAGTGCCTGGGTTGACAGGTTGGGTCTTTTTTTGTTTTCTTTAATCACTTTAATGACATTATTCCTTTGTCTTTTGGCCTCCACTCTTTCTGAGAAGTCCGTGGTAGTTCTAATTATTGTTACCCTATATGGAATGTGTCTTTTTTCCTCTGGCTCCTCTCAAGATTTTCTCTATATTTAGTTTTACGTGGTCTGACTATGATATGGTCAGCTATTTATTTCTTTATTTCAAATTCAGCTATTTATTTCTTCATATATTATTCCTGACCAATTATCATTATAGTCTCCTTCTAGAACTTCTATCACCAGTGTGTTAGATTATTTGAAATTGTCCTGTGCCCTTTCAAGGCTCTGTTCATTTATCTTCCATCATTTTCCTTCAATCATTTTCCTGTCTGCTCTCTCCAGCTGGATCAGTTCTAGTGATCTGTCTTCAGACTCACATATTTATTCTTCCATCACCTCTAGCCTGCTCTTAAACCCATCCAATGAATATTTTACTTCAATTACTATAATTTTTAGAATTTCTAGAACTTTCATTTAGTTCTTTTTAATTTCCACTTCTCTGATGAAATTCTCTATTTGTTGACTCATTAACGCTCATTTTCCTTTAGTCTTTGGAACATATTTATACAGCTGATTTAAAGATTTTGCTAATATTTTAAAGATATTTATGTCTAATATCTGGGCCATCTGAGAGTAAGTTTCTATTAGTTGAGTTTTTTCTTGACTATTGGTCCCATTTTCCTGTTATTTTGTGTGTGTGTGTGAGTGAATTCCTGGCCCACAGGCCATCTCCAGTCTCAGTGCACTGCAGGTCACAGAGGTCCATCCCCTACACACTGGTATCTCCATTTAACTTCTAGCCTATAGAAATTGTTACAGTGTTTTTAATAATGCCAGTCCTATCAAAGACAAGACAAAATTCCATTTGTACCTACATGGCATTTATATTTTAACTCTTTGCATATGTTTGAAAAGTGGAGGGCACTTCCCTGGTGGCGCAGTGGTTAAGAAAACACCTGCCAATCAGGAGACACGGGTTCGATCCCTGCTCTGGGAAGATCCCACATGTTGCGGAGCAACTAAGCCCGTGCGCCACAGCTGCTGAGCCTGCGAGACACAGCTACTGAGCCTGCGTGTCACAACTACTGAAGCTCGCGTGCCTAGAGCCCGTGCTCCGCAACAAGAGAAGCCACCGCAATGAGAAGCCTGCGCACCACAACGAAGAGTAGCCTCCGCTCGCCGCAACTAGAGAAAGCCCCGCGCACAGCAGCAACGAAGACCCAACACAGCCATAAAAAAATAAATAAATGTATTTTTTAAAAAAAAGTGGATCAGGAAGGCTCCAGTGTGTGCTGATTCCAACACCATGACCAAAAGTCAAAAGCATTTTTAAAATCCTTACAGCTATTAAAAGAAAACGGCATCGGGCTTTTGGAAGTAGTGAGTTGCCCCCACTGCAAGTGTTTAAGGAAAACTTCTAGGCCCATCTGTTGGGAGGGTCACAGAGGGGAATTTCTACATGTTGAGAGGGCTAGGGCAGATGAACCCTACGGATTGTTCAAACATATGACTTATTCAACACGAAAGTACCCATCACAGAGCTAGCACACAACAGATGCTTGCAAAGCAGGCAATAACGTATACCATGATTATTACAGCCAACTTCAGCCCATCACAGCCCAGTCTATGGTGGCCTCTCCTCTGGCTAAGACTTACCTTTAAGCAGCTAAAAGCGTCAGTCCCAGAGCCCAGGCTTGAAAACTGCTCCACCGTTTCAGAATAGAAAAGAAAATGTTTCTCAGCTGAAAATCATATCTGCTCCTTATGAAAATGATTCAGAGCATTTCTTTTTTAACATTTCTGTATCGATCCCCAGCCTTCTTGTTTTATTGTACAATAGCAGGCCCTGGGACAGAGACTATATTACCGCACAAATGTAGAAGGATCTCTTCCCAGGGAATTGCCTGCATACCAAGTGCTGCGCCCCACTCGGATTCCCAGGTTAAAACAACAGCAGCAAGTGTTCAAGAAAGCATGCGGGTTCCCTTTCTCCGGGGCCAGGGTCGTGGAGGCCAGAAAGCCCACCTGGACCACAGCGGAGGTCCGGTTGTTCGGGTCCCGCCCCAGCGGGGCTGACTGCGGACGGCGGGAGTGCAGGCCCTGCCCTGGGGAGGAACAGGTGGGCCTCCAATATGATTGGAGCCGGTGGGCCGTCATCATCATCGCCGCTTAACGGGACTCGTGCGGCCCCCTCTGGCAGACGCCAGGAAGGGGTCCTAACTGTCTTCTTGGTGAAACCTCACATTCCCCTCCCCCCACCCCGTCCAAGCATAACTAAATGACTGAGTAATGGCTCCGTAAACGGCCATCTGACGAGCCTGCTCCCAAGGGGAGGGCTACACGGACGGGCCGTGCGCGCGGGGCTGGAACACGGGGATCCCCATCCATCTCTGTCGCCGGGCGCACCCACGCTCATCTGTCAGGCCCTGACGCGAGCTCTCGTCGGTGGAACGGGAGTTACAACGGGCCTCTTTGCTCTGTACGCGCGTGGAGGACCCAGCTGCCTCCTTCTCCTGCCAGCAAGGGGGACGTCGTTCTGCAAAGCCAGGCGGGGGTCTTTAGGTGAAGAAAGAGGGCAGGGGCTTCCGAGAGGGGAGGGGCCTGGAGACTTGGCGACAGAAGGAGGCTGTGCTGAGGGAGAAGGCAGCCATGAGAAGTCCCCGAGACCCTGGTACTCTCTGACTTAAGCTGCAAAAGGGTCTCCTCGCCTTCTCACAGCTACCCCAGGGACAGGGAGCGAGCAGCCCGCGTCCCCTCCCCCAGCCCCTGGCGCGAGGTGGGGGCAGGGGAGCTCCGAGGGAGGGGAGAGCCAGCAGATGGCCCCCCTTGTGCACTCTTCAGAGGTGGGTACCGCCGGCCCAGGGATTGACCCTAATCACCACTCCTCCCCGCGCCCCGCTAACACCCTGAGAACCTGGCGAGGATGCTGGATCCATGGCGCGAGGGTCTGCTGCTTTCACCAAGGGTCATCCGGGCCCTCTGCAAGTAAGAACACCTTCCCCCCACCCTCCTGCCCAGGCCCAAACCTCCCTGGGGTCTTCCCTGCACAGGCAGAAAATCTGCTTTGCCCGTTTCTCTGTTTGTTTGTTTGTTTGTTTGTTTGTTTCTCAATATGGAATCCTGTTGAGGAAAGGACTCCCAGGCTGGCTCAGGCTGAGTAGAGATGAGATCAGGCCTGATCCCCCGGCCTCTGCATCAGGTTTCCTGCCTGGGAGGACTCAGGTGAAAGAAGAAACGTGTCCTAGATCCAGGAGCAAAAGAGGGTAGAAACAACTTCAAACGATAAGGAATACGCAGACCCCTGGATGCAGTAAAGAACTGGGCCTCAGTTTTCCTTGCCCGTAAAATGGGGATAGTATTTCTTACCCTCCCCTCTCGAGTGACTGTTCTCAAGATCTAGAGAGCTCACCTATGAAAGTGTGGGACACAGTGTGGGCCTTACAGAAGATGAGCAGGGCCATGTGAGTCTGGGAAGGACCCAGAAGCAGGTTTGTTTCCAGCTGGAAATCAGCCTTTCTCCAGGAGGCCGACGCCTGCTGCACTTGGGTCTGGGGGCCGGGGCACTTGCTGTCAAGTCACCATGTTTTGGGTTTGCTCAGAGGCGAACCAGGAGACCAAAGCAGACAGGAGGCTGGCTGAGTGTCCCCTGGAAGCAAAGGAGTCATATCCCAACGCCGACAAAGCCCCGACCTGGGCATAGGCCTAGACCCAACCTTGCCCCCTCATACACTGAGCTCCGACCCTGTTCCCAATGTTGACCTTGGATTGACATCTGACCTTCAGCACAACTGAGCCCTGATCCTGGCTGTGGACACAATTCTGTGTCTTCCCATCCTTCTCCCGAAACCTGCTCTGGCCCTAAGGGGCCTGGGTGAGAGTGCAGACGATTCTGTGAAGCCCATTTCTTGTCGTGGGGTCGGAGGAGGCATAGATGCAAACATTTTCAAAACCAGGAAGTCCTGTCCCACCTCCCACGGGCCAGAAGCGGGGAGTGTCTGCAGTGATGGCCCCCACCTTAGTCTCTCCCATCTCCTTTCGCAGGAATACAGATTTCATTGCCGTTTACTTATGTTCCCAATTAAAGTGAAAAAATATCAGCCCATCGGAGAGAGGACGGCAGACCCAGGCCTGCAGCCCAGCAATCAGAATCCACGGGTTCTGGTGGATCTGGTCCTGATCTACCCCTTCCAGCGAGGACCTCCCAGTGTTCCCGGAGATTCCCGAGCCACAGAGGACCCCTCAGGTCACGTCACGGAGATGCCGTTCTGGGTCTGATTCTCTAGATTTGGTCATTGCCCCTGGGTTACAATTTGTGATTCCGCCTCCGCTGCCTCCTGCTTCCGCCCGACCCTGACCCCAGGCCCTCCTGAACGTCCCCGCTGACTTCATGCCTTTCTCCCTGCCAGGGAGAGTCGCATACCAGAGGCTCCTTTGCGTCCTGCTGGCCGAGCTCAGGATCCTAGCCGCCATCTCCGGGGCCAGGCTGGCTGACCCCGGGGCCTTTGTGGTCTGGACTCTCCAACCCAAACATCTGCTTGTGGGCTGGCAGGGCTGTGGCTCAAGGCCTCCCGGGTGCGCGGTCTGGAGAGGAAGCACGTTTCTCCTTGGTCCAACTGCCGTTGGGTCAAGGGACCATCAAGCTCAGGGTACAAGGTGCTACCAGAGGGGCCAAAAGCAGGGACTCAGGGAAGAGAGGCCAGAACCCAAGTAGGTCCCCAAGCCAGGCCTGGCAGCTGGACAGAAATGGATTAGAGGGAGAGCAAGCCGAGGACAGGAAGAGGGGTGTCCAGGACCTTGGCGGTGATAATGGATGTACGATTCTGCAGCAGGCCTGGCACCCGCACCAATAACAAGCACCCCAGTGATGTCTGCATCCCAGCCAGGTTTGGGAGTAACACGGCACTAAACTCGAGTCAGACAGCCATGTTCCTCGGCCCCAACTCCACTGGGCCCCCATTTTGCTCAGAGTGAAGGTCAAGGTCTTTGCAGTGGTCTGCAAGGCTCTGTGGCACCTGGCCCTCACTTACAGGCCGACCTCACCTACTACCACGAACTCCTCTCTAACTCTGGCCTCCTTTCTGTCTCCCAAGACATGCCAAGCCTCTACTCAGTAGGGCCTGTGTACAGCGCTTTCCTTCAGCCTGGCTCACTCTCTCTCCAGGTAGCCACATGGCTAATTCCTTCACCTTCTTTAAGACTTTGTCCAAAGGTTACCTTCTCAAGGAAGTCTCCCCTGACCACTATACTTCAGCTGCAAGCCAAGACACACCCCCTTCCCAACCTCCAGGCACTCCTGATCCGCCTTACTCAGCTCAACTCTCTTTCTTCCCAAAGCATCTGTCCTTCTAGCATGCTGCATGATTGATCGATTCATTATGTTTATCAGTTGTCTATCTCCTCCAATAGAATGTACGCTCATGGGAGCAGGAAGCCTTCTCACTGACACATCCAAGTGCCTGGCACATGGCAGGCACTTCATAAATATTTGTTGAATTAATGAACCAACCTGGGCTCTTAGAGTTAAACAAACTTAGGATTCTAAGGCCGGCGTTCAGAAGCACAGTTTCACATGAATGGACTCTCAACAGACAGGAAATGATTTTAATCAGCTGAAGGAACACGAAGGTCATCCATCTTCCGTTGTTTAAGGGAAGAATTAATCTCAGGAGTGTGGCGGTGAGGCAGTGAAGAGAGGAAAGCCGGGGCGGATTTAAATGTGGAAGAGAGCATTCTCTATAAAATAACTGAACAGGGCTGCGGGCCCAGACAGAGCTGGTCATCATAATTCCATGTGTGCCCTTCTCAGCGATGGGAACACGCGGTAACGATAAAAATCACTACAACGCCCTTTACAGATTACAGAACACTTCCGTGTCCATTGTCTCATTTAGTTCTCGTAAAAACCATTTGAGGTCAGCATTATTCTCTCTGTGTATCACCGGGCGACCAGGAGTCACAGACATGCTGCTGAAATGGCCTTTAACACAGCTCGGAGTCTTCATTAGCCGGTTCACGATAAGCTTTACGTTTCTGTACTTCTTTCTAACCTTTTTATTGACGCATGGCATACACACAGAAACGTGCCTGATGGGGTTCAGGACACGCTACTCCCAAATGTGGCACGTTGGCGACGTGGGATAGTTTAAGCTGAAGGAGTTTGAGAAAAATGGCAGAAGCCAGAGAAGTTCACTCTGACCTTCTCCCCCACCTCTCCTCCTTCTTCTCTGAAACAGGTCACAAAGCCTTCATGTGAGAGGTGCCCTCCCACTACCTGGAGGAAAGGAGCATCCTTACTCTTGCAGAGGGATGCCGAGAAGCATCCTGACAGGCAGACCTTGCTAAGTTGCCCCCAGTCTCCTACTCTAACCTTATACTCCTAACCTTACCATAGGCTCCCTGACTGCCCATTCTTCATCAAAACCAGCATAATACTCAGTTCTCTTTGAGTCTTCATTTCCTCGTGAAGCCTCTCATGTCAGGTAAAACTTACGTTAAATAAATGTGTATGCTTTTCTTCGGTTAATCTGTTCTTGTCAGTTTAATTTTCAGACCAGCCAGCGACCCTAAGAGGCTCAAGGAAAACTTCTTCCTCCCCTACTCGCCCAAATATATAATGAATTTTCACTAAGGGAACACAGCTGCCTCAGGAATAGAACACTGCCAGCAACCCTGCCTGTTTCTACCCAATCCCACCCTCTTTTTCCCCAAAGGTAACCTGGCATCTGTCATCATAGACTAGTTCTGCCTATGCCTTCACATTCTACAAATGCAGTCATTCAGGACCATTCTTCCCCTCGACATTATGTTTGTTACACGTGGTTAGAGTTCATTCATTTCCACTGCTGTGTACTCCGTTGTCTCAGCATATCACAAAAATGGATCCTTTCCATTGTTGATGGACATTTGAGTGGTTTACGTTGGTTATACATCTAGGAGTGGAATTCCTGTGTCATGGTGTAGTGGACTCTGCTTAAATTCAGTTTTCCAAATAGTGTAGAAAGTAGCTTTCCAGAGCAGCTACATAAACGGACACTCCAACCATAGTATAAGAGTTGTGGTTGCTCTGTGTCCTCACCAACACTTTGTACTGTCTCTTAAATTTCAGGCTTGCTGATGGGTGTGTAATGGCATCTCCTCGTGATTTTAATTTGCAATTCCCTGATTAATAAGGCTGAGCTCCTTTTCAAATGCTTATTGGCCATTGGGACAGCCTCTTTCATGCAGTGGCTGTTTAAGTATTCTGTCCATTTTGTTCATTTGCATTTTTCTTATTGATTTGGAGGAGTTATTTATATATTCTGAAAATGAATCCTTTGTTGGAAGTATAAATTACAGATGGGAGGGTTGAGAAGATTTTCTTTTATCCCAGAGGATTGTCCCATGAAATTCTACCTTTCCCATAAACCAAATCCTCTGGTGTACTTGAGTCTATTTCTGGATTCTCTATTGTCTCATCCACCTGCCTACTCCTTCTCCAGTACCAAACTGCTTTAATTGCTGAGTTTCAGATGTTTTAGTATCTAATCAAGCTGGTCCCACTTCAACAGTTTTTTTTTCTCAGAATTTTCCCAGTTATTTTTGCAGTTTTTTTTTTTCCCAGATAAACTTTGGTTTTATTTCACTGGATTAAAAAAAAATCCTGCAAAATTTTAGTTGGAATTTCACTGATCAATTTACTTTGAGATCATGCGCCCCTGTGATGTTGAATATTATTACTACCCAACAGCAAAGACTTGCTTCTGATTGACGTATGTCTCTCAACAGAGGTTCGAGTCTTTTTCCCAGGGATACTGATCGACTCAGGGTAAATATATAGTCAAATGTTTTGCACTTTTCTAGATTTTTTATAATATTTATATATAATATAATTGTGTATAATATTCTTCAAGGGGATATTTTTAGCACAGAGCAAAACTGTGAGTCTTGAAGATTTATGTTGGAATCCGCCACTTCGCTGAATTCTCCTGTTGCTTCTAAGAGTTTTTCAGTGGGCTAGCTTGGAATCAGCAGGTACAGAGTGGCATCATTTGTGAATGATGATGTTTGGCTTCTCCTTTTCAGTACTCCTGTCTCCCTGCTAATCTCATTGACTTGTGCTGTGAGAGCACGTTCGCCACACCGTGAGGTCACCCACGCGGCCACGGGAGGAACGGCGGACATAAACCAGCGAAACTGAGAGGGTGAAGGCAGGATTTCCCAATCTCGGCACTAGGGACATCTTGGGCTGGATAATTCCTTGGGGGGGGTGGGAACTGGGAGGGGTCCCTGTACATTGTAAGATGTTTAGGAGCATCTCTGACCTCCACCCACTAGATGTCAGTATCAACCATAGATGTCTCCAAACACTGCCAAATGTCCTCTGGGAGGTAAAAATCAAAAAAGTTGAGAACCGCGGGTCTAAGGGAAAGTAGCTAGAGTCCCCTGACCCCGGAGCTGATTTTCAGCAAATCAGCAAAAGGCATCTGTCTTCTCTGAGCTCTTCATTTCAGCCCCCAGCGCTGTCAGGACCTTTCAGCCTCATCTTTATCCAGCCCTCTTTGACCTCATGCTCCCAGAAATCCAGGATTCTTCCCAGGCCATCTTTGGCAGGTGCTGTTTTCATTTCATATGCCCTGGGTTTAATGAGAATGCGTCTAGTCTCTCACCATTAGATTGATTTGAGCTCAACTTGTTAAATTATGCTAAGAAAATGTCAGTCCGAATCAGAATGCTTTTGGCTGCAGGTCATAGAAAACTCACTCAAGCTGTCTAAAACAACAAAGAGAATTTATCAGCTTGGGTAAAAAAATAGCCCAGTGGTAAAGTATGCTTCAGGTGCAGTTTGATCAGGGCTCCAGTTTCACTGTGACTCTCTGAGCTCTATCCTCCTCTACACTCTGGCTTTGTTGTCTGGTTGGCTTTCTTCTTGGGGAAAAAAAAATGACTGCCCAGTTTAAGATCTGACATTTGCACACCATATAGCCCAGAAGGAGAGAAAGCTTCTGTTCCTTCAACTTTTAAAGAAATAAGAAGTCCCGAGGTTTACCCTGCACCATCCAGGACTCTTTATTCATATTTGGAGCAATCATTGTGGTCAAGAAATGACTTGATGAGTTATTGTCCATCCTTAACTCTTCCTTATGGCGGTGAAATTATTCTAACCAACTTGGGGTTAAGGAGCCTCCCTTAGCACTGGGTGGAGGTCAGTACAACTCAAACCCTTGGCTGCCCCAATGGGGGAAGGGTGGATGGACACTGGGGAAGTGTACCCTCTACTCCCATATGTGAAGTTAGTTAGTTTGTTGTTTGTTTTAAATTAAGAGTGAATATTGAATTCAGTTAAAATTCCTTTTTGGGGGCTTCCCTGGTGGCGCAGTGGTTGAGAATCTGCCTGCTAAGGCAGGGGACACGGGTTCGAGCCCTGGCCTGGGAAGAGGAGCATCTCTGACCTCCACCCACTAGATGTCAGTATCAACCATAGATGTCTCCAAACACTGCCAAATGTCCTCTGGGAGGTAAAAATCAAAAAAGTTGAGAACCGCGGGTCTAAGGGAAAGTAGCTAGAGTCCCCTGACCCCGGAGCTGATTTTCAGCAAATCAGCAAAAGGCATCTGTCTTCTCTGAGCTCTTCATTTCAGCCCCCAGCGCTGTCAGGACCTTTCAGCCTCATCTTTATCCAGCCCTCTTTGACCTCATGCTCCCAGAAATCCAGGATTCTTCCCAGGCCATCTTTGGCAGGTGCTGTTTTCATTTCATATGCCCTGGGTTTAATGAGAATGCGTCTAGTCTCTCACCATTAGATTGATTTGAGCTCAACTTGTTAAATTATGCTAAGAAAATGTCAGTCCGAATCAGAATGCTTTTGGCTGCAGGTCATAGAAAACTCACTCAAGCTGTCTAAAACAACAAAGAGAATTTATCAGCTTGGGTAAAAAAATAGCCCAGTGGTAAAGTATGCTTCAGGTGCAGTTTGATCAGGGCTCCAGTTTCACTGTGACTCTCTGAGCTCTATCCTCCTCTACACTCTGGCTTTGTTGTCTGGTTGGCTTTCTTCTTGGGGAAAAAAAAATGACTGCCCAGTTTAAGATCTGACATTTGCACACCATATAGCCCAGAAGGAGAGAAAGCTTCTGTTCCTTCAACTTTTAAAGAAATAAGAAGTCCCGAGGTTTACCCTGCACCATCCAGGACTCTTTATTCATATTTGGAGCAATCATTGTGGTCAAGAAATGACTTGATGAGTTATTGTCCATCCTTAACTCTTCCTTATGGCGGTGAAATTATTCTAACCAACTTGGGGTTAAGGAGCCTCCCTTAGCACTGGGTGGAGGTCAGTACAACTCAAACCCTTGGCTGCCCCAATGGGGGAAGGGTGGATGGACACTGGGGAAGTGTACCCTCTACTCCCATATGTGAAGTTAGTTAGTTTGTTGTTTGTTTTAAATTAAGAGTGAATATTGAATTCAGTTAAAATTCCTTTTTGGGGGCTTCCCTGGTGGCGCAGTGGTTGAGAATCTGCCTGCTAAGGCAGGGGACACGGGTTCGAGCCCTGGCCTGGGAAGATCCCACATGCCGCGGAGCAACTAGGCCCGTGAGCCACAACTACTGAGCCTGTGCTCTGCGACAAGAGAGGCCACGATAGTGAGAGGCCCGCGCACCGCGATGAAGAGTGGCCCCCGCTTGCCACAACTAGAGAAAGCCCTCGCACAGAAACGAAGACCCAACACAGCAAAAATAAATAAATAAAATTAATAAACTCCTACCCCCAACATCTTTTTTAAAAAAAAAAATTCCTTTTGGTATCTAATTAAGTTCGTCCTCTGGTGTTTTTCCCTTTGATACATACTATATCATATTAATAGATTTCATAATTTTGAAAGGCCTTTGAATTGTAGGAAGAATTCCACTTGAAGGTGGTATTTTATTCTTTTAATAGGCTGTGGAAATTTCTGCCATTATTTTATTTTTTTCATGGTTGTGCTGAGTGAGATTGGTCTAAAGTTCTCTATTTTTGCGCTAACTTTGTCAGATTTTGGAATCCATGTTATGATAGTTTTATAAAAAGAATTTGGGAGCTGTCCTTATTTCTCTAGGTTCTGGAAGAGTTTAAATAGTATCAGATTCATCTGTTACTTGAATATTTGAAAGAACTTACCTTTGAAACCATCTGGATCTGGTGCTTTTGTGGAGAGGTTGCTTTTTAATAATGTTTTCAATTTCTTCCATTGTTTTTAGTCTATTTAGGTTTCCATCTCTCATGAAGTCAATCTTGATAATTAATAGTTCCTGGAAAATATCTTATTTCACTCATCTTCAAATTTAGCTCCACTGAATTTTTTGCAAAAAATGTTTTTTTTCAATTTCTTTTAGATCAGTGGTATTTTCTCTTGTTTGTTTCTAATGTAGTGCTTTTGAGCTAGCTCCCAATGATCTATCACTTTTATTGTGTGTTCCCCCATACATACTACTTCCTTTTTTTTCTTAATTTTTTTTTTAAATTTAAAATTTTATTTATTTTGGCCGCATTGGGTCTTCGTTGATGCACACGGGCTTTCTCTAGTTGCGGCGAGCAGGGGCTACTCTCTTCATTGCAGTGCGTGGGCTTCTCATTGTGGTGGCTTCTCTTGTTGCAGAGCACGGGCTCTAGGCATGCGGGCTTCAGTAGTTATGGCACTCAGGCTCAGTAGTTGTGGCTCGTGGGCTCTAGAGCGCAGGCTCAGTAGTTGTGGCACATGGGCTTAGTTGCTCCAGGGCACGTGGGATCTTCCCAGACCAGGGCTCGAACCTGTGGTCCCCTGCATTGGCAGGTGGATCCTTAACCACTGCACCACCAGGGAAGCCCTACATACTATTTCTCAAATTTATTTATCAGCTCTGTCATTTTTGTTTTCTAATTCATTAATACTTTTTTCCCCTAACCTTGGATTAACTTAGTTGATCTTTCCTAACTTTTTGAATTGCATACTTAATCTGTTTGTTTTAATTCTTTAATCCATTAATTCTTCCTTGTGTAACATGTTCCTAAATTGCAGGGTTTGGCTGAGTAAACAAGCTATTCCACCAAAATATACCAAAAGTGAGATAAGAGATGCAGCAGGATGCAGAACATTTAAATACAATTGTCAAGAACCAGTTACATGAGGGACCACAATAAGGGTGCAATAGGATTGAGTGACAAGTTTTGGAGCCCATTTTGGGAGAGCATTTATTTGGAGAGAGCTATACTTTAAGTCAGACCCCATTCCAAGGGGTGGCATGGACAATGCAATCTCCTGAGCCTGAGATGGTGGACGGGTTAGAGGGGAGTTTGTGGGTTCTCTGCAGTTGGGGACACAGAGAACTGATGTCTGACCCACCCCTGAGAAAGCATAGATGGCTGCACCTAGAAAGTCACAGCATTGCCCTCAGATGAGGCTGAGGGAGGCCAGCAGGACCAGACAAAGAGACCTTGCCCAAGAAACAAGAGTTGTAGCCAAAGGATGCAGCAGAGGAACCTCTTAAGAAATGAGGAAAGTGCTCCTAAGGCAAAGAGTTCACTTTAACCGCATTCCAGGTACAAAGCATGTGAACCCATCTTAGGACAGTACTGACCAAGTAAGAGTTTTCTGTACCCCATTCCTTCTCCTCCTTTCCCTGAGCTTCACAGCAAAATGGGCTGGGGGTCGGGGTGGGAAGGGAGGTGTCAGAAACACTTTGAATTACTTAAGACTATAGTTGTGCTCTCAAGTGATTATATACAATGTTAACTACCTGAGAGTTATCAGAGTATTGAGTATGCTCAAGTATCCATTCGGTGTGAGGGAAAGAACAACCCAACCAAACAGATTAAAGGGATGCTCAAAAATAAAGATGTTTTTCTAATTAAATTAGAATTAAATGAGTTCTGCTTGTTCAACGTACTGGTTACACTTGTTTGGTTATATAAGTGTTTTAAGAGTAAAATTTTCCTCCCAGCAGAATTTCTAAGCATCATTACTTAGTGTTTTCATTCTCATGTATTCTTATTGTCTAGATATTCTTCAATGTCAGTTTTAATTTATTCTTTGACCAGGAGTTATTTTTGAGAGAGCTTTTTTTGTCTTTTTTAAATTTCCAGGTAGTTGATTAGCTGGACTTTGTTTTTCCCCCATCCTCTGGATACCTTTGATATCTTCTCTCTATCCCCCGTGATTTGAAATGTCACAGTAGTTTGTGTTAATGTGGGTCTGTTGTTTTATTATGCTGGTCCTTTAGACTTATTTCTGGGGAATTTTCTTTTTTTTTTTTCTTTTTTATTTTTTTTGCGGTACGCGGGCCTCTCACTGCTGTGGCCTCTCCCGTTGCGGAGCACAGGCTCCGGACGCACAGGCTCAGCGGCCATGGCTCACGGGCCCAGCCGCTCCACGGCATGTGGGATCCTCCCATACCGGGGCGCGAACCCGGTTCCCCTGCATCGGCAGGCGGACGCGCAACCACTGCGCCACCAGGGAAGCCCCCTGGGGAATTTTCTTATATTATTTCTTTCATAAGCTTCTCCTCTCCATTTTCTCTGTCCATTCTGGAACATATATTAGATCCCAGACCACCTGGATTGATCTCCTAATACTGCTATTCGCTTGTATTTCCCTCATTTTTCCTTTATGTTCTCCTTTCTTAGACATTTCTTCTAATTTAGCCTCCAGCCCTTCTACTAATTTGAAATAAAAAAGAAGTCAGCAATTGGAAACATTACGCTAAGTGAAAGAAGCCAGACAAAAAAAGGCCACATATTGTGTGATTCCATTTATATGAACTGTCTAAAATAGGCAAATCCATAGAGACAGAAAGCAGACTGGTGATTGCCTGGGGCTGGGGAGGGGCTGGGGGAACACCTGCTTCATGGGTACAGGGTCTACTTTGGGGATGAGGACAATGTTTGGAGCTAGACAGAGGGAAGAGTGGCACAACACTGTGGATGTTCTAAATGCCACTGGTATATTTTAAATCGTTTGTTTCATGTAAATTTCACCTCAGTTAAAAAAAATAAAGCAAATTTTTCAAGAAAGCAAGTGAAGAAAAAAAGAAAGCAGCAACTTTTAATTCTCAGGATCTCTTATCTGGTTCTTCTCATTTTGTCTTCCATAACATCCATTTTGTCATTTATTTAATGAATGTAAGAGTCTCTCGGATACCTCTGAGGATACTCATTGAATTCTTTTATTCTCTTTTGTAGTATCTCAGCTTTCTCTAAAATTATTTTTAGATGTTTATTTATTTTTATCTCTTCTTTTTGTTAGAGTCTGCGGTTGTTTTAAAATATGTTTACAAATACTTTGGTACTCCTTCCTTCAAAAGGTGAAGCCTAATTCCCCTCCCCATGAATGTGGACTCAGTGACTTGTTTCTAATAACAGAAGAAAAGGGAACCGATGGTGTACAATCCAAGATGAGGCTGTAAAAGCCTTGCTCCCAGTGCTTGCTCTCTCTCTCTTCGATCCATCAGTCTGCAAGAAGCCAGCTGCTGTGTCATGAGGACACTCAAGCAGCCCTTGAGTACAGAGGTCCACGTGGTGGGGAGCTAAAGCCTCCTGCCATCAGCCAGCAATGAACGGAGACCTCCTGCCCACGTACTCAGTTTCTCAACTTACAGGTGCTGCTTTGGGATACTCAGGTAGGGAGGTGGCCAAAACAATGGCAAGTCCCTAAGTGATAGAAAGAGCAGGTGGCCGTTTCTCTGGGATCTTTCATTGTATTTAAAAGAAGACACTGGGGCTTCCCTGGTGGCGCAGTGGTTGGGAGTCCGCCTGCCGATGCAGGGGAACCGGGTTCGCGCCCCGGTATGGGAGGATCCCACATGCCGCGGAGCGGCTGGGCCCGTGAGCCATGGCCGCTGAGCCTGCGCGTCCGGAGCCTGTGCTCCGCGAAGGGAGAGGCCCGCATACCGCAAAAAAAAAAAAAAAAAAAAAAAAAAAAAGGAGGTGGATGCCTGACCGCTGGGGTTTCTGTGGAGGGAAAAGGAGCAGGAGGTGTGACACTGTGTAGGTGTTCAGTTAGTCCCTACTTTCAGCCTGTTCTCTCACTCAGTTTACTAGGGTTTCAGGATCCCAAGTCTCTCTGGGTTCTAGAGGGCGAAGGAGAGCCTTCTTAATCTCTATCCCTGTCTACTTTCACTCTCCCCTGCACTTTCTCTACCCTGCATCGTCAGTTACCTCTCTTCTGTCTTAAAGAAATTTTTTGAAGTCATCTATCCATGGCTGAGCTTTCACTCACTCTCTTTGACATGGTTAATTATACTTTATTTTTTTTCCTTTTGCTATCATTTTAGTAGGTCTCTGGGGGAAGACAGTATTTAGTCATTTTAACCACAAATCCTTTTCTTTAACTCTTAATTTTTGCATCATTTTATTTTTAATCCATCTCTTAAATACAACTGAACATTCAACTTGTTTATTTTAATTAGTAAGCTTGTCTCCTTTATTTTATTTAAATAATAGATATTTCTGGGTCTTATTTTATCCTCTGTTTTGTTGCTTTAAATGCTTTCTCGATACCCATTATTTCCTACACGAATTGTCTTACGTATCTTGAGTATAGGTTTTCTTTCTTGTGAGTTGCAAAGTACACAAAACATGTCTAACCCTCTAGTAGTTGTCTTCATAATCTTTTGAATGACATGTAATCCCTGTTTCTTGGATGTCTTGAGGTCTTGCTCTAAAACTTTGGTCACCAAATTTTTTTATATAAAGGGAAAAAGAGTAAATATTTTAGGCCTTGCAGGCCATATGGTCTCTGTCACAGTTACTCACTTCTGTGGTAGCATGAAAGCAGCCACAGACAATAAGTAATTGAATGAGCATGTCTGTGCTCTAATAGAACTTTATTTACAAAACCAGGTGACAAGTAGAATCTGGCCCATGGGCCTTCATGTGCCTATTTCTGCTCTAAAAGATGAGAAAATTATCACACACTTCATCTTTTGCTTTCTCTTTATCTTTCAGTAATTGAGACTATAGCCTTATTTTCAGTTATTTTGATGGTTCACTTCATAACATCAAAAAATAGAATGAACTGGGAAAGACAATGTCAAGAGAATGAGAAGACAAGCCACAGACTGGGAGAAGATATTTGCAAAAGACACATCTGATAAAAGACTGCTATCCAAAATATATAAAGAACTCTTAAAATTCAACAAGATACCAAGCAGCCCAATTAACATATGGGCCAAAGACCTTAGTACACACCTCCCCAGAGACGATACACAGGTGGCAAATAAACATATAAAAAGATGCTCTGCAGACTATGTCATCAGGAAAGTGTAAATTAAACAATGAGATATCACTACACATCTTTTCGAATGGCCAAAATCTGGAACGCTAACACCACCAAATTCTGGCCTCCAGAATTGTGAGAGAATACATTTCTGTTGCTTAAAGCCATCAAGTTTGTGGATATTTGTTAGAGCAGAATCTAGTACACAGGCCATTGGTGATCATGCTAAGTGAAGGTATTAAGGTAAGTATTGTTCCCATTTTACAGATGAGAAAATCAAGTCTCTGTAAATCCCCCAGGATCACACAGCAGGCCAATGACAGGGCCAGGGCTCAACCCAGTCCTGCCAGGTTCTGAAGCCCAAACTCTTACCCATTATCTGACACCGTCTCCATCAGTAGACACCCAGGGTCCAGCATCAGGGAGCTGGTCATCCTCCACTGCCCAGCACTGTCCAGCCAACTCAGAACATTCTCTCCAGAGCTCAGCCCAGATGCTGGATCTCCTACAGTGGGCACCTGGTAACCCTCCTGCAAAGCACTGAGGCCATACCTAGTAAACCATAAATATTCAAACCTTCAGACCCAATGATGCATCTCATTGACATTTTTCTCAAAGAAGCCACACCTGAAAATGTCCATCACAGCATTCATTATAATTGCATAGAAACAGAAAAAAGCTAAATGTCCAACAGTATGAGTTTGGTTAAATAAATTATAATACATCAATAGATGGAAGAATCCACATCCTTTCAAAATGATGCTTATAAAGACTAGGAGGAAATACGAAAAGCAATTCTGATGTGATGTGAAGTGGAGAAAGGGATAAAAAGCGTTCAAATTTAGAAATTTGACAGAGAAAAAGACAGAAAGGAACATACCAAAATATGAATAATAATTAGGTTAAAAATGAGAACTTTGGTGACTTTTTTCTTATCCCCTAGTAAACAAATTTTCTGTAGTGATATTAAATTCCCTCTATGATCAATTTTTATATACATAAGAAGGGACATTTTCAGCTGTACAACATATTTATAAGAACCAAACCAGCATGATAAAGACTCGTGACTACAATCCATAAATGATTCAGGATCTGGGAGTACTTAGTCTGGAGATGGACAGACAAAGGGGGTCTTGATCACCATCCTTCAGCACATGAGAGCGGTCTTTCGTGAGAAAAACGAGCCTTGCTCCGTGTGAAGGCGGAGAGCTGGAAGAGTACTGGGAAACCATCTCTTTATTCTGCATAAGACACTGCAAGAGTGAAATTTCCCAACAATACACAAGGCTGCCTGTAATGTGGGGAGTGCTCCGTCACTGGAGATATTCAAGCCTAAGCTAGAGCTGCGGTTGTCTGATATGAAGAAGGAGCGGTTGTCTGATATGAAGAAGGAGGTTGAAAGAAGGTGGGAAAAAAAAAAAAATCAGGATGTGGCAGAAATACAATAAGCAGGTGACTGATGGGGGTCAGAAACTTCAGTGGCCCCAGAGGCCTTTCCTGGAGTTCCTATAGCCTGGGCCAGCCCTCACCCCTAGTGGATTTCACCAAAAGAAAGTGCAGATGGGAAAAATCCCACAAGCTGTTGTAAACGCCTTAGAACACAAGAGCCAGAGGACCCTTGAGGCCTCTTAGGCTCCTATCCTCTTGTTACTGAAGAGGAAATGGAGATTCAGAGAGGGCAGGTGTGTGCTGGGGACACACAGCAGGTCCGTTTAGAGCTGTTTAGATCCCAGGCACTGGGCAGCTGACTCCTAGGCCATCCCACCCACCACTACACCACCTCCCGGACCCCACTCCTACCCCTCACCCCCTGCATTCCTGTTTCGCTCCAGACAGGAGGACACACTCAGCAAGGGCTGTGACCCCACCTGGAGAGAGAAAAACAGAAACATCAAGAGTCAGAATGAAAAGGTGATTGCTCTTCCGGTCTAACTCTCTCCCCTTGCTCTTTGAATCAGACACACGCACGCGCACACGCGCACATGCACACACGCACATGCGTGCGCGCACACACACGCACATGCGCGCACGCGCGCGCGCACACACACACACACACACACGACTGCTTTTCTGTGAAGAAATTAATGACTCCCGGGCTGCTCATTGTTCTTTTACTTTGGTAAAGTCTGGTTTCATATAAAACCAATACTTGACGGAAGGCGATATGTGTCTGGAAATAATGAAATGTCTATCGGAGCCCGGGCACCATACCGCCCTGAGGTGAGAGTGGAACGCACCCCACTTCATATTTCATTCCAAGGAAATGCCCTCCTGTAATGAAAATAGTCGTGTCCGTGCCGCCGGGCCTGAGACGAGGGAGCCAGAGCATTTCCCGAAGAAACCCAGGGAAGAGCCGATCAATAAAATCCATCAGACTCACTACATCCTTGAAGCACTTTCTGTGTTCATTTATCCTGGACCTGGGAGTGATTATGTCGGGGTGTTTTTCCCAAGGATTCTGGCAAAATAAAACAACTTTCCGTCCCAAGACTCTTTCATGGAAGGCTTTGGTTTCTTCAAACCTGTGCTTGCTGTTAATTTCAGCCTGCCGGGCAGTGCAGGGGCCTTTCAGGATGAGTTTATCATTGGCAACAGGTGTCCTAATGGTGCAGAGACCCATCATTAGTGGACCCCCCCATACCCCACTTCTGGCCATGGGGAGCACGGGGGCAATTAGCAGAGGGCCACCCTGGCCCTTCTGAGAGCCCGGACCAAGAGCTGATTTCCTGTCTCCAAGTCCCTAAAGCAAACGCATTAGCAGCTTTGGGGATGATGGGACATTCCTAGCAAACGAAAGGTGAAAATGTCTGCTGCAAAGTCCTCTGCTCTTTAGAAAAATCTTCTAAGATAATTGTAGATTCACATGCTGCTGTAAGAAATAACACAGAGAGAGCCCAGTCCACTTTGCTCAGTTTGCAAAACTGTACTGTAACATTCCCACCCGGACGCAGACGCCGATACAATCCACTGATCTTGTTCAGATTCCCTCAGTTTTCCTTGTACTCATTTTGTGTGTGTGTATTAGGTTCTGTACAATCTTATCTCCTGCTAGTGATAATTTTAGTAGTGGTTGCTGTATCACCTTGTATGCAACTCCACACTCAAGATACTGACCCTCCTCTGGTCTTTTTAAAACCATACTCACCACATTCCACTCACCACCACCCCTAATCTCTGGCAACCACTAATTTGTTCTCCATTTCTATAGCTTTGCTGTTTCAAAAATGTTATGTAAATGAAATCACACAGTATGTCACCTTTGGGGATTGGCTTGTTTCATTCAGCACAGTTCTCTGGATATTGAGCCAAGTTGAATCAGCAGTATATTCCTTTTCATGGCTGAGTAGCAATTAGTCCATGGTATGGATGCACCTGTTTGTTTAACCATTTACCCGTCAAAGGACATCTGGGATGATTTCCAGCTTTCAACTATTGCAAATAAAAGAGCCATGAAATTTTGTGTACAGATTTTTGTGTGAACTTACATTTTCGTTCCTCTGGGATAAACACCTAGGAGTGCAATTTGCTGGGTTGTACGGTAGCTCCAAGTTTATTTGGTCAGGAAACCGCCAAACTGGTTTTCGTAGTGGCTGGACCATTTTACATTCCCACCAGCAATGCCTGAATGATCCAGTTTCTCAGCACCCTCACTGGCATTTGGGGTTGCCACTATTTTTTAGTTTAGCCATTCCAATAGGAGCGTAGCGATATCTCTTTGTGGTTTTAACTGGCATTTCCTTAACAGTTACTGGTGTTGAATGTCTTGGGTTTATTTGCCATCTGTATATCTCCTTCAGTGAAATGTCTATTCATGTGTTTAGCCTATTTTCTAGTTGGAGTGTTGTTTGGTGTGTGTGTGTGTGTGTGTGTGTGTGTGTGTGTGTGTGTGTTTTCTGTCATTCTCTGCTCCTTACACTCTTGACTCCACAAGGCAAATTTCACAGCAAGCACAAACCACCGAGCTGGCCTTGCCTCACAGGCAGCTGTGCTGAAGTTTTCCTACCCACCAAGGAGGGAAAAGCCAGAAATCTGAGAGAGCACCCCCCTACCCCATTCTCCTCCTTCCTTCTCTCTCTCTCTCTCTCTCACCTGTGCTTTACCGTGGGGGAAAAATTAGCCTCAGGAGAAGGAACTTTGATCGCAGCTCTGCCCTGGCCTGCTGTGCAGTCCAGGGGCCCTCTCATCCCCTCTCTGACCCTTTACTTTCCCATCTGTAAAATCAGAGTGTCGGGCCTGGTGACCTCTGACATCCTGGTCTGCCTTCTTTCTCATCTCTGTCTCTGGGTTTGCTCCACCACTGACAGTTCTGCAAAGAGGGACGTCTCTGTTCTGAGCGTGTGCTCTTTGGAGCTTCCCAGCACGATTCTCCCATCTCTTGGTTGACAACCCAGGGTTTTCAGGCAGGCATCTACTCTCCCTCACACATCCTGGGTGCTTCAGAGGAAGCTGACTCCATCCCCCAGCTCTCATTCCCTCCCCCCACTGAGGCCATGTGCCAGCCCTAAACTAATCTGTGTGCTCCATCCCCTTGGAGATTTGTCACCTAAGTGGATCCAACAGCTGAAGCCTGAGGATTTTGTTTGCTGGCTGGGGGCAAAAGTACCCTGTCCCCAGGGAATATGAACCAGGGAGCAAACAGTCTTCCAAACGGGCAGGCATTTTGGAGTCGCGAGAGGAGACACGCCTATGAAAAAGGAACCATCACGGAGGAGGAGGAGGGGACCGAAAAGAGAACCTGGGTCTTGGTCATATGATCGTCAGACCCCCCTGAAGACACACCCTATCATGAGCCAAGGCGTTATCTTTAACCAGCTGGATTTTCTGTTACTTGCATTCAAAAAATCCAAGTGGGCACAGATGGCCTCCAGAAACCCCGGCAATTTGGAGTAATTCAGGGACACCTTCCCGTTTTCCGGCACAGGGAACTTCCCTTTGAAAGCACTGCTGCGTGTACTCACAAGCGTGGGCAGTGCTGTCCCTTCTCCCTCGTAGTTTTATTTATTTTTTTATTTTTGAAGCTTGATTGAGATAGAACTGATTTACAAAAAATGCACAAATTTTATGTGTACATTTTGATGAGTTTGGACGTATAAATACACCTGTGATACCATCACCATGATCAAGGCATTAAACATACCCATCCCCTCCAGAAACGTCCTTGTGTTCTTTGTATGGTTTTTTGTTGCTGTTGTTGTTGTTTTCTTTTTGTGTTTTGGTTTTGGTTTGGGGATTTGGGGGGTTATTTTGGTTGTAAGAACACTTCACATGAAATCTATATTCTTAACATATTTTAATGTGCACAATACCGTATTGTTACCTCGCAGGCTCTACAGATGCAGAACCAACAACCTCAATACCCTGCCTGCCCCTCTGAGGACCATCTGCCCCGATGGGCAGACAAGGGAGACAGGGTCTCTGTTCCCCACCAGCAAGCTGCCGTGCCGGAGAGGATCTCAGAAGGGTGAAGCAGACCAGGGTCTTGTGGAGTCAGATGCTTAAGGAGAAACTTGACCTCATGACAACTCTGCTTTGTGACCTGCACACCCCACACACACTCAGGGTCCCTCCAAAGGTTCATTCTCTGGTTGCAGTGGTCTGTCCTCTCCATCCAGGTACACAAACACTTCTCACCTGCAGTTGTGCATGATGAATATGGGAGCAAGTCCACCTTGACTTTTTGTCCTTCAAGGGGCCCAATACCTGTTTGTTGAGTTAATTGGCCTCAACTTACCAATCCATGCAATGGGCGCATGCCAAAGAACACCCATGCCTGGGGTCCGGTGCCAGTTCAGTAACTCTGGGGGAATCCTGGACGTCTTTGTGTGTTTCCAGTCTCCCCATCTGCTCACTTGGCGGCAGCAACCATGTGGCCATCTACCCCTGAGAGCTGGCAGCGGTTCAGGAGGGATGAGGGATCTGGCTCTTGGGACACCCAGGCTGTGGCAGCAGTTGGGTCCCAGTCTAGGGCTATGGCCAGGTCAGTCTGGGAGAGAGCGCTGTTTTGTTTCCTTTGCTTGCATCTGGGAGTGGATGTTAGGTGGGCTGCACCCTGTTCCCCTGGTCAGCCCTCACGTCAGTTACACCCACGCTCATCTCCTATCCCTGGGTGTGGTCTGGGGATTGTGGTGTGGAATTGGGGGCTAGCAGGACTCCTCATGCAAATTAGAAAGATTCTCCTGGACTGGAAGGAGAGGAGAGCCCTGTGGCCCTGGCGCAGTGGGGTCCTGGGCTCCTCGGGGTCCTGGGCTCCCCTGCCTGGCACTGACCTGGATGGCAGCAGCAAGATTCCAGGGAGGAACAGCTGTGTCTCTTCCCCAAGTGGGACCTGGAAGCAGCAAGGAGCTTCCAAGCCCCAAAGGACCGTGCGTTCCCATCGTGGGTCTGCCAGCCCCGCCTGCAAGGCAGCGACCTTGAAAGGAGCATCAGGAAGGAAGGCCTGTCTCAGCCCTTCACTGAGCATCCAGGGGGAGGCGGAAACGGGACACAAAGCCATGCCCACCCCAAGTCACTCACAGACCAGGTGGAAAGATGGAACATGCCACGCAAAAGCAAGAAGACATGACGATTCCAGAAGCCAAGCGCTCGATCTGGGGACAGTGGCCCTTCAGTAGTCCTGTGTGCTCACGTGGCCTCTACTTTGTGTGGAGGTGGAGGAAAGGGACAGCTAGTGCTCTGGTGTCTCTTCTTATAAGGACACCAATCGTATTGATCAGAGCCCCTCCCTTTTGACCTCAGTTAACCTGACTTACCTCCTCAGAGGTCCCATCTCCAAATATAGCTACACTGGGGGGTAGGGCTTCAACACATAAATGTTGGGGGCAGGGGACACAAACATTCAGTGCTTAACATCTAGTTGGGGCTTGATGGTGAGATTAGCCAAGTCCTGAAGGTTGCCTGCCCCACCCCGGCTCCTTCCCCTGTGATCATTCTGGAAAACAAGACATGTCTTCTTACAGCAGAGAGACGGGCAATATTGAAATTGCTCCCCTAATCTTTATGCGATTGCCTTCTCCCTGATAGAAATATTGCCTCTTGCTGAGTATTTATTGTCTGCTTCTCTCCAAAGTATTGACTTTATGTAACAGTTTGATATACATCAAATCCCTTACGGATTTAATAAACTTCCCTGGTCAGCCTTCTGTTGTGAACACAATGAGATTTATGGTCGTCTTGGTGTAAAACCGTTTTTCCTTGAAATTTTCTACTTCCAGATATCAAAAGATAAGAAGGGAAGCATTTATCATCTTGGAAATCGTACCCCATGTCGGCCTGCCGGGTATTAGTCAGAAATGACTAGTGGTTAAAGGACTACAGTATGACAAATGCTTGACTGATGAACAGCTGGGGCTGGGAGAAAAGTGGGATTTAAAAAAAAAAAAATTCCTCCTCTTCCCCTCAAAAAGAATTTTTCTTCGCAATTAATCAGGAGAGCCTCTGGGGCAGAGTGCAGACTCATTTGAGTTGGATGCATAACCTTGGGAGGACTCAAGTGAAAGGTTAACAAGTCGAGTCAATTCAGGACACGTTTAGCAAGTTTCGTGCCAGGGGAGGGCCGAGGACCTGCAGGCAGAGGCCATGATGCTAGAGTGTCCAGATGCAGGGGGGCAGGAAGGCACCTGTGTGAGGAGTAGCTCTTCCTCTGGGGACTCCTGCACCTTCTACGTCCATCTCCGAGGCTCTTACCCCAGGTATATAATCACCCACTTACATCTCTCTCTCTCTCCCTTAGACTGAATCAAATCAAGTTCAGAACTTTAGCGCCTAGAGAATGCAAGATCAAAGTGTTGTTTGTCAAGTGAATAAGCAAGTGAATGAATGAATGAATGAATGAACCTGGCCTAGATTGTTTGGAAGCGGTGAAGACAAACAAGAAGACCATCCAGGAAACGACTGAACTATGTGGGTAGTTAGCATTCTCCTTGATCTCAGAAGAAACTTTCTGGAAGGAAACACAGCCGTACGAGGAGTTTGAGAGGATCAAGAGAGAGAGGAGCCTCTTCGGTGTTCTAGATGTTTTTTTGAAGAACTTATGGGACAGGGGAGAAGAAATAGGAAAGAGATTTACTGAGCCTCAAAGCCTCCCGTTAAAATTCAATGCAGTGAGAAAAGTGGGTTTCCACATTTAATTTGTCTTTCTCACGGTAACGGTGTGTCAGTCTTTTCTAAGAGCCTATTAATTCTGTAATTTAGCGCAGCCAGAACAGAGGGACAGGCAGAGCCAGCATGGGTCTTTTTCTCTCCTCATTGACTACCTGTCACCCTGCACGAATGTTAGAGCGCCTTCCACCTTGAACACTGGAAATACCCCCCAATTAAAAAGTTTTTATAGTCAGTTTGATCATTAAGAAAAAAACTATTGGTGCATCAGTTGGGAAAAATGGGGTCCACGTCACTGGATGTTATGATTTTCACAGCAGCTAAAAATAACTGAGCTAGTCAGAAGGGCCCTACAGATGCCAAGTCCTGGACAGATGACCCAAGTGGCTCTTCCGTGTGGGTGGAGCTGCTGTCAAATAAAAAACTGATTTATTCATGTGACCCCCAAACCCGCTGAGCAATGCACCTGTGTACATTTGATGCACGGCCGGGTTTGCCTTGTCCCAGCCCTCCCCTCCATCAAAGGCATCCTGCAGTCTCCGTCTCAGTCCGTGTTTAATTAGGACCCCCAGCAGGTCCAACTTCCTTAGAGAAGGGGTGCTCCACAGATTGGGGGCCCCTAGCTGGCAGGGCTTTCGCCACATAATGGGGGTCTAGCAGCTAGTGAGTCACCGTGAAGTTGCTTTGCCGTCTTCTGCTCTCAGAGCCTGCCCCTCTACCCTTACCACTTTCTCCCCACAATAACTGTGAAGCAGCAGCGATCAGATGTGGGGGAAATAGCACATGTTAGCAGAGAGCCAGAGGTAGCCCTGCCTCACTGGGGTCTGAGCCCTGTCTCACTGGGGTCTTGGGTCTGTCTCTGGCCGAAACCCTGAGCCTTCACGTCATTCCTTTATCCATTCATTCATAAAGCACATATTTACTATGACTGCTGTCTGTAAGTCCCTCTGCTGGGTCCTAAGAACACACTGCACTGATGGACCAGGCTAGCGTCTGCTCTGCAAGGGTGTTGCCCAGATGGGAAGGGTGGTCTGTCAGGCAGCAAGGAAAGCATGTGCATTGAGCCCAGTCAATAAAGAGCATTTCACATCCGGGGAACTGCTGGGGGTTGTTTGGACCTAAGTGCTCATGAAACGGAGCAGGACCCCACGGTCCTTGCCCCCCATGTCCTCAGCCCGCCTTCTGTCTGCGGAAAAACTTTAGCCAAAGAATAAGTTTAATCAGAGAAGTGAGAAAATACAGAAACAGAGGAAAAGTCAAAGGAGACCAAGTAATAATAGTTTAGTCATTAAGCATAGTCAAGGACCTTTAGTTCCTCCTCAAGGGCTGTAGATAATATTCTGAGCCGTAGCCTGTGAGCTGTCTTGTAGGTACTGAAACACCCAGCAGGTGGACGAAGTTAACTACATGGTGACCAGACTGTAGCCATGACGTAAGCTGCCGCAATTCTGAGAACTGGTCTCAAGGAAATGGGAACAAACCGACCCTGGAACTGAACCATCAAGATGACGCTGGTCAGACCACCTGTGACCAATTTCAAGATGACTGTCAGAGGTGACTGTGCTGTTTCTGCATGTAGCCGCCCCCTCCATCTATAAAAGCTCTTGCCCCCCTGCTTGTCGGGGGGTGGGGGGGAGTCGGCCTTTGGACAGGCGTCTGCCCTCCCACCCCGGTTGCCAGCATCCAAAATAAAGCAAACTTTCCTTTCCACCAACCTGGCCTCTTTACTGGCTTTTGAGAGGAGAGCAGCCAGACCTGGGTTTGGTAGCACTCGGAGGATGGAAGAAAGACGAACTGGGAAGCTACAGAAGGCTGCAGACCCAGACCCTTTTTGTATCTCGTCTAAGGAATTGGGTTTTTTTTCTGAAAATAATGAGGTATGAGGTGACCGCTGTCTGCCTCTTGTATAGTTTTGAGATTTTTTTTTGGTCATTGCTATTATTTTTGTGGGGACCTTATACTGAGTGCACGTACAGTGTAAGCACTTCAAACACCAAATTAGTTCCCATTAAAAACTTTCCTTTAAAAATGTTGACTTTCTGATTACGATAGCAGTATATTTATTAAGAAAAATTTAGGAAGACTGAAAATGTACAAAAAGTCAAAAAAAAACAATAAGACTCACAATCCAAGAGCATTTTCAAGTATATTCAATCAAAATGAGAAACCTCTCCCTCCGTCCCATATACCATCCGCCCCTCTATCCTTGACAACACCGCAGTGACCACCTATCCAGCTTTGATTTCAGTGGGATTGCTGAGTCAGAACCCAGGTATGCACTTTATTTTTATTTTTATTTTTAAAGATACTGCCAAGTTACCTGAGAAATACTACATCAGTTTACCAAGAGGTTTATAAGCCTGTCTGTTTCCCTACATCCTTGCCAAGCCTAAGCATTATCTACATTTTAAAAAATTTTCCCAGTGCTATAAATCAGAAATGTTTTACTTGAGTGTTTTTAATTATTAGCGAGGTAAATGGCATTTTGTGTTTGTTGGCCATTGCCGTTCTTCTTCTTCAATCTTCTGTGGATTGATGGCCTGTTCATTTCTTTTGCTCCATTGTATGTTTGTTTTCTACTTATTGATTTGTAGGATTCCCTCCTATATTAAGCATATTAACTTTAGAAAATTAATTAATTTGTTAAACAAGTTTTAGTAACTTTATACAATAAATAGACATTATGATTTTTGCAGAAGAAATGATCATTTGCGTGTATTTACTTATGTGAAAAAACATTTACACTGCACCAAGTTCAAAGTCATAGAAAAAAAAACCTATACAGCATAATCCCAGATATGGAAGCAACGTGCTTAAGAAAAAAATGCATGAGGGAAAAAATAGTCTGAAACAGTATATACTTTAGTATATGGAAATAGTGGTCCTAAGGGGCAGAATTACAGGTGACTTCTGTTTTTTATGGCTTAGTAACTTTTTAATCCATTAGATGCATTTAAAACATATATAAACACACATACATGTGAGTTTGCATCTATTACATGTGTTGCAAATATTCTCGCTCATTCTGGTGTTTGTGTTTGGATTTTATTTGCATCGTTTGCTATGTCAAAGGTTTAAATGTTTATGTAGTTGACTGTATAAATCTCTTCCTTTATAGCTTTGAGGTTTTGTGTATTGCTTAGAAAGGCATTTCTACCCCAAGATTATATAATCATTCTCCTAAATTTTCTTTTAGTTCTATTATGATTTGGGTCTTTTTGTGTAATTTAGATTTGTTTTCATCAATTAGGGGTTCACTCTTATGTAAGGTGTGAGATAAGAATCTAAAATGTGTTTTGTTCCAAGTAGGTAACAAATTGTCCAACGCCAATTTATTGAATGGATCACCCTTTTTGCTCTTGATTTAGAACACCTCCTTTATTGCCTAACACATTCCCTTACAAACTTGAGTATGTTCCTAAATTCTCTGTTCTGTTCCACTGATTTGTTGGTTCATTTACGTGCAAATGTATTTTAGTTACTTTTGTAACTTCACAGCACAATTCTAAGAAGCCAACGTCAAGGCACTTCCCTGCAGAAAAAAAAAAAATGGTGAGAAATAATGGAGGGGGAAACGAGGAAGGTAAACAAAAAATACCCAAGAGTGGTTACCTGTGGGTGGAGGAGACAAAGAGATGGATCGAGAAGGAACATACAGTGGCTTCAAGAGCACTGGTCAGGTTCTAATACTTAAGCAGGGAGCCGTTTCACCGGTGTATGTCTTCTTACATTTCTTCTTATGCTTCATAGTCAATATTATATACCTTTTCTGTATATGCCGATTATTTCATTTTAACAAAGAATAATAATGAGGGAGGGGTTCCAGTTCAAGATGTTGGACTAAGACAACGCTAAAACTCCTCCTTTCTGCTCCAAACTCCTAGTGCAAAGGAAAAACACACAAGCGTGCTCAAAAATGAGAAAGACAGATCCCTGTAGATCTTAAAGCAAGACTCCTAAAAGAAACATAAGAGCGTGCCTAGCGGCAATAAATGGCACTAAAACTACACAGCCTGCCCCAGGCTGCAGCCCAGATGGATGCCTCCCCGAAGAGCCCAAGGATCAGAAACCCACTTCCTGTCCACCCACAATTACACTGAGACTTCCTGCACCCGGCTACCGCGAGGACAGGACCTAGGGACCGGGTGGAGGCTGCTGAGAAATCCAGCAGGCGAATTCAAAAACAGGAGGCACAAAGTAGCCGAGGAGAATCACCACCACAGACTCCACAAAGGAAATCACTTACCTCTGAAGGAAAAGGGATCAAGCAGAACCCTCCTCGAAGGACTGCGTACGTAACAAGCGCCGTAATAGACGCACAGGGGTCAAGAAAGGAACCACGACCGTGACACGAGAAATAAAATGATGAAATAAAAAGGCAGTGGCTATGAAAAGGAACCAATTAGAGACCTTAGAAATGAAAGAGAGTGCATGAAATTTTAAAACTCAGTGGAGAAATTGACCAGAATGGTGGACAGAGGGGAAGAGCGGAAATTGAGAACACAGAGATCAAACAGAACGGAGCCAAACAGAGATAAGAGATTTAAACATATGAAAGAAGAAGTGGAAAGACAGGAAACGCGACTCCAAAACTCCAAAATAGGTCTGATGGGAGCTACCAGAGAAGTCGGTTCCTGAAGAGCTAACAGCTGAGAATTTCACCGAACTTAAATAAGCCATGAGTCCCTGGATCTAAAAATGCTACCAAGTGTTATGAAGGATAAGTAAAAAATCCATACCTACACTCATGATGGTAAAACTCAGAACATATAGGATAAAGAGAAAATTCTTAAGGGTACTGAGGAGAGAGATTGCTAAAAAGGAGTGAGGGCCATCCTTCCTTCAGAGATCACAGAGCTGGGTAGTCGAGTGCCTGAGGCCAATCTCAGCTCCATTCCCTCTACCTGAGTGGCCTTGAGCACATCATTCTGCCTCAGTTTCCTCCTCTGTAAAAGAGGGGTGCTACTAGTACCTCCCTCATAAGGTTGCTAGGAGGACTAAATGACTGAATCCATGTGAAGCCCTTAGAACAATTCTTGACACATGGTAAGAGATTGAGAAGTGTTAGCATTCATTAACCATATTTATTATTCTCATCATTGTCAAATTTCTCCTAAGCAACACAGGAAGTCAGAAGACAATAGGACTTAGGGCCACCCATGTCTGCTGATGAGGGAGGTCTTCTCAATGGACTGGAAAGAGGAGGGAACGAGATCTGTATCGTGGATCACCCACCACAGGACAGGGAATTTTCACACATTGCCTCATTTAATCTTTGCAACGCCTTGAGATGAGTCATGATACAGTCATCATTCAGAGGAGAAAACTGAGGCTCTGAGAAGCTCAGGGGTTTGCCCAAGGTCCCTGAGCTGGGAAATAGTGGAGCCAGTGGACTCAGACATCTGACCCCAAAGCCCGTGCTCTTGGTAGGTGCTGTGAGAAGACTCCGGGGGTGCCGGGCCCCTGGCCTTGAGTCTGGTCCTGGAGCTTCTGCCTCTAGAAGCACTTCCTCTGGCCTCAGAAAATGTAGCACTACCTTCAAACAGGAAGAAAATAAACTATCCTGATTTCTTACAACAGCTTCAATAACCAACATGACATTGTGAAGGACATGCCAATATTTGTAATCTCCCCTGACAAGTTGTTAAGTATTTATAGAAACATCCTCTCCTGGTCCTGCTTAAGGAAGAAAGTACTGTATCTAATTTCCTCTGGAGACATGTGCTGGGGGAAATCAGAAAGATAATCTGTCATCATAAATAGCAATAAACAGTCACCCTGAAAGAGTTGCTTGTTTAGCAGAGTTGCTTGAATATTAACAGATTTTCTTTTCATCGTACCTTTGCGGTGATAAGCCCTGGGGGGGGGTCATGAATTAGGAAGGTGCTGGGTTCCAGACTTTCAGGGGTGGGGGAGGAAGCTCAAGGCCGGGGCAGTGCCCCCTGAGCTCGGGACACAGACACAGGATCAGCATGGGGAAACCACAGACAATGGGAAGAAGAGGTAATTTCCGGAGGACAAAGCTCTCTGAGGACTCCCGGAACCAAAGACACATTGAGATCTTCAGTGTTTCTCTTTTAAGTGAAATGCAATCTCACTGCAATCAAGAAGCACAAGATCTGGGCTTCAATTTTTTCTTCTGCTGGATGGTGTTTGCCAAAGCTGTTCCCCTCTCTGGGACTCAGTCTTCCCCATGTGTCAAATGGAATAAAAGGTTGAAGCAGATTATCTCTGAGGGTTATATTTGTTCCAATATTCTCTAAGAAGTGCCCTGGAAGGTATGATGGCAAATGGGCATTGGTTCTGACCCAGAGGTTCAGAGCCAGGCCAGTTGTTCTCAACAGGTTATTTGCTCCAGATGCCCCTGCCCAGAACCCAGGTGGCTGAAACACACCCTCTCCCTCCTTGGCAAGTACTTGTGCGTAGACAGCTCTCTAAAGACCTTTCAGATCCCCCACTGCTTATTTTGTGTGAATCAGTCCAGGACTGAAGAATAGAGTTCTTCAAGGGCCCTCCGAGAGGAGGATAGAATGGAAATCCATGTGCTGAAAAGAGCAGTTGAGCCTGGAGGCAAGAAGATTCTGATGAATGGGTTACACATTCTCGGTGGGGTCCAACTGCTGACCCAAGATTCATCTTCAAATGGGTGCCCCCTAAGGGAAACCAATCTCAGCTTTGTGGATGGAACAAATGGATACCGTTGGAGATGTCCAGAAATTGAATGAGCTGTTTCAGGTGGTAATGAGCTCCCCATCACTTGGGCTGTGCAAGCAGAAGTTCACTGACCACCTCTCTTGGGGAGGATGGAGAAGAAATTCCTAGCCTGGCTGGGGAAGTTGGACTAACTTACTCTAAAGATCCTTCTGATTATAGAACACTGACTTTATTTCTGGCGTTCCAGTAATTTTTAGAACATTCTCACTCTTAGGATATGTAAAAGTAATTTTTGGTCCTACAAGATCCTGGCAAGTTGGACGTAGTCTCGCCCACAATAGAGGCCAGCAGCAGCACCAGGAGGCCTCTCCCTCTGGACCTCTTCTCTCAACCCTCCCGGGTTGCAACCTCTGTGCTAATCAACATCGGTTGAGTCCAACATCCAAGCAGGGAACCCGTATGAACAGAAGATGCCCAGGGAAAGGTGCTTAGGAAAAAGGAGACCCTGCAGAAGACGCCTGCAGGACTGGCTCAAGGATGATTTGAAAAGAGAAGAAGCATGAGCATGAAATGGACAAAAGAGGGGCATAGTTCCAGCTGCACGAGGGTCCTCACCATCTTCGGCCATGGAAAGCTTTTATTCAGTTCTACTTCACCTAAGCCGGGACTCTTGTCCCAGAATCACAGAAAATCTGGGTTGAGGAAGCCGAGGGGTCATCGTATTCAACTTCCCATTTACTCCCTGGGGAAACTGAGGTCTGAAGGGGTTGACTTTACTGGGGGAGGAGATGGTATAACAAACTCTTCCAAAATTACCGAAGAAATCGTTGGACCCAGAGGTTGAAAATACACTAAAGAAAATCTAAATTGCTCAAGCTGTTGATTTAAGGAATCTGATACATATGTGGGCTCCCTAATAGCACCACCTGGCCTCACTGAAAGCTTTTTCATTTTACCAGCAGAAGCTTCTAGACAGCATCCCTGGTTATTTGGCACAGTTGTGCACTTGGTCTCAGTTCTTCAATTTTCAAGGACTTCTTAGTTCCCAAGCGATAAGTTCCTTAGGACCTGGCGTTCATAACAAAAGTCACCTGTTGACCAAACGCATTTGGTTCTTATAGTGACTGGCTTGTGACCTGGCTTTAGCATCCCAGACTTAATACGCCATCCACGGCTGGTTGAATCCGTGGAGGCGGACCCCGTGGATATGGCGGGCCGACTATGGGACTTGAGCATCTGCAGACTTTGGTATCCGCAGTGGGTCCTGGAACCAATTCCCGTGGATACCGAAGGATGACTGTGATGTTAGACGGTGATAAGTGCTAGTGGAAAATACAAATTAGCAGGGGGAATAAGAGGTGTTGGAGTGGAGCATTTGACGGGGGAGGGGAGGTTGATTTTGACCAGAGAGGAGATCTGATCTGATTCTTGTTTTAACAGAATCCCTCTAGCAGCTGTTTTCAGAACAGGTTACAAGAGGCAAGGGCACCACTGTTCACCTGACTCTGAATGAGCGCCCTGCACACGAGTGCCACAATATCTCATTTATTGTGGGAGATGCTCCTCTCAAAGTCAAAGTTAAAGCAAAAACAACCACCGACTTCTGTGTTGTAGGTGGGATATTTTGTGGAGGAGGGTGGAGCCCCATTTAGGACAGGCATCTGCTGACTCAGTGACCAATTCAGAGACACATTAGAAAAGTGTAATCACAGCCACAGTTGGGCAGTTTTGTTCCCACTTTCCATTTGCTTTATCTCAATGCTTAAAAGCCAGTGGGTGATTGACTGAGAGAAAGCCACGCCCCCGGATTGACAGGGAAAGGAAGGACCTCCATGGCCCAGGAGTCCCAGACTGATCTGGACTCTGGAGATCAAATGCATGGACATGGTCCCCTCTCCTTGGGCAGGTCTCTCCCCAGCTGCCCCAACAAAGGATCCAAGCCCTCTCCCCCGCAGACAGAGTTCTAAGACCCTCACTTTCCCAGGGATGGCCCCGTGCCCTGACTCTACTGCACCAGCCTCTCCCTGGGTAAGAGCCTGTAGGAGTGCTAGTAATAGCAACAGGCGTAATACAAGCCTGCAATGAAATGTAATTACTGTACACCAGGCACTAATCCAGTGACTTCCTGTGCATGCTTTTTCTCAATGCTCATAATGGCTTTGGGAAGTAAGGACGATGATTATCCCCCCACGTGCAGCTAAAGGAGAGGCTCAGAGGGGTAATCAGTCAGCTTGCTCGGAGCACCCTGGGTGGAGCAGAACCCCATTGCCTCTATTTCTCTCTCTCTCTCTGGCTGGTCTGCAAACCATCACCCCCGCTCCAACCACTAATCCCCCAATATCCAATATCCTCTTTTCTGTACCTCAACGTTGTATTTAACATAAATAGAACCAACTGATCTCAGTGGACTCGCTGACATTGTAGAGCCTTGGGATACTTCTCTGAACCTGTCACCACATCATGACCCGTCTCCTCACCTTTGACTCCGAAATTACAGGCTGCCTCTTACAACCAAGACTTCCTCAGATGGAAAGTTCATTACAAATCCCCTATAGCACTCAGGTTCCATGGCCACTAAAGGGGCTGCAGCAATTCAGAAATAAACCAAAATGCACACAGGAAACCTATAACATACAAAACCCACAGGGAGAGCCCTCCGAAGGGGTCGTCTGCCTTTTGGGCCTTGGGCCACGTGCCCTGCCGTTGTCCCCATCACGGCCAGGCTTGGGCTCTCCCCGCCAGCAGCATTAAACAGACGCCACACAATTGCACACTTGGAATGAAATCTACCAGCCTGTCCCAGGAAAAGACACAGAGGGGCGCTGAGTCTGCCCCCACCTCACCTAGGTTTACCAAAGGGCGCCCCCCACCGCGTTCCTAATACAGATCAGCAGAGAAGTTCCAGAAGCACAGAAACACTGACTTGAGTCCTATAAGTTCCTTTTTGTCCTTCCCGCCAAGTGCGTTGGGGAAACGCAGCCCAAGCGCCGTGCTTCCTCTTTGTTCAGGTCTCCTGGTCCTGGTCCCACTGCACTTCCTTCTCATCTTTGGTTGAAACTTGACCTCCTTTCCTGGAGTCAGTCACTGGGCTGCTCCTCCATCTCCCACTGAAAACCCGTTTCCAAGCTTCAGTGGCAGCATTGGGCATGCCTGGGCCTGACCTCCTCTCCACCCCGGGTCCTGGGATGCTCCGTCACCCTCCAAACTCCAAAATCCCCTGAAGAAGAAACCCAGGACCCCGAGGAGCTCAGAGAGAGTTGTTCCTTGATGGTCATGAAGTCCAAGACGCCGGTCACTGGCCCAGAGAAGGTTTCTAAGCTCAGAGCAGTACAACATGGTCTCCAGTGATGCCCTTGGAGACAAACCGAGACAAAAGGGCTCTTTCAGGCCCTTGGTTTCCTCAAAGCCCCTGTGTACATTCCTTTCGTGTCATTTAGTATTGCCACCAACACCTCAGCAGATAAAAATAAACAAATCAGGGGATAATCTTTCCCAAACAGTGAAATCAAACCAAATGAAACATGAAAGATTGTCGGGGGAAATGAGCCTGCCTCTCCTGGCAGGTGAATCTCACCCAAAGAGTTCAGACTTGACAGTTTCCATGTGTCCTTCCTGAGATCATGTCGTTCTGAGCCTAGATCATCAGGATCAATAAAAGCCTCCACTGAAAATCCAGTCCTTCCCAGAATAAAAACTCTCAGGTTCATGGCAGTCCTGGGGCAGGCCAGCAGGGTTGGCCGTGCGTGTCTCAGCGAAGGACTCTGTTCTTAAGTTTGTGAGTCCCGTGGTCTTTGCAGCCCCAGCATTTGGCAGAGTGCCTGGCACATAGTAGATACTTACGAAATGTTTGTAAAAGTACATCCCAGGACTCTCATATGCTATTAACTGACATGTCTTTGGCTTGTGAGTAGGAAAAAGAAAGGGGGAAAAAAAAACTTCTTGCAGATTTAGTCAGTAACATATTATTTGTTCCATCACGTCTACTCAAAAGCAGAGGTTAGGAGTTGTGTAGAAAGGAGATTGCATGGTAGGGCTGAGACCGCTATCCTTAGAACGGCCTGCTTGCAAGGTTAGCCCTTGGCTGGCGTCTGGAAACATTTCCTTATACTGAAATAAAGCTTTTCCCTAAAAGAGAAGAGTGACTCCTTGAGCCTAAATCGTTTGCACAAATTATATGATTTATAATGGACACTTACTTTCCTTCTAGGAGGCTGGAACTTTGGTACGTGCTAGGCAGAGGGTTCTCCCAATAAAAACCCCGATCTCTAACAAGCTTCACACATGTTGTCACAACTTGCTGCTGGAGGAATTAAGTGAATCCCATGTGATTCCGCTGGGAGATGACTTTTGGAAGCTTGCACCCTTTTTCCTCCAGACTCTGCCCCATGTGCCTTTTCCTCTGTTGACTTCTCTTTGTATACTTTTGCTGGACTAAACCACAGCTGTGAGTACAACTATATGCTGAGTCCTGTGAGTCCTTCTAGCAAATCGGACCTGGAGATGATCTTGGAGACTCCCGACAGAAGTGTCATATTTAACATTCATTATACAAACAGGCTTAAAACAACCAAACCCCAATTCAGCAAACATATTCTTTTCTTATCTTAATCAACATACATCATCACTTTTACCACCAACCATACAGAAATTTATATAATCCACATGAGTATCCAAAAATTAATTTTTAAATTGGTAAATCTCAGAAGAGAAAATTACAGTGACAAACAGATTATATTCATTTCCATATTTACCTATCTTAATATTCTAATCTGTGGCCACAGTATTTGTCCTGGCTGTCAAGTGCTTTATTCTTAACCTTTGGACCACAGACATCGGGAAGTCTTGAATTCACAGAGGTACTAAATAGTCTCTGTACATAGAAAAACTCTTACCTATGTGATAAGTAATATATATCTCTTCTAAGTCATATCTTATATAGAAATACGACTATTTTTGAAATATATATGGGTGCTTGAGGTTAATAAAACATGAATTTATTTAAAAGTACAATTGCATTTGGAGTAGTGAAGGTGGCAATATACAATTCTACAAAATGAAATAAAACGATTTAAAAAATCTATAATAGCCCGGGAAAACAAAAAAAGTGATGCTAGTATTTCAGAAATGGTGAAGAAATTTAGAAGAATATAAATAAGCAAGATTTGATCTGAAAAAAAGTAAATCAGAGGAAAACTGCCAAAAAGAAAGACAATTTTGAAGGGAGAAGCTGTCCCATGGAACTCTAAACTCGGAGGTATAAGATGGAAGAAGAGACAGTGGACCCTGGTTATTCAGAGAAAGGGTATTTGGGCAGCAGCACTCAGGACAGCCAGGCTGGTCAGCCCCTTCCCTCCCCCAAGAAATAAAGCCCTGTCCCGCATATTCAGTGAGGCCCCAGACAATACTGACATCAGGAAGGATGAGGACCTATATACCCAGAAAACACACCACCAGTCAATCCCTCCTCAACGAGTACTTGCCACCCCTCCTTCAAAGCACCACAGGCAGGCACAATAGGCTTGTGTTTTGGGGTATGGGGATACATCAAAAGTTCATTAAGTATTTATGGAAAACCAACTCTATGAAAGAAAGAAATCAAACTCAACAAACTCAGAACAGGCTTTCAAAGAGGAATAAAGGTATCTCTTTAAAATTGATTGAATAGCTTGAAAATTAAAATTTTGAGCATCAAAATAAGAAACTCAAAAATAATAAACTAAAATATTTTCTCCCTGGACATAGTAAATAAACACCGTAAAATATGAAAGCACAACCAAAAGAGAAAAAAAAAAAAGTAGACCTAATCAGTAAAATCAAAGCTGTCTTTAAAAATATCAGTAAAATATACACATTTCCAGTGGCAATGAAGAAATAAGAGAAAAGGCATAATAAACAACATTCAAAATGAGAAATTACACCTAATTACAGATATGGAAAAGACTTTTAAAACTATAAGAGAACACTAATCACTTTATTCAACAAATTTTAAAATCTAGATAAAACAGATACTTTCCTAGGAAAATTACCCAAATGTACTCAAGTAGAGATAGAAATTCTGAATGAACTAGCTGTGGAAGAAATTAAAATAATAGTTAACAATTACCTTGCAAATAGGTACCACTCCATCAGGACGTGGGGGCCAGTTATACTAAAATCTTGAATGAACAGAAAATACCTAACTATACAAAATATTCCAAAGTATACAGAAATCACCCCTTTTTATTCCATAAAATTTAGCATAACCATGATACTAAAACCAAGTAAGGGTAACACAAAAAAATATTCTGCAAGCCAATCTCACTTAAGTTCTTAAATGGGAAATTTTAAAAGAATTCATTAGCATATCAAATGCATCACTGTATTAAAAAAATATTATATTATCACCAAGAAGAACAATTCAACATTATGAAATCTATAATTGTAAATCACCACATTAATAAAGTAAATGACTAGAAACAAAAAATTATTTCAGTTGAGGGTGGAAAAAATTTGATCAAATTCAACTTTCTTTTTTTTTGAGATATAATTGACATATATGACATGTTTCAGGCATACAACATAATGATTGGTTATATGTATATATTACAAAATGATTCCCACAATAAGTCTAGCTATTCATCACCACACATAGTTACAAAAAATTTTTTATTGTGGTGAGAAATTTTAAGATCTACTCTCTTAGCAGTTTCAAATATACAATACAGTATTGTTAACTATAGCCACCATGCTGTACATTATATCCCCAGGACTTACTGATAACTGGAAGTTTGTACCTTTGGCCATCTTTGCCCATTTAATTCATTCAACATTCTTAAAGCCCTCGTATTCTCAGAATAGAAGAAAACTTTCTTAATCTTATAAAGTCCATCTATTAGTAACCTACAATAAACACCACAATTAATGATAAGAACATCTGAAATATTTCCTCCAAAAAAGAGATTAAAAATACAAAGATGGGGCTTCCCTGGTGGCGCAGTGGTTGAGAGTCCGCCTGCCGATGCAGGGGACACGGGTTCGTGCCCCGGTCCGGGAGGATCCCACATGCCGCGGAGCGGCTGGGCCCGTGAGCCATGGCCGCTGAGCCTGCGCGTCCGGAGCCTGTGCTCTGCAACGGGAGAGGCCACAACGGTGAGAGGCCCACGTACCACAAAAAAAATTTTTTTTAATTTAAAAAAAAAACAAAGATGACTGCTATCACCATAATTATACAGCCTTGTACTGGAAGTTCTAGGGAGTGTAACAAGACAAGAAGATTACATGGGAAGTATAATCACTGGGAAAGAAGAGGGGGATTTGTCCGTGTTTGCAGATCATATAATCATCTCTCCGGAAAATCAAATGAGAAGGCACTAGAACTAATGTGAGAGTTCGTTAAGTTTGTTAACTATAAGGTCAAAATTTTTAAATCAATAGCTTTAAAACACACAGAAATAAACAATTTTTAAAATGTAATGGACTAGAGCAGGAGTTGGCATGTGAACCAAACCCACCCACTACCTGTGTTTGCAAATAAAGCTTTATTATAACATAGCTATGCCAATTTGTTTACATATTGCCTGTGGCTGCTTTGACATCACAGAGGCAGAGCTGATTATTTACAACAGAGATACAAGGCCTAAAATATTTACCGTCTAGCCCTTTACAGGCAAAGATTGCCAAGCCATGGACTAGAGCATTCCATTCTCATTAATAGTGAAATCCATAAACTATTTAGAAATTAATTCATGAATGAATGGACAACTTATCTATTAAGAAAAGTATAAAGCTTTTCTAAGGCATAAGAGAACTTTTAACATATATATTATATTCCTGCATGTCAAGACTCAATATTGTAAACATGTCTATTCTCCTCCAGTGACTCTATAAATAGAGTAGTCTCTTTCAAAATCCCAACAGGAATGTGTTAGAACTTGACAAACTGCTTCCAAAATGTAAATGAAAGAGAAAATGTAGGATTTCCACTTCTGATAATAGCAAACCATGTTGATTCAAACCAACAGCCCCCCCCACACACATACCTCAAAGATAAACAAAAAAATCTGGACATAGTATTTAAAAGCAGGTTTCTAGATGCATCAAAGAGTAAACAAAATAGTGAGGAATTATCACACCAAGATCTGAAAGAAGACAGAAATACAAAGAGATGAACCTGGAAATGGAGGCCACCTCAATTTCAAATCTAGAAGAGGTGATTTATAAGCTAAGGAACCCTTATGAAAGCTTGGTCAGGGACCTTAATGAACCACTCACACTGAAGTATGAGATGCCAAAGAGTCACCTTCTTAGGTGAACCTGAAGTAAATCAACCATCACACAGACTGCCTCTCAGTTTCAAATCACTAGGTGTTCCAGAATATGTTAAGCCCTGAAATTGGATTAAGGTGATCCAAGATTGCTAGCACCTGGCAGAACCAAATGAAAACGATCTGACAACATATAACATGTCAGAGCAGATTTGAAAAAGAGCCAACCAGAAAATCTAGACTGAAAAAGATAATGTTTAAAATTCAGGGCTTCCCTGGTGGCGCAGTGGTTGAGAGTCCGCCTGCCGACGCAGGGGACACGGGTTCGTGCCCCGGTCCGGGAAGATCCCACATGCCGCGGAGCG